>NC_079323.1:6098739-6401769 GCF_029931775.1 Euleptes europaea
GAGAGTCAAAGTACCCTTTGTACTGCCAAGGGAGCTTTGAGTCTTGAAAGCTCATACCCTGGGTATCTTGTTGGTCTTTAAGGTACTACGGGACTCAAATCTTGCTCTCCTACTGCAGACCAACATGTCTACCTGTCTGAAACTATCTAGAAGGGAAAGTAACTCCACCTTCCTCTCTGTATAGAAAAAGGCAGCTTCATAGAATCATAGAGTTGAAAGGGGCCATACAGGCCGTCTAGTCCAACCCCCTGATCAATGCAGGATCATCCTAGAGGATCCCTGACAAGTGCTTGTCCAGCCTCTGCTTAAAGACTGCCAGTGAGGGGGAGCTCACCACCTCCCTAGGAAGCTTCCACTGTCGAACAACCCTTTCTGTAAAAAAAAATTTCTTAATATCCAGCTGGTATCTTTCCGCCCGCAATTTAAACCCATTATTGTGAGTCCTATCCTCTGCTGCCAACAGGAACAGCTCCCTGCCCTCCTCTAAGAGTCAGCCCTTCATATACTTCAAGAGAGCAATCATACCCAGGAGAGTTTCCATCTAGACATTAGGAAGAATTTTCTAACAGAGCGGTTCCTCAGTGGAACAGGCTTCCTCGGGAGGTGGTAAGCTCTCCTTCCCTGGAGGTTTTTAAGCGAAGGCTAGTTGGCCATCTGTCAGCAATGCTGATTCTATGACAGTAGGCAGATCATGAGAGGGAGGGCATCTTGGCCATCTTCTGGGCATGGAGTAGGGGTCACTGGGTGTGTGTGGGGGGAGGTAATTGTGAATTTCCTGCATTGTGTGGGGGTTGGACTAGATGACCCTGGTGATCCCTTCCAACTCTATGATTCTATGTCTCGCCTCAACCTCCTCTTCTCCAGGCTAAACTTTCCCAACTCCCTCAGCCTTTCCTCATAGGGCTTGGTCTCCTGATCATCCTCGTCACTCTTTTCTGCACCCGCTCCATTCTGTCCACATCCTTTTTGAAGTGAGGCCTCTAGAACTGCACACAATACTCCAGGTGCAGCCTGACCAATCAATTCCCCACTCCACCACATGAGCAATGGATTCTGATCTGGAGAACGGGATTCAATTCCCCACTCCTCCACATGAGCAGCAGACTCTAATTAGGTGAACTGGATTTGTTTCCCCACTCCTCCACATGAGGCCATCTGGGTGACCTTGGGCTAGTCACAGCTCTCTCGGTCCCGCCTACCTCACAGGGTGTGGGGAGGGAAAGGGAAGGCGGTTGTAAGCTGGTTTGAGTCTTCCTTAAGTGGTGGAGAAAGTCGGCGTATAAAAACCAACTCCTTTTCTTATGCACGAGAAGCTACTTGCAATCACGCAAACAGACACAGTCGTTCGTTTGGATGTATCCCAAGAGCTTCCCGAATTACCGACTCCCTGCTGGCAGGCACAAAATGAGCTGAGCCGGTGGGTATTTGAGCGTGACCAGTCTTAACAGCTTGCGTCTAATCTGCCCAGTGCCTTACTTCCTAAGTTTCCCAAATAAATCCTTCTGTTTATACACTTTCATCCCGCCCTTCTTCCAAAGGAGCGCTGTACACAGCTCCTAGTCCAAGGTCAGCCAGTGAACTACAGCGTGGTGTAGTGGTTAAGAGTGGTGGTTTGGAGTGGAGGAGTCTGATCTGGAGAACCAGGTTCGATTCCCCGCTCCTCCACATGAGTGGTGGAGGCTAATCTGGTGAACTGGATTTGTTTCCCCAGTCCTCCACATGAAGCCAGCTGGGTGACCTTGCGCTAGTCACACTCTCTCAGCCCCACCTACCTCATAGGGTGTCTGTTTTGGGGAGGGGAAGGTGATTGTAAGCCGGTTTGATTCTTCCTTAAGTGGTAGAGAAAGTCGGCATATAAAAACCAACTCTTCTTTTTCTTCTACATGGCAGACTGAAGAATTGAACCTGGATCTCCCAAATCATATTCTACCAGACTAGACACTATACCACAATGGCTTTCCTTCTGCCTTTCCCAGCCTGCCCTAGGCCCTTAAACCATCACTTCTTATTTATCTACTGGTGGAAACCAGCGTGGTGTAGATGTTAGGAGCGGCGGACTCTAATCTGGAGAACCGGGTTCAATTCCCCACTCCTAAGCATAAAGCCAGCTGTGTGACCTTGGGCTAGTCACAATTCTCTCCGAACTCTCCCAGCCCCACCTTCCTCACAAGTTATACGTTGTGGGGAGAAGAAGGGAAAGAGATTTTAAGCTGGTTTGATTCCCCTTAAAAGGTAGAGAAAGCATATAAAAACCAACTCTTCTTCTACCTGGATACGAACTCGCATCTTCACCTCTGCATTCCATATTCTGTTCACTAGATTACCTGTGCTCTGGTTTGTCTTTCTGCTATGACCCCCGTTGGACTTCTAGCCTGACCTTGTTTTCATCTCACCCTCCGGGCTCCATATTTTTCTCTCAAACATCAAAAGAAGAGGGAATAAAATTTAAAAATTCCCTACCCAGTCATCACTTCCAAATGGAGTTGACCCGAGACGGTTAGAAAGGCAGGAACATCGAAGAAATGGGGGTTTTCTCCAGGCTCCCCGTCTTCAGTTGCACGCTGCAAGAGACAGAGTGAGAAACTAATAAACTATTATTGATTACAAGATTCCAATGTTAGGATTATTTACAGCACGTTTATCCCGCCCCTTTTGCCACGGGTCTCAGAGGGGTGAAGCATGGTTATCCTTTCCTCCATTTTATCCTCACAACAAGGAAGACTGGGCTGAGAGCAAGAGAGAGATAATCAGTGGGCATGAAGAGGGGGCATACAGGGGGACACCTCTTCTGCACGCAGGTGCCGCGCTCATAAACTGGCGACTACACCACTGCAGAAGGTGGGGCCAGCATGCTGGCAACCACCCTCACTCTCTGCACATTCAGAGAGCTGGCATGGTGAAGTGGTGGACTCTAATCTTGACAACTGGGTTTTGATTCCCCATTCCTCCACATGAGCAGCAGGGTCTAATCTGGACAACTGGGTTTGATTCCCTGTTCCTCCACATGAGCAGCGGGGTCTAATCTGGACAACTGGGTTTGATTCCCTGTTCCTCCACATGAGCGGTGGACTCTAATCAGGTGAACCGGGTTGGTTTCCCCACCCCTACGCATGAAACCGGCTGGGTGACCCTAGGCTAGTCACAGCTCTGTTAGAGCTCTCTCAGCCCCACCTACCTCACAGGGTGTCTGTTGTGGGGAGGGGAAGGAGATTGTAAACCGGTTTGAGTCTTCCTTAAGTGGTAGAGAAAGTCGGCATATAAAAACCAACTCTTCTTCTATTTGTGGGGACAAGCAGAACTAATTGTTTTACGAGGAACACACCAAGATATTTCACAAGGATCTTATCTCTCTTTTGACTGTTGCCAAGATGGGCATTGGTAAATGCTGGGGGAAGATCAAATCCACCCTACTATTAAATCCTGGCACCACAGGAAAGAATCAGGGAGAAGCTGACACTCCAAATAAGGTCTAAGAACTTACTGAAATCAGACATTCCTACAGGGCATGTGTTTTTTGGCACGTGCAGATGGATTGTGTTCAACTGCACTCGATAAGCATCAGATACTTTTTTTGACCTAGTACACATGAACACATGAAGCTGTGTTATACTGAATCAGACCCTTCATCCATCAAAGTCAGTATTGTCTACTCAGACTGGCAACAGCTCCCCAGGGTCTCAGGCAGAGGTCTTTCACATCACCAACTTGCCTAGTCCCTTTAACTGGAGATGCTGGGGATTGAACCTGGGACCTTCTGCATGCTGAGCAGGTGCTCTACAGCTGAGCCACAGCCCCTCTCCATGGCTCCCCAGGGTCTCAGGCAGAGGTCTTTAACATCACCAACTTGCCTAGTCCCTTTAACTGGAGATGCCGGGGATTGAACCTGGGACCTTCTGCATGCCGAGCAGGTGCTCTACCACTGAGCCACAGCCTCCACGCTAGCTTGATTCAGATTTAGGCTGGATTTGGAAGTAACGTGGAGGAGATCCTGAGTTGCTTTGGAAATCTCTCTACCCATGTATGCCATTAATTTCTGGTTTAAATAAATATATAAGAACATAAGAAAGGCCATGCTGGATCAAACCAAGGTTCACCAAGTCCAGCGGTCTGTTCACACAGTGGCCAACCAGGTTCCTCTAGGAAGCCCACAAACAAGACGACTGCAGCAGCACCATCCTGCCTGTGTTCCACAGCACCTCATAGAATAGGCCTGCTCCTCTGATCCTGGAGAGAATAGGTATGCATCATGACTAGTGTCCATTTTGACTAGTAGCCATGGATAGCCCTCTCTTCCATGAACATGTCCACTCCCCTCTTAAAGCCTTCCAAGTTGGCAGCCATGACCACATCCTGGGGCAGGGAGTCCCACAATTTAACTACACGTTGTGTGAAGAAGTACTTCTTTTTGTCTGTTTTGAATCTCTCATCCTCCGGCTTCAGCAGATGACCCCGCGTTCTGGTATTACGAGGGAGGGAGAAAAGCTTCTCCCTGTGGCATAATTTTATAGACCTCTATCATGAGACTGGGAAGGGCAGCCATGAAGGAGCTAGAAATGATTTTGAAGTGTAAGGATGTGTCACTGGCCACCAAGACTAGATTAATTCATGCCATCGTATTCCCTATTACTATGTATGGGTGTGAAAGTTGGACAGTGAAGAAAGCTGATAGGAAGAAAATAGATTCCTTTGAAATGTGGTGTTGGAGGAAAGTGTTACAGATTCCATGGACTGCCAAAAAAACAAATCAGTTGGTTATAGATCAAATCAAGCCTGAACTGACCCTAGAAGCTAAAATGACTAAACTGAGGCCGTCGTATTTTGGTCACGTCATGAGACGACAAGAGTCACTGGAAAAGACCGTCATGATAGGAAAAGTTGAGGGCAGCAGGAAAAGAGGAAGACCCAACAAGAGATGCATTGACTCAATAAAGGAAGCCACAGCCTTCAATTTGCAAGATCTGAGCAAGGCTGTCAAAGATAGGACATTTTGGAGGACTTTCATTCATAGGGTCGCCATGAGTCGGAAGCGACTTGACGGCACTTAACACACACATCATGTCTCCCCTTTACCGCCTTCTTTCCAAGCTAAATAGCCCGAAGCGTTTTAACCATTCCTCATAGGGCAGTTGCTCTAGTCCCCTGATCATTTTGGTTGCTCTTTTCGGCACCTTCTCAAGCTCTGCAATATCCTTGTTTAGGTGTGATGACCAGAACTGTACACAGGCCCTTGTGGATCAGATCAATGCCACCTAGTCCAGCATTCTGTTTTACACAGTGGTCAACCAGTTGTCTTGGTGGGCCAAGAAACCAGTTATAGAGGCCAACACCTCCCCTTGATGCTACCTCCTAGCACTGGCATTCAACAAGCTTATTGCCAGTGGACGTGGAAGCTCCTGTCAGTCACCCTGGCTAGTAGCCATTGATGGCTCTACCAATCCTCCATGATTTGAATCTGTCTAATCCCCCTCTAAAGCCATCTATGGTAGTGGCCATCACGACATAAACAAGCAGCGAATTCTGCAACTTATTTACTAGTTGAGTGAAAAAGTAGATTAGGAGCAAACCACGGTTTGCTATTATATCCAAGCAACAAACTACGGTTTGTGGCTGAAAACCAGTCTTGGAAACTAGGAACACACCATGCTTAAAAAAAAAAAAAAATAGCAGGGACATGGGGATTTCTCCTGTAATTGTCTAGCAAACCAGAACCAACGGGTTGAAATTAAATCAAGAGAGTTTCCGTCTAGACATTAGGAAGAATTTTCTAACAGTTAGAGCGGTTCCTCAGTGGCACAGGCTTCCTCGGGAAGTGGTAAGCGCTTCTTCCCTGGAAGTTTTTAAGAAGAGGCTAGATGGCCATCTGTCAGCAATGCTGATTCTATGACCTTAGGCAGATCATGAGAGGGAGGGCACCTTGGCCATCTTCTGGGCATGAAGTAGTGGTCACTGAATGTGTGTGTGTGTGGGGGAGAGGTAGTTGTGAATTTCCTGCATTGTGCAGGGGTTGGACTGGATGACCCTGGTGGTCCCTTCCAACTCTATGATTCTATGATTCTCACTGAACAGCCGTGTTGATCACACACAAAATATTTCTCAGACCTTTCAATACGGAACGCTCACAAAAGCCGCACACATTGTCACACAGAAACCCAAGGATAGCCCTTTGAGATCAATAAAATCCCCAAAGGAGTCAAGAAACAAGCCTGAAACCAGAATCAAATCCAGCATTCAACCTGGAAACCCTACACACAAGACACTCAAGCAACATGTGAACTCAGTTGGGGGGAGAGGGTTTCTTTTAAAAAGCCTCAAATGCAGTATTGGACAGGATGCATTCATTTTATTTTATTTTTAAAATCCCAACTTTCAGTCAAGTAGCTCAGGGCAGCATATATGCCTCTCCCATTTTCGCTTCATAACAGCCCTATGAGGTAGGTTAGACAGAGTTACTGGTGCTAGGTCACCTACTGCACGGCACTGTGTAGGGATTTGAACTTATGCCTCCAGCATCTTAGTCCAACACTCTACCCAATTCCCCAGATTGCCCTAGGCATTCACCAGCTTGGAAATAACCAGCGAATAGTTTGCAACCAGAGAGGAAGTTTTTCATCCTGCCTTGAAGCCATCTGGCGAGCGAAGAAAATGCAGCAGTTGTTACATGAAAACAAGAAACAACGTCGTCCACCGCTCCAGTTTTAGGAGGACGTTTCGTTCTGCGTTTAAAGCCCGGGGAAGATTTAAGTGCCTAAATGCTTTCTTCGAACAGTACAGAAGTGTTTCGAGGCAGGGGGCGGAAGAGAAACCTTAAGAACTCTTCGACTTCTTTGAATGCCTTGCTTCAAAGCGACAAGACAATACCGTCTGCTATGGATGCAAAGAAGAGCATTGAACAGAAAAAGAAATCTCTCTTTTTCTTGCCCGCCGCTTGCAGAACAAAATCTTCCAATCCTATCATGATCCTTAGTCTTCCTAGAGAGAGAGAAGTCAAGAGAAAAGGGGGGGGGGAAACACCAGACATATATTCCTTCTTTTGTGAGATGAGGCTTGCAACAAAAGAAAACAAAGGAGAGGCAGAAAATAGAAGAAGAAGAGTTGGTTTTTATATGCCGACTTTCTCTACCACTTAAGGGAGAATCAAACAGGCTTACAATCACCTTCCCTTCCCCTCCCCTCACAACAGACACCCTATGAGGTGGGTGGGGCTGAGAGAGCTCTAAGAGAGCTGTGACTAGCCCAAGGTCACCCAGCTGGTTTCGTGTGTAGGAGTGGGGAAACAAACCCGGTTCACCAGATTAGCCTCCGCCGCTCATGTGGAGGAGTGGAGAATCAAACCCGGTTCTCCAGATCAGAGTCCACTGCTCCAAATCACCGCTCTTAACCACTACACCACGGTGGCTAGATGTGAGAGGAAGCCAGCTATGAAAACCAGAACATTCTTTAATTTAAAAACAAAAACACAGGATATAACTGTCCTAATATGGTGGAGGGTAGGGGGCAGAGCAAACAGTGCCAGCCCACCCACCCAATACACTGTCGTATGACCACCAACCACCACATAGGGACACAGCTTTCAAACGGAATCTACTACGCGCGTGGACAATCCATCCCTTGTATGTCTACTTAACATGGTCAGTTTCCCAGGTAACTGGGGACCGCTACTGTCTGACTCAGCCCTGTGTCTCTACACTCACAAAGATTGGGGTGATGTCCAATAATTCCATATTTCGCAGTAGACACAAGGGAGAGCAGAAAAGAAAGAACAAAAGAAGGGGAGGGGCCGTGGCTCAGTGGTAAAGCATCTGCTTGGCATGCAGAAGTTCCCAGGTTCAATCACCGGCATCTCCAGTTAAAGGGACTAGGCCAGTAGGTGATTTGAAAGACCCCTGCCTGAGACCCTGGAGAGCCGCTGCCGGTCTCAGTAGACAGTACTGACTTTGATGGACCGAGGGTCTGATTCCGCATAACGCAGCTTCATGTGTGTTCAAAACTTGCACAGCGTGGTGTAGCCAGCGTGGTGCAGAGGGTAAGAGAGGTGGTTTGGAGCGGAGGACTCTGATCTGGAGAACCGGGTTTGATTCCCCACTCCTCCACATGAGCAGCAGAGGCTAATCTAGTGAACTGGATTTGTTTCTCCAAACCTCCACACGAAGTCAGCTGGGTGACCTTGGGCCAGTCACTCTCTTAGCCTCGCCTACCTCACAGGGTGTCTGTTGTGGGGAAGGGAAGGGAAGGCGGTTGTAAGCCAGTTTGATTCTGCGTTAAGTGGTAGAAAAGGTTGGAGTATAAAAACCAACTCTTCTTCCTCAGTTTGATAGGGCTGGCAACTACATTAAAAAAAAACACACAGCCTTCCAAGACAATTCTGTTCCTCCACGACCGCCGAGGTTCACAAAGCGTTGAAAAACATCGGCAAATGCCTTGGAGCAAATTATCAAGGAAAACAAAAAGCTCGCACCCTTTGCCAGCTCTAATGAGCGCCATGAATCTAGAAGCTTGATGCTCATACACGCACACACAAGCATGACATTTGAATGTTAAAATATCAGAAGAAATAGGAAAGGATTAGGACAACCGAGCTGCACTGGAGCATACCGTTGGTTCACAGAGATTAATATCAAAGCGAATGAAGGCAGCTCTCTCTCCTACAACAGGCAGCCCCGCAGGGTGCTTCCAAGGTCTTCCCAAAGGCATTCGCCTGTTCCCATTCCTCTCCCTTATCCTTGCTCTCCTTCTCTGCCATTAGGTTTCTAATTACAGGGGATGCCAATAGACCCGTCTCAAAGTTTCTCTTTCATGCTCTGCACATGTTGGCAGGTAGTGTTAACAGGATATCAGAACATAAGAAAGGCCCTGCTGGATCAGACCAAGGCCCATCAAGTCCAGCAGTCTGTTCACACGGTGGCCAACTAGGTGCCTCCAGGAAGCCCACAAATAAGACGACTGCAGCAGCATTCTCCTGCCTGCGTTCCACAGCCCCTAATATCATAGGCATGCTCCTCTGATCCTGGAGAGAATAGGTATGCATCATGACTAGTCTCCATTTTGACTAGTAGCCATGGATAAGCCCTCTCCTCCATGAACATGTCCACTCCCCTCTTAAAGCCTTCCAAGTTGGAAGCCATCACCACATAAGAACATAAGAAAGGCCCTACTGGATCAAACCAAGGCCCATCAAGTCCAGCAGACTGTTCACACAGCGGCCAACCAGGTGCCTCTAGGAAGCCCACAAACAAGACGACTGCAGCAGGACCATCCTGCCTGTGTTCCACAGCACCTAATCTAATAGGCATGCTCCTCTGATCCTGGAGAGAATAGGTATGCATCATGACTAGCATCCATTTTGACTAGCAGCCATGGATACGCCTCTCCTCCATAAACATGTCCATTCCCCTCTTAAAGCCTTCTAAGTTGGCAGCCATCACCACATCCTGGGGCAGGGAGTTCCACAATTTAACTATGCATGACGCATACCTATTCTCTCCGGGATCAGAAGAGCATGCCTATTATATTAGGTGCTGTGGAACACAGGCAAGATAATGCCACTGCAGTCATCTTGTTTGTGGGCTTCCTGGTTGGCCGCTGTGTGAACAGACTGCTGGACTTGATGGGCCTTGGTCTGATCCAGCATGGCTTTTCTTATGTTCTTATGCAATCATGGTAAAAAAGGGTAAAGGTCCCCTGTGCAAGCAACGGGTCATTCCTGACCCATGGGGTGACGTCACATCCCGACATTTACTAGGCAGACTTTGTTTACGGGGTGGTTTGCCAGTGCCTTCCCCAGTCATCTTCCCTTTACTCCCAGCAAGCTGGGTACTCATTTTACCGACCTCGGAAGGATGGAAGGCTGAGTCAACCTTGATCCGGCTACCTGAAACCGACTTCTGTCGGGATCGAACTCAGGTCGTGAGCGGTGCTTGGACTGCAGTACTGCAGATTACGACTCTGCACCACAGGGCTCATGGTAACCACAGTTTAATTAAGCCACAGTTTCCATGATATCTAAATGGAGCAATTTTTCCCTTCCTACCATGCTCCTTGTCCAAAAATGAAAAAAGTTGGGCTGAAGACTAACCCTGTAAAATATTTTTAAGTTAAACATTGGAAGACTTTTCGGTAAAGAAAAAACGAAGAAGCATTTTAACAAGCTTCTGTTTTAAATGTATTTTTTTAATCAAATGCAGTAAAACAGTTTGTTTTCATGTTTGCTCCACTGCCTGCTCAAAAGGGATGGAACAATGAGCCATTTTTAACTCAGAAATGGCTTTGCTAAATAATCCCCCATCTTCTCGGGCTGAAGGCACAGTCAATAGGCTGGGTTCTAAAGGCTTCAAACGACTTTGTAGCCTAACGTCAGATATGAAGAATAACTAGGAATGCTCATTTTGTTCCTCCCTTGGAACGATCTAACAATGACTCGCTTTGATGCTGGCCTTTATTTATTCTTTCCTTTGAGCTCCCAAGAGCCAGCGAGTTTTAGGGCAAACAAAGCCTTAAATGATACATCTGCAACTTACTTAAATATTAATTTCCCCCTCCCCACCCCCCGCTGGAACTATTGCCAGAATACACTAGGACAAGTTTTGCGAAGACCTAGATTCAAGTCCTGTAGCACCTTCGAGACCAACAGAATATTTGGGGTATAAGCTCTCAACAGCCCAAACTCCCTTTGTCAGTATTAATACCCCCTCCAAATTTGATGTCACATCCTGACCTTTACTAGGTAGGCTATGTTTACGGGGTGCTTTGCCAGTGCCTTCTCCAGTAGTCTTCCCTTTACCCCCAGCAAGCTGGGTCCTCATTTTACTGACCTCAGAAGGATGGAAGGCTGAGTCAACCTCGAGCCGGCTACCTGAAACCGACTTCCGTCAGGATCGAACTCACGTCGCAAGCAGAGCTTTTGACTGCAGTACTGCACCTGACCACTCTGCGCCATGGGGCTCCTTCACAAATTTACTAAGATAAATTATTGGGGACTGTGGTCTGTACTACCGTGTATAGTTTGCTGTGGGTTGGATCCTATTGTGCAACTTTGCATCATATAATGTGTCATGGTAACACTTCTGTTGGGGACTGTGGTCTGTACTACCGTGTATAGTTTGCTGTGGGTTGGATCCTATTGTGCAACTTTGCATCATATAATGTGTCATGGTAACACTTCTGTTTTGCTTCAGTTTTGTTTGTTTAGATTTCTGGTTGGTTCTGCAACCAGAGATTGAACACATGAACACATGAGGCTGCCTTACACTGATTCAGTCCCTTGGTCCATCAAAGTCAGTACTGTCTACTCAGACTGGCAGTGGCTCTTCCAGGGTCTCAGGCAAAGGTCTTTCACATCACCTACTTGCCCAATCCCTTTAACTGGAGATGCTGGGGATTGAACCTGGGATGTTCTGCATGCCAAGCAGATGCTCTACCTCTGAGCCACAGCCTGTCCCCATGGTTCTCCAGGGTCTTAGGCAGAGGTCTTTCACATCACCTACTTGCCTAGTCCCTTTAACTGGGGATGCTGGGGACTGAACCTGGGACATTCTGCATGCCAAGCAGATGCTCCACCACTGAGCCACAGCCCCTTCCCTAATGAAACATCTAACAGCTGTGAACAACCAAAAATTAGACTCCCCTCCCCCTTCTCCATAGGTTTACTTAGCAACTGTAAACCTGTAGATTTGGATGGGCTAAAAAAAATATATCAAAAGAAATGAGCAAGAAGCTTGAAGTTTTTAAAGATGTCTCTCCATCCCTCCCTCCACCCCAGTGAGATATGCCCCAACCATAAAATATAACAAGGAACACAAAGACACAAAGTGAAAAGAAAGCTTTTTGGAGGGAGAAAGTCAGAGGCATTGAAACAGCCAATGGCAAAGTTGCTTAGTTACCAAAGGGCCTTTACCTTGAGTTGAAAGACCTCACCGGCACCTTCACAGTCATTTGAGGTAATTATTGGCGTATGCACATGCAGGTACCCATTATCCTTTTAAAAGAGAGAGAGAAAGACGGAAAGTTAAGAATTTCTGAGGGTACACTGAATTCTGTTTTGTGAAAATAATTTTAGGCTGCACAATGTTGTTTTATGCAGGTTATATGCCTAGGCTTACTTGTTTATTTAAAATATTTATGTCCCAATTTCCCACAATGCCCAAGGCAGGTAGTTTTTATGGCTTGTTTACGTATTGCTAATTCTGATGTTTTTTATGATTTTATTGTATTGTTGGTACTTTGGGAGTTGCACGGAGCAGGTCTCTGGAGGGGAGGCATATACATTTTTGGAAGAAAGAAGGACTGACCTAAAGAACCAAGTGTTAACTTGGAGACAGCCAGAATAGGGTAGCAGGTAGAGCCAGAGTCCCCAATCTTTTTGAGCCTGCATGCAATTCTTAACAAATGTATTTTGATCTAATTCAGAACGGATATATTGGATATTGACGGTTTTTGTTATAACTGAATTAGAAAAACAATACAAAGAGAAAAAAATGTTAACTAAAAGATCAGAGGGGGGAGGGGAAGTTAAAGAACTATACTTTTTAAAATGTGTCATGGAATATATAATGATTATTTGGAAAAAAAATAAAAAAATTATTAAAAAAAAAAGAGCCTGCATGCAATTCTTAAGCTACCAAACTGCCTCACACTGCATGAGACGAATTGGTCCACTGTGTTCAATAGGATGCTACACTAGATGTACATACATGAACACACATGAAGCTGCCTTATACTGAATCAGACTCTTGGTCCATCAAGGTCAGCATGTTGTAGCAGTTAGGAGTGGTGGATCTAATCTGGAGAACCGGGTTTGATTCCCCGCTCCTTCACATGAGTAGCGCACTCTAATCTGTTGAACTGGGTTTGTTTCCCCACTCCTACACACGAAGCCAGCTGGGTGACCTTGGGCTAGTCACAGTTCTCTCCGAACTCTTAGCCTCACAAAGTGTCTGTTGTGGGGAGAGGAAGGGAAGGAGATTGCAAGCTGGTTTGATTCTCCTTAAAAAAAGGTAGAGAAAGTCAGCATATCAAGACAAACCCAACAACAAGTACTGTCTACTCAGACAAGCAGTGGTTCTCCAGGGTCTCAAGGCAGGCATCTTTCACATCGCCTACTACCTGGTCCTTTTTAACTGGAGATGCTGGAGATTGAACCTGGGACCTTCTGCATGCCAAGAGGATGCTCTGCTACTGAGCCACAACCCCTCCCCATGTCTCTCCATAGTTTAAACAAGAGTATTTCACATCACCTACTGCCTGGCCCTTTTTAACTGGAGATGCCGGGGACTGAACCTGGGACCTTCTGCATGCCAAGCAGGTCCTCTACCACTGATCCACGGCCCCTCCCCAATGAAATGTCTAACAGCTGTGAATAACCAAAAATGTGGGGTGCGGAGAACAAGGCTCTACTTTAGGGTTGCCAGGTCCCCCGCCGCATTTTGTTTTTTTATTATTAGAAAAATACAAACTATATTATTATTATTATTATTATTGCCAAGTCGCAGCCAACTTATGGCGACCCCATAGAGTTTTCAAGGCAAGAGACAAACAGAGGTGGTTTGCCACTGCCAGCCTCTGCAGAGCAACCCTGCACTTCCTTGGTGGACTCTCATCCAAGTGCTAACCAGGGCCCACCCTGCTTAGCTTCCGAGACCTGACAAGATCAGGCTAGTCTAAGCCTACCAGCTCAGGGCATGTATTAAATACCGGACAAAAACAAAATATGCAACAATAACTATCTATGCACTACAGCAGCCTTAGCATATCTCCCTTCTGACTTATTCCTTAGGATAGGGATAAGGAAGGGCTGTAGCTCAGTGGTAGAGCATCTGCTTGGCATACAGAAGGTCCCAGGTTCAATCCCTGGCAACTCCAGTTAAAGGGACCAGGTAAGTAGGTGATGTGAAAGACCTCTGCCCGAGACCCTGGAGAGCCACTTCCGGTGTGAGTAGACAATACTGACTTTGATGGACCAAGGGTCTGATTCAGTATAAGGCATCTTCATGTGTTCAAAACACTTAACGCAGTATACCATAAACGGTGTTTATAAAACGTTGCCATAACTTAAAAACTTCCCCATCTCATGTTGTTTTATTAGGGTTGCCGAGTCTTTCTTCGCCTCCAGCGGGAGGTTTTTGGGGCGGAGCCTGAGGAGGGCGGGGTTTGGGGAGGGGCTCCAATGCCATAGAGTCCAATTGCCAAAGCAGCCGTTTTCTCCAGGTGGACTGATCTCTGTCGGCTGGAGACCAATTGTAATAGCAGAAGATCTCCAGCTAGAACCGTGAGGTCGGCAACCCTGTTTTCTATAGACCAATATTTTGTCCATCATCATGTCCCACATAAAGTAATTGTACTTTTGTTGTTTCTAAAACTAGGCCAACGTCACTGTAGTTCAGTTTTTAATGAGGGATAACTGAACTTTGGGGATGCCTTCAGTGCTGCAGCCTAACAAATACAAGACTGGAAACGGTTTAAATTCAAAGCCTGTTCCGGCTTCTGTTTGGCTGCGGGGAAAGCCAACGCAACTCATCAAAAAAGCATGTGTCCTTCTGCCCTAAATTTGGCCCCAATTATTTCCTAATGTCTCATCATAGTAAAGTTAAAGGCATGCCAATACTCCCATCTAGTGGTCAGAGATGGAATATTCCTTTTTTAAAACATGAAAAGCTTTCCCATCCAGGAGATAACTAGAAAAGTCTCCAACCGTTTCCAAAAACCCACCTGCCGCAACACAGTGCTATGTGCAGGCTTGCCAACCTCCAGGTTAATCTCCTGTTATCACACAGTATTTCAACACGCAGCCACAAAAATTCCTTTTGTTATTTTTATAAATATTTTTCTTATGCTCACATAGACAAGTACTTCCAGTTCACAGAATCATCATTATAAACAAAGAAACCTTGCAATATTACAACTAACACAAGCTTATCAAATAACTATAAAGAGACAGGATCCTGCGTGTTGAAATACTGTGTGATAACAGGAGATTTAGCCAGCTATTATATGCAACACGCCCTTGCTTAATAGTTAAACCTCCAGGGGGTGGCTGGAGATCTCCCGCTATTACAACTGATCTTTTGGCGACAGAGATTAGTTCCCCTGGAGAAAATGGCTGCTTTGGAAGGCGGACTCTATGGCATTATGCCCCATTAAAATCTCTCCCCTCCTCAAACCCTGCTGTCCTCAGGCTCCACCCCAAAAATCTCCAGGTACTTCCTAACCCGGAGCTGGCAAGCCTAGCTATGAAGGCTAATTCATAAATTCAGACCTCAGGGTTGCTTGTGTAACACTGTTAGGCACACATTGAATTAACAAATATATCAAATGCTTGCAATGTATGGCAACTGAAGTTATTCTCCTTCTGGGAACATGGCAAGTGTAGCTGTACATTGTTTTGGTCTCACTGAAAGTTGAAAGTGATGCAGAGGCAGAATGCACCCTCTGATCCTAGGCGTTCAGCCAATACAACCTTCACTAAAGTAAACAAGAAAATTAGAAGGAAACCTTTTGTCTCTTTAACATTGAAATTAGTGGGGGGTAATAGAGATCCAATATTTGGGTACCTCAGCATTGTTTCTCACATCCTTTGTGTGAATAAAAAGTATTTCTCACCCTATTATATATTTAGGCATTTATCGTTATCTAGCTCGATATTTGAAGTTAGTGAGAACTTGATTATGAATGTATATCATTATCAGCTAACTATAACCTTGCAGATATAACTATAGCTATAACCTTGCAGATATAATGATATAATGAATGGGAAGATAGACAGAATGCATATGAAAGGGAAATTTTGTTTGATTTGTATTTTTGATGTATGTGAATGATGTCCTTTGATCCTTGGGAAATATTTGATGTGAAAGTTGTAATAGATGGGAACAGATTACATTCCCATGGCTACTCAGCTCTAAAAGAGTATATAAGGGGGTAGAAATTGTTCAGTAGTTGGGAGTTCTTTAGCAGACTATGCTGCTATGCTCTCTGTCTAAAGAATTTTCCCCAGTATGGCCCATCCAGAGGAATGTAAACTTTGTATTTTTACTGTAATTTTTACTGAACAGACACCCTGTGAGGTAGGTGGGGCTGAGAGAGTTTGGAGAGAATTGTGACTAGCCCAAGGTCACCCAGCAGGCTTCACGTGGAGGAGTAGGGAATCATACCTGGTTCACCAGATTAGAGTCCACTGCACCTGGCTGGCCACTGTGTGAACAGGTTGCTGGACTTGATGGACCTTGGTCTGATCCAGCAGGGCCTTTCTGATGATCTTATGTAATGACTTCCAAACCATCCTAACATTGGCAGCCCGGCTCAGGTTTTACAAACTGAAAGTCGTGGCTTACTTTAATCCATTCTCCTGTTGGGTCTTTCCCTCATTTCCTGCTGCCTTCCGCTTTTCCAAGCATTATTGTATTTTTCATTAACTTTTGTCTTCTCATAATGGGACCAAAGTACGATAGTTTGGTCATTTTAGCTTCTAGGGAAGAGTTCAGGCTTGATTTGAGCTAGAACCCACAGAACTGTCTTTTTGGCATTCTGGAGTCACATGAACACATGAAGCTGCCTTATACTGAATCAGACCCCCAGTCCATCAAAGTCAGTATTTTCTACCCAGACCGGCAGCAGTTCTCCAGGGTCTCAGGCTGAGGTCTTTCACACCATCTACTTGCCTAGTCCCTTTAACTGGAGATGCTGGGGATTGAACCTGGGACCTTCTGCATGCCAAGCAAGATGCTCTACCACTGAGCCATGGCCCCTTCCTTAGGGGAGTCAGGTTTGGATTTCCCAAAGAACCCGATTCACTTAGTTCCACGTAAGTACAAAATGAAGGTTACCGTGAAAAAAGAGTGGATTGCAGCCGTTGCTTCGCTGCGTATCCTCAGGAGTGCGCTCAAAGAATTGCTTCTGCATCGGAGATGAGGGAATTGCCGGAGATAGTCTAGGGGGTGACGTGTTTTGTACTTCAGTGGGAATGTCTAAATACCAAGAAAGGGGATATCAGGGGTGGGAAGAGAACCATAGAGTTAGATTTAAATCAAGTATCCCAACAGCGTTCAGTAACTCCTAGAGCTACCCAATGTCCAGGAAGTGGCATAGGAATGCAGCCAACATTGCATGCCACCCCCCAACTCTCCCACTGGATTTTTATTTTGGCAAACTTGGACATCATAACTAACTGTGGTTTGGGGGGGACCAGGAAGTCCCCCAAGCCACATGTAAGGGAAAGGGGAGAGAGTGTACGAGAGTCCAAGGGCCAAACGCATTCTTGTAATGAGAAAACCATGGCCTGAACCAGACTCTAATCTGAAGAATCGGGTTTGATTCCCCATTCCTCCACATGAGCAGCGGACGCTAATCTGGTGAACAGGGTTTGATTCCCCACTCCTCCACATGAAGCCATGTGACCATGGGCCAGTCACAGTTCTCTCAGAACTCTCTCAGCCCCACCTACCTCACAGGGTGTCTGTTGTGGGGAGGGGAAGGGAAGGTGATTGTAAGTCGGTTTGAGTCTCCCTTAAGTGGTAGAGAAAGTCGGCGTATAAAAACAAACTCTTCTTCTATTTAGTGGTATTAAATTCCATTTGGGCTCCTCCAGCGCGACAAAAGTTGGCCCTTACCAGCACATCGCAAGACCCCACAAGACGAATACTTTTTGCTGCCAGTTCCACGTTTTGCCTTTTGTGAGGGCTTCTGGTCAGCTTCCCTTGCACTTCCACAGAACTTCCAAAAGTCAGCTCCCTGTGTGAACACAAACAAGGAAGGGGGGGAAAAATCACCACACTTGTATCCCCCTACCCTTATCCATGAAATTAATTCCATTTAACCCACCCAAGAACCCTGTGAGGTGGTTCAGGCTGAAAACTAGGGCCTTGCTTTTGACTACCCACTAAGAAGAAAAAGAAGAGTTGGTTTTTATACCCCAATTTTCTCTACCTTTAAGGGGTCTCAAACCGGCTTACAATCGCCTTCCCTTCCCCTCCCCACAACAGATACCTTGTGAGGTAGGTGGGGCTGAGAGAATTTGGAGAGGGCTGTGACTAGCAGCCCAAGGTCACCCAGCAGGCTTCATGTGGAAGAGTGAGGAATCGAACCTGGTTCTCCAGATTAGAGTCCACTGCTCGTGTGGAGGATTGGAAAATCGAACCTGGTTCTCCAGATTAGAGCCCGCCACTCCAAATCACCGCTCTTAACCAGTACACCACTAACCACTACACCATTAAAAAATGGCTCCAACTTTTGCAATATACTGATATTGCAATACAACGATATATAAAAAACCTGTTTTTTAAAATGAGATTGAAGGAAGGGAATGCTTGGGAAATGGGCAGGGTAATCAAAAGAGGTGTATTCAGAAGCACGGCTAAGGTTGCCAAGTCTGGGCTGAGAAATTCCTGGAGATTTGGGGTGGAGCCTGGGGAGGGACCTCAGTGGAGTATAATGCGATAGAGTCCACCCTCCAGAGCAGCTCTTCCTCCAGGAGAACGCTATCGTCTGGAGATCAGTTGTAATTCCGGGACATCTCCAGGCCTTACCTGGAGTTTGGCAGGCCTAAGTACTGCAGATATTCCAAACATTATTCTGCAGTGATTCAAAAGTTCACCAGACACTTATAGAATCAAAGTTGGAAGGGGCCACCAGGATCTAGTTCAGGATCCAGTTCAACCCCCTGCACAATGCAGGAAATTCACAACTACCTCCCTCCTACACCCCCAGTGACCCCTACTCCACGCCCAGAAGATGGCAAAAAAAACCAAAAACCCACACACACACCCTCCAGAATCCCCGGGCAATCTGGCCTGGAGGAAAATTGCTTCCTGACCCCAAAGTGGTGATCAGCACTACCCTGGGCATGCAAGAAAGGGCCACGAGAGCCAAACACTGATGCAATCCTTCCTGCCCTCCCTCTCATGATCTGCCTAAGGTCACAGAATCAGCATTGCTGACAGATGGCCATCTAGCCTCTGCTTAAAAACCTCCAGGGAAGGAGAGCTTACCACCTCCCAAGGAAGCCTGTTCCACTGAGGAACCACTCTAACTGTTCCACACTTAAGAACGAGAGAAAGGGGTTTTCAGAAAAAACAGTTCAACCCTGCATCACAAACGGGACACATACAATTGTGTCTGAAATGGTTTAAAAAAATCTATTAGCAACCAGCAGGCAAAATGATTTACCCAGGCAGTGTAAAAGTCTCTCGAGAAGGCCCTTACAGTGGTAACTTGGTGCAAAAATGAGATTGCGAATGAGGGACTAGGGGACACGCAGGGATGAGTCAGGACCGGTCTGACACTCTGCCGCATGTCATTTGGCTCTGACGCTTTCCATTTTCCCAAAATGCAGCTGCGGAGGCTGCAAAACCATAGCATGAAAGACTGTAATTAAGAACTTTAGCATAATTGCAGGGGGAAATTTTTCTCCGGAACGTCATTATGTACATTTAATGAAGCAGTTCTTCGAGCATCAGAGATACAAGCTCTGCACGGATCTTAGACTGGTTACGAGACTAAAAGCGACACTCGAGAGATTTCGTCGACTGGGAGGGTGAGGAGAAGAGACCGTGGGCCTGTTGAGCTCCAGAGTTGCACGCTGCACACTGAACGGAGCATTTGCAATTCTAATCACCATAGCCAAACAGACGGGGCTTCCATTGCAGAAATGCCAGATGTAAAACAATACCACTGTTATGGAGAGGAGCTACTGTTCGGTGTTAGAATGCATGCTTTGCACCCAGGTCTCAGGTTGGACCTTGGATATCACTCTGCTTGAAAGATGTCAGTGAACAGGTGCCGGGAAAGATCTTTCTCCAGCAGAGACTGCGGAGATCCAACTACTATTTGGGATACCCCATTCAGAGTGAGATGAACCGGGAAAGATCGTTCTCTGCCAGAGACTGCAAAGATCCAACCGTCAGCCAACATAGCCCATTCTGAGTGAGGTGAACCAGGAAAGATCCTTCTCCGGCAGAGACTGCGGAGATCCAACTACCAGCTGGCATACCCCATTCAGAGTGAGATGAACCGGGAAAGATCGTTCTCTGCTAGAGACTGCAAAGATCCAACCGTCAGCCACCATAGCCCATTCTGAGTGAGGTGAACCAGGAAAGATCTTTCTCTGCCAGAGACTGCGGAGGACAACTACCAGCCAGCATAGCCCATTCTGAGTGAGAAGAACCGGGAAAGAGCTTTCTCTGCCAGAGACTGTGGAGATGCAACTACTGGTTGGTATAGCCCATTCTGAGTGAAAGGAACCAGGAAACATCTTTCATTGACAGATTGTGGAGATCCAACCACCAGCTGGCATACCAACAGGACTCATTTAGGCTTGAGGCCAGCCAATGCTGGCCCACAATGTACTCATTCATTCAGTTCAGCCAACCTGGGTTCCAATCCGGGGTCAGCAACTACTTGGAGACTTTCCAAAGAGGAGCCGTCGTTGACGTGCAGAAATAAGATGTCTTTCTGGGACCGTACGGACCGCACCCAACCCTGGAAGTGAGAAGAGAGAAAAAGAGTGAGGAGGTGATATAGGGAGGTGAACTTTGACCTTACGGGTCAGTCAAAAGGGCCTGAGGTACAGCCTCAACTGAACAGCGAAGCACGGGGCAGGAATAGTCAGGGTCAGCTCGAGGAGGAGAAAACTTGAGGGAGTTACCTCAGGCAGTAGATTGTGGGGAACAGCAACATACCCTGCTTACCTGCTATACCCACCCAGGAACTGGAGGGGATAGCCCCCCTTACCTCTTGGCTGCCCCTGCGGTTTTAAGAATAGTGCATCAAGCCGCACCCCCCCATAAGCTTCCCAAACTCTCACAAGATATTGTCGAAGGCTTTCACGGTCAGAGTTCATTGGTTCTTGTAGGTTATCCGGGCTGTGTAACCGTGGTCTTGGAATTTTCTTTCCTGACGTTTCGCCAGCAACTGTGGCAGGCATCTTCAGAGTAGTAACACTGAAGGACAGTGTCTCTCAGTGTCAAGGGTGTAGGAAGAGTAATATATAGTCAGAAAGGGGTTGGGTTTGAGCTGAGTATTGTCCTGCAAAAGTATTGTCCTGTAAGTATCAAGATAATGTGCTAATGAGGGTATGGTATGTTAATATGGAACCATTGTATCCTGAAGTGATCTGTTAATGTGTGTAATCCAAAGCTAATCTGTATGGCTATTGTTGAATGTTGTCTTTGTCAGCCTGGAGGTTTTTCAGGGCAGGAAGCCAAGCCTTATTCATTCTTAAACTCTCCTCTTTTCTGTTAAAGTTGTGCTGATGTTTATGAATTTCAATGGCTTCTCTGTGCAATCTGACAAAATAGTTGGTAGAATTGTCCAGTCTTTCAGTGTCTTGGAATAAGACCCTGTGTCCTGTTTGTGTCAGTCCATGTTCAGCCACTGCTGATTTCTCAGGTTGGCCAAGTCTGCAGTATCTTTCATGTTCTTTTATCCTTGTTTGTATGCTGCGTTTTGTGGTCCCGATGTAAACTTCTCCACAGCTGCAAGGTATACGATATACTCCTGCAGAGGTGAGGGGGTCTCTTTTGTCTTTTGCTGATCGTAGCATTTGTTGTATTTTCTTGGTGGGTTTAAACACTGTTTGTAGGTTATGTTTTTTCAAAAGTTTCTCCATCCTATCAGTGACTCCTTTAATAAATGGCAAGAATACCTTTCCTATGGGAGACTGTTTTTCTTGAGTTTTCTGATTTTTGTTTGGTTTAATGGCCCTTCTGATTTCATTCTTGGAGTAGCCGTTTGCTAGCAGTGCGTGATTTAGATGATTAGTTTCTTCCTTGAGAAACTGTGGTTCACAGATCCGTCTTGCACGGTCCATTAATGTTTTGATTATTCCTCTTTTCTGTCGGGGGTGGTGGTTGGAGTTTTTGTGTAAGTAGCGATCTGTGTGAGTTGGTTTCCGGTAGACCTTGTGACCTAACTGAAGGTTTGTTTTACGGATGACAAGGGTATCAAGAAAGTGTTTAAACCCACCAAGAAAATACAACAAATGCTACGATCAGCAAAAGACAAAAGAGACCCCCTCACCTCTGCAGGAGTATATCGTATACCTTGCAGCTGTGGAGAAGTTTACATCGGGACCACAAAACGCAGCATACAAACAAGGATAAAAGAACATGAAAGATACTGCAGACTTGGCCAACCTGAGAAATCAGCAGTGGCTGAACATGGACTGACACAAACAGGACACAGGGTCTTATTCCAAGACACTGAAAGACTGGACAATTCTACCAACTATTTTGTCAGATTGCACAGAGAAGCCATTGAAATTCATAAACATCAGCACAACTTTAACAGAAAAGAGGAGAGTTTAAGAATGAATAAGGCTTGGCTTCCTGCCCTGAAAAACCTCCAGGCTGACAAAGACAACATTCAACAATAGCCATACAGATTAGCTTTGGATTACACACATTAACAGATCACTTCAGGATACAATGGTTCCATATTAACATACCATACCCTCATTAGCACATTATCTTGATACTTACAGGACAATACTTTTGCAGGACAATACTCAGCTCAAACCCAACCCCTTTCTGACTATATATTACTCTTCCTACACCCTTGACACTGAGAGACACTGTCCTTCAGTGTTACTACTCTAAAGATGCCTGCCACAGTTGCTGGCGAAACGTCAGGAAAGAAAATTCCAAGACCACGGTTACACAGCCCGGATAACCTACAAGAACCAATCTCACAAGATAGTTTCTTCTTCTGCCATTTTGGTGGAGGGGGGTGCAAAGAGAACTCTTGAAGAAGGCGAAGAGGTAGGTGAGGCTGAGAGAGTGTGATTAGCCCAAGGTCACCTAGCTGGCTTCATGTGGAGGAGTGAGGAAACCCGGTTCTCCAGATCAGAGTCCACTGCTCCAAACCACCGCTCTTAATTACTACACGTTGGCTCCCTTACTGTATAAAACTCTTACAGTATAATAATATAATAATAATTGTTTCCTAATATCCAGCCGGTATCTTTCTGCCCGCAATTTAAACCCATTATTGTGAGTCCTCTCCTCTGCCGCCAACAGGAACAGCTCCCTGCCCTCCTCAAAGTGACAGCCCTTCAAATACTTAAAGTATTTAAAATTCTTAAAATACTGACTGCGTAGAAACTCAAGATTTCCTTGGTGGTCTCCCATCCAAGTACTGAGCAGTGCTGACCCTGCTTAGCTTCTGAGATCTGATGAGATCAGGCTAGCCTGGGCAAAAGATTAGGGCAAAAGACCCTCAGTGGTGGTTTTCTACTGCTTGCCTCTGAGTAGCGACACTAGACTTCCCCAGTGGTCTCCAATCCAAATATTAACCAGGGCCGATCATGCTTAGCTTCCAAGATCTGATGAGATCAGGCTAGCCTGGGCCACCCAGGCCAGGGCAAAAGACATACAGAGGTGTTTTGCCATAGCCTGCCTCTGCGTAGCAACCCTGGACTACCTTGGTGGTCTCCCATCCAAGTATTAACCAGGGCCAACCCTGCTTTTCTCCCTCTCTAATACCAGAACGTGGGGTCATCTGCTGAAGCTGGAGGGTGTGAGATTCAAAATTGATAAAAGGAAGTATTTCTTCACACAATGCATAGTTAAACTGTGGAACTCCCTGCCACAGGATGTAGTGATGGCTGCCAACATGGAAGGCTTTAAGAGGGGAGGGGACATGTTTATGGAGGAGAGGGGTATTAATGGCTACTAGTAAAAATGGATACTAGTCATGATGTATACCTATTCTCTCCAGGATCAGAGGAGCATGCCTATTCTATTGGGTGCTGTGGAACACAGGCAGGATGGTGCTGCTGCAGTTTTCTTGTTCTTGGGCTTCCTAGAAGCACCTGGTTGGCCAATGTGTGAGAAGACTGCTGGACCTGAGGGGCCTTGGTCTGATCCAGCATGGCCTTTCTTATGCTTAGCTTCCAAGAGCTGTTGGGATCAGGCTACCCTGACCCATCCAGGTCAGGGCTAAATAACAGCCGTACTTAGAAAAGCATACATGCTATATTCTATATGAAGAATGCAAATTTTTTCAGGTCCCCCTCTTTCCCACTTGATCCACCTACCTGGACTTTAATGTCATTTTCGGTTGGGTTGTGGACTTCCAACGCTTCCTGAACACGGAGGAGCTTGGCAGTTGCAGCATGCCTAGGGCATGGGGCAGAGGAACAACGCCGAAGAGATACGTATATGCAGCGTGCCCCAAACATTTTCAGTCAAGGCCTCGTTGCAACCGCATGCCCTGCAGGTGAAAAAGAAATGCTAAAGCCCAAAAGGAACAAGGTGAGTTTTTACACAAATGCTGAAATACTATCCCAAACTACAAGGGGCCTGTGGCTCAGTGGTAGAGCATCTGCTTGGCATGCAAAAGGTCCCAGGTTCAAGCCCCAGCATCTCCAGTTAAAGGGACTAGGCAAGTAGGTGATGTGAAAGACCTCTGCCTGAGACCCTGGAGAGCCGCTGCTGGTCTGAGTAGACAATACTGACTTTGATGGACCAAGGGAGGTCTGATGCAGTAGAAGGAAGCTTCATGTGTTCAAAGTCAGCAAATGCCCTACTTGGTCCAATCCACTTGCTAAAATCATTTGGCGGGTGCTAGAAAAGGTGTAGGCAAGTGCCACGGCACCCACAGGCACCAGGCTGAGGACCCCTCATCTAGAAGAAGAGTTGGTTTTCATACCCTACTTTCAGAGAGAACCGTGACGAGTCCAAGTTCACCCAGCTGGTTTTATGTGGAGGAGTCGGGAATCAACCCCGGTTCTCCAGACTAGAGTCCACTGCTCTTAACCACTACATTATGCTGGGTCAGCCCTGATTAATACTTCATGGGAGGCCACCAAGAAAGTCCAGGGTTGCTAAGCAAAGGCAGGCAACGGCAAACTGCCTCTGAATGTTCCTTGTCTTGAAAACCCTACAGGGTTGTCATAAATCAGCTCCAACTTGACAGCAATCCCCCTTCTTTTGCATCACATCACCCCCCCCCCCATTTACATGTGCAAATTATCACCCGTGGTTAGGGTTGCCAACCTCCAGGTACTGGAAAGAAAAAAGACACCACTGTGCATGTAATATTATTACAAAGCTTGAAGAGAAACCAAGAACTTCCCTGTGATGACTGAAAATGATCTAAGGACTATACCTATACACTGAATCTTCAGTCTGGTTTGTTCCAGCCTGATTGTTGTAATATACGTTGTATATAGTAGGATAGATTGTTTAGGTTGTTAGTTTCAGTAAGTGAATAGTTAAGAACATAAGAAAGGCCCTGCTGGATCAGACCAAGGCCCATCAAGTCCAGCAGTCTGTTCATACAGTGGCCAACCAGGTGCCTCTAGGAAGCCCACAAACAAGAAGACTGCAGCAGCATTATCCTGCCTGTGCTCCACAGCACCTAATAGAATAGGCATACTCCTCTGATCCTGGAGAGAACAGGTATGCATCATGACTAGTATCCATTTTTACTAGTAGCCATGAATGCCCCTCTCCTCCAGGAACATGTCCACTCCCCTCTGAAAGCCTTCCAAGCTGGCAGCCATCATCACATCCTGGGGCAGGGAGTTCCGCAATTTAACTATGCGTTGTGTGAAAAAATACTTCCTTTCATCTGTTTTGAATCTCTCACCCTCCAGCTTTAGCAGATGACCCCGTGTTCTAGTATTATGGGAGAGGTGTTTTAACCACCCTAAATAATTTGGTGTCATCTGCAAACTTGACTACTTCACTGTTCAACCTCAACTCCAGGTCATTGATGAACAGGAGAAAAAGCACCAGCCCAACACAGATCCCTGAGGCACCCCACTGCTCACATAGTTGTGACTTTATGCTATATGTTGTAGCGATTTACATAAATATTTGCACTTTGTAATATTTATTCGCTCCTGTGCTGATTTCCAAAACCTCCAGGAACTAGCTGGAGATCTCCTGCTATTACAACTGATCTCCAGGCGACAGAGATCAGTTTATCTGGAGAAAACGGTCGTTTTGGCAACTGGACTCTATGGCATTGAAGTCCCTCCCCAAACCCTGCCCTCCTCAGGCTCCACCCCAAAAACCTCCCGCCGGTGGCGAAGAGGGACCTGGCTCCTGCGTGGCAGGAAAAAGGTTCCCCACCCCTGCCGTAAACATAGTTTGCCTAGTAAACGTTGGGATGTGACATCGCCCCATGGGTCAGGAATGACCCGGTGCTTGACAGGGGACTACCTTTACTTTACTTAATATTACAACATAGAACAGTGAGCACTACCTTTTCCACAGCTTGTGATATGTACACACATTATAGTGAATGCATGAGCAATCTGCATGTACGTGTCCTACATCTGCAGGTAAGAAAGAGCCAACATACATTCACTTTACAAAGAAAACCCTGGACTAATATAAATAAAGAAGGCCCCCTCTGCTATCACCCCCTGAATAAATGAGGGGCTTAAAACGCACGTTCAAGCATGTGTGTGTGTTAAGTGCCGTCAAGTCGCTTCCGACTCATGGCGACCCTATGGATGAAAGTCCTCCAAAATGTCCTATCTTTGACAGCCTTGCTCAGATCTTGCAAACTGAAGGCTGTGGCTTCCTTTATTGAGTCACGCATTGAATGCAACATGGGAATTACTCAGCACTCATGTAAAGAAGAGTCACGTGTACACAGACTGCACAAGTAACTTGAGAAAGCAGCTTTAACCAGCAGCCCCGTGATGCACATGCACGTGAAAAAACACCCTCGACAGCCTACATTTACTGTTGCCAAATCCCCCAAAGCGTCTACAATTCCCTTATTCCTTTGCAAAGATGCCTTGTCGCCCACCTTTGCATTTCCCAGGCAGCCTCCTTTGCCCGACCCCAGGATTTCCACCATCCCCTTATTCTACAATTCCCTTATTCCTTTGCAAAGATGCCCTGTCGCCCACCTTTGCATTACCCAGACAAACCCCTTTGCCCAACCCCAGGATTTCCACAATCCCCTTATTCTACAATTCTTTTATACCTTTGCAAAGATGCCCTGTCGCCCACCTTTGCATTACCCAGACAAACCCCTTTGCCCAACCCCAGGATTTCCACAATCCCCTTATTCTACAATTCTTTTATTCCTTTGCAAAGATGCCCTGTCGCCCACCTTTGCATTACCCAGACAAACCCCTTTGCCCAACCCCAGGATTTCCACAATCCCCTTATTCTACAATTCTTTTATACCTTTGCAAAGATGCCCTGTCGCCCACCTTTGCATTACCCAGACAAACCCCTTTGCCCAACCCCAGGATTTCCACAATCCCCTTATTCTACAATTCTTTTATACCTTTGCAAAGATGCCCTGTCGCCCACCTTTGCATTACCCAGACAAACCCCTTTGCCCAACCCCAGGATTTCCACAATCCCCTTATTCTACAATTCTTTTATTCCTTTGCAAAGATGCCCTGTCGCCCACCTTTGCATTACCCAGACAAACCCCTTTGCCCAACCCCAGGATTTCCACAATCCCTTTATTCTACAATTCTTTTATTCCTTTGCAAAGATGCCCTGTCGCCCACCTTTGCATTACCCAGACAAACCCCTTTGCCCAACCCCAGGATTTCCACCATCCCCTTATTCTACAATTCTTTTATACCTTTGCAAAGATGCCCTGTCGCCCACCTTTGCATTACCCAGACAAACCCCTTTGCCCAACCCCAGGATTTCCACAATCCCCTTATTCTACAATTCTTTTATACCTTTGCAAAGATGCCCTGTCGCCCACCTTTGCATTACCCAGACAAACCCCTTTGCCCAACCCCAGGATTTCCACAATCCCCTTATTCTACAATTCTTTTATTCCTTTGCAAAGATGCCCTGTCGCCCACCTTTGCATTACCCAGACAAACCCCTTTGCCCAACCCCAGGATTTCCACCATCCCCTTATTCTACAATTCTTTTATACCTTTGCAAAGATGCCCTGTCGCCCACCTTTGCATTACCCAGACAAACCCCTTTGCCCAACCCCAGGATTTCCACAATCCCCTTATTCTACAATTCTTTTATACCTTTGCAAAGATGCCCTGTCGCCCACCTTTGCATTACCCAGACAAACCCCTTTGCCCAACCCCAGGATTTCCACAATCCCCTTATTCTACAATTCTTTTATACCTTTGCAAAGATGCCCTGTCGCCCACCTTTGCATTACCCAGACAAACCCCTTTGCCCAACCCCAGGATTTCCACAATCCCCTTATTCTACAATTCTTTTATTCCTTTGCAAAGATGCCCTGTCGCCCACCTTTGCATTACCCAGACAAACCCCTTTGCCCAACCCCAGGATTTCCACAATCCCTTTATTCTACAATTCTTTTATTCCTTTGCAAAGATGCCCTGTCGCCCACCTTTGCATTACCCAGACAAACCCCTTTGCCCAACCCCAGGATTTCCACCATCCCCTTATTCTACAATTCTTTTATACCTTTGCAAAGATGCCCTGTCGCCCACCTTTGCATTACCCAGACAAACCCCTTTGCCCAACCCCAGGATTTCCACAATCCCCTTATTCTACAATTCCCTTATTCCTTTGCAAAGATGCCCTGTCGCCCACCTTTGCATTACCCAGACAAACCCCTTTGCCCAACCCCAGGATTTCCACAATCCCCTTATTCTACAATTCTTTTATTCCTTTGCAAAGATGCCCTGTCGCCCACCTTTGCATTACCCAGACAAACCCCTTTGCCCGACCCCAGGATTTCCACAATCCCCTTATTCTACAATTCTTTTATTCCTTTGCAAAGATGCCCTGTCGCCCACCTTTGCATTACCCAGACAAACCCCTTTGCCCAACCCCAGGATTTCCACAATCCCTTTATTCTACAATTCTTTTATTCCTTTGCAAAGATGCCCTGTCGCCCACCTTTGCATTACCCAGGCAAACCCCTTTGCCCGACCCCAGGATTTCAACCCCCAACTCACCCCTTCTTTTTGCAAACCCCAGCCCAGAATGCCCAAGGAAGAGCAATCCTCTTCCAACAGCCAGAGCACATCCCTGCCTTCCGCATTCCTTTCCCCGTCATGTGATTCTCCTCTCAGCCAATAGAGATTGCTAGATGGAAAGAGTAGCCAATGGCAAAAGGACCTCCGTGTGAACATTCCAACCCTCCCGGGCGCAATGGGCTCTGGGACATGTAGTTCAGAAGGCAGCAGGGGCTGGTTTGGTTGCTGGAGAGCTGAGATCAATTTGTTTAAACCAGATGTTCGTTCTTTTGCCCACTCCGGGTTTAATTGAGAAAGGGAACTCATCAGGGCTCGACTCCAGAACGTGTCCTCAATTGCAATTGTATAATATTTATTTATTTGGAAATTTTTGTATGCCACCCATTCAAAGACCTGCTCAAGGTGCTAGGGTTGCCAACTTCCAGGTGGAATCTGGAGATCTCCCAGAATTATAACTGATCTCCAGACTACAGAGATCGGTTCCCCTGGAGAAAATGGCTACTTCAAAGGGTGGATTCTGTGGCATTATACCTAGGGTTGCCAACTCCAGGTTGGGAAATACCTGGAGATTTTGGGGGCGGAGCCTGAGGAAGGCGGGGTTTGGAGAGGGGGGCCTTCAATGCCATAGAGTGCAATGGCCAAAGCAGGCATTTTCTTCAGGTGAACTGATATCTATCGGCTGCAGATCAGTTGTCATAGCAGGAGATCTCCTGCCACCACCTGGTGGTTATGCAACACAGTTAAGGAATTACTCAGTACGCAACCACTTTTTAAATATTTGATGCATGTGTATTTTTTATTACTTAAGAGGAAAAACCCTAATGTATATAACAAAATATAAGGTAAACCACAATGCATATATTCATGTAATATATGCCAAACAATATGATGAAAAGCTGTTATACTAATTACAGGATAATGTCAACACACGGAAAATATGCTCAAATGATGGTGATACTCTTATGATTCCGTTTTGTTTGGTGGAACAATATCCATGATTAATTCCAACATATTATAAGAAAAAAACTTGTCAAAGTGTCCCAAATCATAAATACGCTGAGGCTACGTGGATCCTACGCGCCGCAAAAAAGATGCACTTGCTTCCAAGTCAGCTGGTTAATCCTATCCAATCAGAGTACAGTTCTTGAAATCTCCATCTGGAGGTTGGCAACCCTAATTATACCTATTCCTGGAATTGTGGGGGATGGAGCCTGGGGAGGGCGAGGTTTGAGGAGTGGTGGAACCTCAGTAGGATATAATGCTCAATAGTCCACCTCCAGGGCAGGCATTTTCTCCAAGGGAACTGATCACTGTAGGTTGGAGATCTGTTGTAATTCTGGGAGGTCTCCAGGCCCCACCTGGAGGTTGGCAACCTTATGTCCCCTGTTGGTTTGCTTCTTACTCATAGGGCTGCCATTTTCCAGATGGGACCTGAAGATCTCCTGGGATTACAACTGATCTCCAGGCGACAGAGATCAGTTCACCTGGAGATAATGGCCACTTTGGAAGGTGGACTCCATGTAGGGCTGCCAACCTCCAGGTACTAGCTGGAGATCTCCTGCTGTTACAACTGATCTCCAGGCGACAGAGATCAGTTCCCCTGGAGAAAATTGGGCTCTATGGCATTGAAGTCCCACCCGTCCCCAAACCCTGCCCTTTTGAGGCTGCGCCCCAAAAACCTCCCACCAGTGGTAAAGAGGGACCTGGCAACCCTAACTCTATGGCATTATAACCCACTGAACTCCCTCCTCTCTCCAAACCCCACCATCCACAGGCTTCACCTCCCAAATCTCCAGGTATTTCCAAACCTGCAGCTGGCGATCCTATATTATACCCTACTGAAGTCCCCTTCCCAAATTCTGCCCTCCCCAGGCTCCACTGCCAAATCCACAGGAATTTTTCAATGCCAATGGCAATCTTGGGCAACTTAAAATGGTGAAGCAGGGTACATGATACAGTAACCTAGATTAAAAGTGAGCATAATCTGGATTTGGTCAGTGGCCCTTTCTTGCATGCCCAGGGTAGTGCTGATCCCCACTTTGGGGTCAGGAAGCAATTTTCCTCCAGGCCAGATTGGCCAGGGATCCTGGAGGAGGTATTTTGCCATCTTTCAGGTATGGAGTAGAAATCTTTGGGGGTGTGGTGGGGGGGGGGAGGTAGTTGTGAATAGGAAATATAGTTATTTAGCCAATTGCGTAATACTGTGCGGTGTGATTGGGGAGGGAGGAATTAAAGTTGGAGGGGGAGAATATAGAATAATTGCCTTGCCTGAAAAGAGAAAGAGCGAGTGCATGTGAAATGCTTCAATTTTAACCTTTCGTTGCTAGCAGGAAAGCTTTTATCAAACCGAGTGGGTTCAGAGATTAAAAATGCAGGCAGAACCCTACAGTGGGCAGAAGAAAAATATTGACGTGACTTTGACTTAGGTGGTTTTAAAAAAATAAGGAAGTATAAGTATACAAGCAAGAGGCCAGGCGGGCAGGGTCAAAGCCCTTCTTAACAATCTCTGTCCAGGGAGGACAGATTGTGGCTAATCGCTCTGCACATGCAAAGAGCTGTCAGTTTAGTTGGAATTACAGAGAATTTTATATTTTCTTGGACAGAAGCCAGAACTGGAGGATGCAACCGGGACAAACCTCCGGCAGGGTGATTCTTGAGGGTAACCAAACACGAGCAGTCTAACCCACTCATATCGTGGCGGCGGGAAGGAGGCCTGTAAATATGTTAAATAAATAAATGACCAATACATTACAAGTTGAGGGCCTTGTGCGTTTGCTGTGTCCTTTGCGCTTCCGATTCCTGGTCTCCTCCCCGCATCTCCATCACATCCAAACCCATTCTAAGACACATCTGGTGTGCCCTATGCGAATTGTTCCCTCTCCATAGGGCGTGCTTATGTAGCCGGCAAGCCAAACTTTAGGGATGCCAGCCTCCAGGGGGGACCTGGGGATCCCCTGGAATTACAGCTCATCTCCAGACTACAGAGATCAGTTCCCCTGGAGAAAAGGGATGCTTTGGAGGGTGGACTCTGTGGCATTGTACCCTACTGAGGTCCCTGTCCTCCCCGGGCTCCATCCCGAAATCTCCAGGAGTCACACTTTCTCAGCCCCACCTACCTCACAGGGTGTCTGTTGTGGGGAGGGGAAGGGAAGGTGATTGTAAGCCACTTTGGTTCTTCCTTAAGTGGTAGAGAAAACTGGCATTTAAAAACCAACTCTTCTCCTCCTCCAGTTCCCCGCACGCGCACACATGAACCCTGAAAATGGTCCTTTCTTTCACCCTGTATCGCTTAGCGAGGCACCAACTGAGCGCATTAGATTGCCAGCGTTCAGGCCCTTGTTTGACCTCTGAAAGGGACTCCATGCTTGGCCTTGCCTATATCCGTGCGCTTAATGACATCGTATTCCCTATTACTATGTATGGGTGTGAAAGCTGGACAGTGAAGAAAGCTGATAGGAAGAAAATAGATTCCTTTGAAATGTGGTGTTGGAGGAGAGGGTGACGGATACCCTGGACGGCCAAAAAGACAAACCAGTGAGTTATAGATCAAATCAAGCCTGAACTGACCCTAGAAGCTAAAATGACTAAACTGAGGCTGTCGTTATTTTGGTCATATTATGAGAAGGCAAGAGTCACTAGAAAAGACCGTCATGCTAGGAAAAGTTGAGGGCAGCAGGAAAAGAGGGAGACCCAACTAGAGATGGGTTGACTCAATAAAGGAAGCCACAGCCTTCAATTTGCAAGATCTGAGCAAGGCTGTCAAAGATAGGACATTTTGGAGGACTTTCATTCATAGGGTCGCCATGAGTCGGAAGCGACTTGACGGCACTTAACACACACACACACAATGACCCCGGCAATCACAAAGCTTTATATTTTGGATTGGATCACGGTGAGTGGCTGGCAGCCGTGCGTCAGAAGCTTTCTGCCGGCTATGACAAGTGCCGTCCGCCGAACGGCCCAAACGGGTCTGTTACGTACGAAAGATCCACAGGACGCTTTGTGTCTGCCGCAGAGAGAACGAAGCTGCGGAGCTATTGATCGGTCGGGGCGCACCAGTCGGAGAGGAGACGGTGGGAGGAAGGGGAAGCAGGGAGGGGGGAGATGCTGGAGAGAACATGGTGTTAAGTCTGTGGAATAGATCAACCCGCCTGTCAAGTGAATGTAGGACGAAAGGTATCTTGCATTTACAGACACTCACAGAGTCCTAGGCCGTTTATGCTTGGTAGTTAGTAGCGCGTTCCAGGCTGATGTGCCCCGCATATTTTTTGATTTCTTCATACTGAATGTGCACTACATGGGTGTGTGAGACTCACAAACCTGTGTGTTCTCCTTGTTTATGAGCACAGTTAGGTTAGAGCAGCAATGTGTGCACAAGGCCAAGAGGTGTCAGCCTAGCACAGGAAAAGAATTTCTTTTAAGCCCAATTATTCCAAAAGCGTTGGAAGGCATCATCGTGGCCATCTAGTCCAACCCCCTGCACAATGCAGGGAATTCACAGCTACCTCCCCCCCACACCCCCAGTGACCCCTACTCCATGCCTAGAAGATGGCCAAGATGCCCTCCCTCTCATCATCTGCCTAAGGTCATAGAATCACAAGGTTGGAAGGGACCACCATGGTCACCTAGTCCAACCCTCGGCACAATGCAGGAAATTCTCAACTGCCTCCCACACACACATCCCCATTGACCCCTACTCCATGCCCAGAAGATGGCCAAGATGTCCTCCCTCTCATCTGCCTAAGGTCATAGAATCGTAGGGTTGGACCACCAGGGTCATCTAGGCCAGCCCCCTGCACAATGCAGGAAATTCACAACTACCTCTCTCTCACACACACACCCAGTGACCAGTTGATCTCTTAGTATTTTCATTTTCAAATTAAAAAAAAAACCACAATAACACATTTTTCTATCCGAAATACAATGTTTTCTAGCCCTCCCTCCTTGCAGGATAACTTCTGCAAAAAGCATGTGTGGATAAAATTTGCTTTTATTTTCCTAAATAAAGCCATTGCTTGCTGCATTCAATGGACGTTTATGCCCTGTGTCCTTTCCCCCCCCCTTAAAACACAATATTACAGCTTCTGCAAGTAAAACTTTACAGTCAATGTTGATGTTCTAAAAATATAAAATGATATAGGATGACAATTTCTTGAGTGGATTACTATATGCATCGAATTGCACTGGTACTGGCCTTAAATTTGGGAGAATTTGTCACAGCAAAGCACAAATATGAAACATTTCCTCTTGAGATCTGAATTAGGATTGCCCAAGGAAGATAAAGTGCTTAATCCTTAGGCTGTCCAGGACCAGGGAATGAAGGGTAATCAGTTCATCCTCTCAACACCAGGGGGTGAAGCTTCATAACAAAAATAAATGGGTTCCTAGTGTTCCTAGTTGAAGGTTGCCAATTCTTGGTTGGGAAAATCCTAGAGATTTGGGGATGGAAACTGGGGAGGGCAGAGTCTAGAGAGAGGAGGGGCCTCAGAAGGTTATGATTTAGGGTTGCCAACCTCTAGGTACTAGGTAGAGATCTGCTATAACGACTGATCTTCAGCCGATAGAGGTCAGTTCACCTGGAGAAAATGGCCACTTTGGCAATTGGACTCTATGGCATTATATCCCACTGAGGTCCCGCCCCTCTCCCAAACCCCGTCCTCCTCAGGCTCCACCCCCAAAATCTCCAGGTATTTCCCAACCCAGAGCTGGCAACCCTAGTATAAAGTGCAGTCAAGTCGCAGCAGGCTTCTGGCAACCCCAGCGAGGGCCTTTCAAGATAAGTGAGAAGCCATGGTGTTCTGCCATCGCCTTCCTTTGCAGAGTCTTCCTTGGTGGTCTCCCTTTCAAGTACTGACCCAGCTTAGCTTCTGAGATCGGGCTATACCATGCCACCTTCGCTCCCTCCAGCTCTCCTGTTGCAGATCAATATGGGGAGACATGATAGAGGTCTATAAAAGTATGCATGGTTTGGAGAGAGTGGACAGGGAGAAGCTTTTCCCCCTCTCATAATACTGGAACGCGGGATCATCTGCTGAAGCTGGAGGGTGAGAGATTCAAAACTGATAAAAGGAAGTATTTCTTCATGCAACACATAGTTCAATTGTGGAACTCCCTGCCCCAGGATCTGGTGATGGCTGCCAAATTGGCTTTAAGAGGGGAGTGGACATGTTCATGGAGGAGAGGACTATCCATGGCTACTAGTCAAAATGAATACTAGTCATGATGCATACCTCTTCTCTCCAGGATCAGAGGAGCATGCCTATTATATTAGGTGCTATGGAACACGGGTTGGATAATGCTGCTGCGGTCGTCTTGTTTGGGGGCTTCCTAGAGGCACCTGGTTGGCCATTGGATGAACAGACTGCTGGACTTGATGTGCCTGATCCAGCAGGGCCTTTCTTATGTTCTTATGACTACCCTCCTGAAACTATCTTCACAGAGCTGAGTGGAAGGTCAAGAGGGGTGGGAGAGAGCCTGAACTGAGGAGAGAGGCTGTTGCAAACTGCGTGGATCAAGATCCCGACATCTGCTTCTTCCAAACACAGCAGTGCGTATTCCCTTTAGCACGTCTGCACAGCTAGTGAGATTTACGGAGTGGAGATTTGAACTCCGGTTTCCCAAGTCCCAGCCTGACCTGCTCTTCACTACACATTGCTGGCTCTCATAGAATCATAGAATAGAATCATAGAGTTGGAAGGGACCACCAGGGTCATCTAGTCCAACCCCCTGCACAATGCAGGAATTTCACAACTACCTCCCCCCCACACACACCCAGTGACCCCTACTCCATGCCCAGAAGACGGCCAAGGTGCCCTCCCTCTCACGAACTGCCCAAGTTCATAGAATCAGCATTGCTGACAGATGGCCATCCAGCCTCTGCTTAAAAACCTCCAGGGAAGGAGAGCTCACCACCTCTCGAGGAAGCCTGTTCGACCGAGGAACAGCTCTAACTGTTGGAAAGTTCTTCCTAATGTCTATATATATATATATATATATATATATATATATATAATTGTTTTCTAGTTACAGCATATTCATCAATCATCCAATGTCATACATTTGTAATATAAACATTACCTTTTCAATCATTATATATAACCCTAACAATATTGACTTCCCCTCCCCCCCTCTATCTTTTTGATATACCTGTTCTTCCCTTTGTATTTAATTTCTAATCCATTATAGTAATGTAGATTTAAATTTAAATAAACTTTCAATTATCTTAAAATATAAAATTTAACATTAATACTGATATTTGGTAAACAGGATTAGAGCAATACATATCCTTTAATTTCTCCCGTATACAGTTCATTTACACAGTAAGTCGTCCATGCTTCCCATTCTCCCACCAATTCCGTATTCTCTTTTTGATTTATTAATGCAGTTAGTTTAGCCATTTCTGCCAGTTCTAACATTTTTTGTATCCAGCCACTCTTATCTGGTGTCTCTGATAATTTCCATTTTGCTGCATATATCAGCCGTGCAGCCGTGGTGGCATATATCAAAAATGATCTCTGAGTTAGAATCTAATCCGGTATGATACTTAACAACATCATTTCCGGTGTTTTAGGAATATTTTGTTGTAGTATCAGTCTTAATTAATTGTAAATCATATCCCAGAAGTTCTTTGCTTTTTCACATAACCACCAAACATGATGAAAAGAACCAATCTCGTCCTTACATTTTAGTTCTTCCTAATGTCTAGACGGAAAGTCTTCTGATTTAATTTCAACCCGTTGGTTCTGGTCCGACCTTCTGGGGCAACAGAAAACAATTTATGAATTTATCACAACCACTGTTAACGTTACGATGGACGTGGCACATTGAGCTTTGCTCCGTGAGTGTTCCCTCCTCAGCGTGTGCGAGAAGAGACGGCCTGTTTTGCTAGTCTATAATGATCACTGTACCACGAAGTCATCATAAGTTGGTTCCTAAGAGTTAATTCGTGCATCCATTATTAATATGTGCCTGGAAATTCAATTTACTCTCATTAAAGACTGATTAATAGTAAAGATTTGGCAGATTACGGTCATGCCATCACAGTTCTTCCAGTACATTCAACTTGATAAATGTGGTACTTTAAAAGGAAAAAAAGAAAAGAAAACACAACTAGCAACTTTGAGCTAGTCGGAGTTCTTCTGAATAGGTGGTTCTGGCTGTCAAAATTGGCATCTTGAGTGGGATTTTTTAAAATGAAAACGAAAGGGAGAGAGGTAGGCTTCTTAATAAAGGAAACGTCCCCTTTCTCTGGTGCCTTAATTTCATCGGCTCTATTAAAGATCAGCACAAACGGCAAAACAGAACAGGATCTCATCTCAATGTAGGGTTGCCAACCTCCAGGTACTGGCTGGAGGGGCTCCTGCTATTACAACTGATCTCCAGCCGACAGAGATCAGTTCCCCTGGAGGAAATGGCCACTTTGACAATTGGATTCTATGGCATTGAAGTCCCTCCTCAGACCCCGCCCTCCTCAGGCTCCACCCCAAAAATCTCCAGGTATTTCCCAATCCAGAGCTGGATACCTTAGTTCTGATACCCTACCGCTTTGGAAGGTGGATTCTATGGCATTATACTCCACTAAAGTCCCTCCCCAAAGCCCTCCCTCTTCTGGCTGCACCCCCAAAATCTCCATATGTTATAGATATTGATAAAAGGAAATAAATATTGATAAAGGGAGCACACCACTCTGCATAATGAAGGAGCATATCTCCAACGGTATTGTTATGTGTTTCTGGGTTCCCCATCATATTGAATGGTATCTTCTGGGGGGGGGGGGGTGTCTGATGGTAGGGTTGCCAACCTCCAGGTTGAATTTCTTCTGGTCCTATGAGACTGTGTTTTTTCCTTGCACTTTATTGATACAAATAGCTGATGAAGCCATGAGCGAAACGTGATTTGGATCTAGACAACACGTCCTAACAGCTTCCCTCCGTGGCTCCTGCCTGGGACTCCGCTTTCCAGCAACTTACAACATCTAAAGAAGTCCATATTTGAGTATAAAAATTTTCTTACCTGTTACTCAGGACACTCAGGAATTGATGTTGACTTACCTGACTCCCAGGATATTTATACATTGAACTTTTTTGCTGCTGGACTGCTATTGATATCTATATGTGTATCTGGTTATTACCTTGTTGTATATATTGTTCACTTTTGCACCTTCCTTCACCTTTATAAATTAGTACTTTAATATATATTGTGTGAGTGCTGTCTGGATTTCTTCCAACCTCCAGGTAATAGCTGCAGATCTCCTGCTATTACAACTGATCTCCAGCCGATACAGATCAATTCCCCAGGAGAAAATGACTGCTTTGACAACTGGACTCTATGGCATTGAAGTCCCTCCCCAAACCCCATCCTCCTCAGGCTCCACCCCCAAGTTTCTAGGTATTTCCCAACCTGGAGCTGGCAACTCTATCTGGTGGTGTGGAGCAAAGGAGATTCCCCAGAGACCGAGGGAGGCCCTTTTCAGTGAAGGCCATCTGTAGAAACACCCCTCTGTCCTTTATCACAGCTGTTTTCCTATGGCTTTCGGCTAGGAAGAAAAGTCTGTTTTCCCCTGGCAAGATTTCTGCTTCAGCCCCACGCACACGTAGGGAGCACCATTACAAATGGTGCCAAAAATCAGAGTTGGAATCATAGAATCATAGAGTTGGAAGGGACCACCAGGGTCATCTAGTCCAGCCCCCTGCACAATGCAGGAAATTCCCAACTACCTCCCTCCCCCACACCCCCAGTGATCCCTACTCCATGTCCAGAAGACGCCCAAGATGTCCTCCCTCGCATCATCTGCCTAAGGCCATAGAATCAGCATTGCTGACAGATGGCCATCTAGCCTCTGCTTAAAAACCTCCAGGGAAGGAGAGCTCACCACCGCCTGAGGAAGCCTGTTCCACTGAGGAACCGCTCTAACAGTTAGAAAATTCTTTCTAATGCCTAGACGGAAATACTTTTGATTTAATTTCAAACCACTGATTCTGGTCCAACCTTTTGGAGCAACAGAAAACAACTCGGCACCCTCCTCTCTATGACAGCCCTTCAAGTACTTGAAGATGGTTCTCATATCCCCTCTCGGTCTTCTGCTCTTCAGGCTAAACATACCCAGCTCCTTCCACCTTTCCTCATAGGACTTGGTCTCCAGACCCCTCACCATCTTTGTTGCCCTCCTCTTGGCAGGGCAGTTCAGGAATTCCTTTGAACCGTTATTGCAAGCGGGGTAAACCGTTGACGTAAGGGCGCGCGGCAAGTCCCTGTGGTGAGTCAGGGCGGCCAGAGGCCCACTATCACGTTAGCCCTGGGGTTCTCTCACCTGCTCTTTCTGGAACCCATTCATGCTCTTCCATTATTATTATTATTTTAAAAAACACGCTCCCCTGGCGCTTAGATCTCCCAGGTAACTCGTGCCATATGCGTTGTGCCCTTTCAAGCCGAAACCGCACCAGAAGTTCACATTTCGCTCCCCTCGGTTTCCCCAGCGAGCAGAGGGTTTGTTTGGAGTCCTTTCAGACACTTTCCTAATTTCCAAAAGCTGTAATTAGATCACGGGCCCCCCGATAGTCTCTGGTACGGAAAATAACCCCTTATTTCCTTTTCCTTTGCTTAATACTAATAGCTTGGAATTTGCGAGACCTGCTATCATTCCACAGCCTGATCCCTCAAGGGTAATTATAGACGTTTGGAGGCTGGCTCAATAACCACATTTACAGGATTCGGGGTGAGTTTGAACTGTTCCCTTTCTTAGGAATAATTTTTAAAATCTGGTTTGCCCACATGAGAAAACATTACTTATCATTTTATTACTTTGAATATAAAAGGGGGAAATCAAATCTAGAGATATATTGGCATTGCCAGGCGCTTATTTAATGATATTGCATTTTCAAATATTTACGCCAAGGTTTAGATCCTTCTGCCTCGTTTCATAAGAACATAAGCAAAGCCCTTCTGGATCAGACCAAGGCCCATCAAGTCCAGCAGACTGTTCACACAGTGGCCAACCAGATGACCTCTAGGAAGCCCACAAACAAGACGACTGCAGCAGCATTGTCCTGCCTGTGTTCCACAGCACCTCATAGAATAGGCATGCTCCTCCGATCCTGGAGAGAACAGGTATGACTAGTATCCATTTTAACTAGTAGCCATGAATACGCGTTTCCTCCATGAACATGTCCACTCCCCTCTTCAAGCCTACCAAGTTGGCAGCCATCACCACATCCTGGGGCAGGGAGTTCCACAATTTAACTATGCATTGTGTGAAGAAATACTTCCTTTTATCTGTTTTGAATCTCTCACCCTCCAGCTTCAGCAGATGACCCCAGGTTCTAGTATTATGAGGGAGAAAAACTTCTCCCTGTCCACTCTCTCCATACCATGCATAATTTTATAGACCTCTTGTTGGAATATGAGACTGCACATGGCAAGCAGATGGCAAGCAGATGTAAAAGATCTATGTGACAGCCAGGTGATTGGTGGTGTCACATGACAGCTCAATGACTGAGCAGAAAAACTGGCTTGTACTGGACTGAGCTAGATAGTCCTGGAGACAAGGCAGCCAACAAGTGATTGGCTGAGAGACTATGCCAGATATGTATATAGGTGTGTTATATATGTATTGGGTTGTGGGTTGTGGAGAGTTGATGACCAAGCGGAGCATTCTGTCACTGTGAATAAAAGAGCACTTTTGTACTACGTGCTGAGTCTTCTGTGCTTACTCGCCTGTAGAGCTGCAACGCTTTCTAACATACGCCAACAGGGTTATGGGCCCAGAACAGCTCAACTGCGCTACATCCTGGAGGTTCTGAGCAGAGGTACTATCTGTGGAACAAGGGCTGTAGTGAGCAGAAGGCGAGTGGATGTCTGAGGTTGAGTCAGACGGAGCAGAGGAGGTGCCCAGCAGGTCTGTCAGCAGCAGTGCGTCTGAGGCGGAGGAGGAGAGCGACACGGAGCAGGAGCAGCAGGGAGCGGGAGAAATTATGGCTCAAGCTGCAATGTCCTTGCTTGTGGAGAAGCTCACTTCTACCAACTACAATGTGTGGGCGTTACGAATGCAACACTACCTTAAAAGAGAGGCACTGTGGATTTATGTCTCCAACCCACCGGATCCTGAGACGCCGCAGGACGTGGTGAAAGATGAGAAGGCACTGGCAAGCATAGTGCTGAGCGTGGCTGACGACCAGCTTGTCCATGTGACGGGAGCATTGAAAGCGAAAGCAGCCTGGAACTCATTATCTCAGGTCTACGTCCAAAAAACAGCTGGCTCTTTGATAGCCATAACGAGGCGTTTGTACAGAACTTTTCTTTTGCCGTCAGTTCCTGTGAGAAACCATATAAATGAACTGACTGAATGTTTCCAAATGCTGGAGCAGAGGGGGAAGACTCTACCGGAGGATGATAAAGTTTATATACTCCTGAGCTCTCTGTCTGAGCAGTATAACATGCTAATTACAGCTCTGGAGTCGGTTGAAATTGATAAACTAACTTTACAGTATGTTATTGGAAGAATTTTGGAACATGAAAAAAGATTGCTTGCAAGAAATCCTGAGAAGCCTGCCAAGCCGGAGGGAAACCTGCCAAGCCAGGAGACGCGGAGGTTTGCCGGCGGAGAAAGGAATGCGGAGCAGAGAAAGCCGGGTGATTTACAGCAGCACGTGGCTCTGAGGATCAGACGTTGCTACATCTGCAAGGCTACAAATCACTTAAAGCGTGACTGCCCAGAAGCAAGGAAGAAAAGCCGAAGGGACCAGTCGTCACGTGAGTTTGTGAGCGGTCAGAAGGCATCATTGGTGCTGACTGAGCACAGTGACACAGCCGGTGTCTGGATTTTAGACTCTGGTGCGTCACAGACCATTTGCCGGCATCAGGAACTTTTAAAAGACACACGGGACTCAAGTTTGCCGCACGTAAGCCTCGCTGATGGAAGGAATTCTGAGGTGACACGTGAGGGGAGTGTGTGGTTCCCAGCTTTGAACTATACATTTAAAAAGGTGCTATGTGTCCCTGAACTAGAGAATAATTTGCTAAGTGTAAGTGCCCTTGACAGGGCTGGATATACTGTAACATTTACAGACAAGGCTTGTAAGATATCCAAAGGTGGGAAAGTGCTTCTTACAGGGAAAATGTGTAATAATGTGTATGTGGTAGAAAATAGGCATGTGGAGGCAAAGATGATAACTAATAAGAGCCCCCATGACAATTGCATACATCTGCTACATAGAAGGTTGGCTCATGCAAATTATGAGACCATAAAGAAAACGCTAGCCTTACTGGGGAAGGAAAAAGTTAAAGAGTGTGGGAACTACCTGGATTGTGAGGTATGCAAAAGTTCCAAATCTAAGGCTTACCCAGTGGCTAAGCATAGTGAGAGACTCTCAGACACTGCATTAAAGGTAGTGCATGCAGATGTAATAGGCCCCTACAGGGAGAGTCACTCAGGTAACCATTACGCGTTGATTCTGGTGGATGATTGCACCAGATTCTCCTGGGTGTATCCTTTGAAAAAGAAGTCACAGGTGTTTGAAACATTTAAGTATTGGGCCAAAAGAGTGCAGAAACAACTTAAATGTACCTTGGATTCTCTCCAAACAGATTTTGGGGGAGAATTCATGTCAAATGAGTTTAAGAAATGGTTACAGGTGCAAGGTGTGAGGCACAGAGTTGCCAACGTGGCGGTGCCAGCAGAAAATGGTGTTGCTGAACGACATGGGGGAATGCTACAAACAAAAATGTATTCCATGTTGCAGGATGCAGGGTTGCCAATGACATACTGGGCAGAAGCAATAAAGGCCGCCTCCTATGTTTCCAACAGGATCTGGACCAGGTCCATACAAGACATACCTTATAGGGTTTTGTACCAGAGGGATCCTAGCTTAGGTTACCTCAGAGTGTTTGGTACAAAAGCCTGGGTTGATGTGCCAATATCCAAGAGAAGGAAAGGAGGAGCGAGAGCTAAAAAACTAACCTTCCTTGGGTATCAGTCTGGCATGAAATCATACAGGTTTGCTGATGAACATAATTCTCTCAGCTACAGCAGAGCTGCGAATTTTTGTGAGAGTAATAACTGGGCCAGAATTCATGGACAGGAGGAGCCAAAAGAAATTGGGCTACCATTGACAGATCTCTCACAGGATGCAGATGGGGTGAAGCAGGAGGGATCTCCTCAAAGGGCTTCATCGCCAAGGGCTGAAGAGGGGAGACAGATTCCTAGGGTGTCAAGCAGAAGCACTAAAGGAATTCCCCCGGAGAGGTATGGTTTTGAGACCACTGATGTAAATCATGTACAAGTCAAAGAACCAAAGAGCTTTCAGGAGGTAAGGGCTTTGGAAAGCAGGGAAAAAGAGGCCTGGCTAGAAGCCATGCAAACTGAGTTTGATTCCCTGAAAGAGAATAAGGTATTCTCTGTAACAAAACTGCCAGCTCAGAGAAAAGCCATAGGGTGCAGATGGCTTTACAAAGTCAAACAGTGTCCAGAAGGGAAGATACTCCGTAAGGCCAGGCTTGTGGCTAAAGGTTATTCCCAAGTTGAAGGGCAAGACTTTGATGAATTATTTGCTCCCACTGTGAAGGCTGATACTATAAGAGCTGCATTGTGTAAAGCTGTCAGAGATAACATGTTAGTGCACCATTTTGATTTCACCACTGCATATCTGAATGCAACAATAAGTGAAGAAATATATATGGAGCAGATCCCTGGGTTTGAATGCAAGGGTAAACAAGGAGTATTAAAATTGCATAAGGCTCTGTATGGATTAAAGCAGAGTGCACGTGCATGGTCCCAATGCATTAGTGAAGCATTGGCAAATCTTGGGTTTAAGCAAGGTGTTGCTGATCCTTGTATGTTTACCAAATGTGTAAAGGGCTCTGACTGTGTTGTATTTTTATATGTTGATGATCTTTGTTTGTTGTGTCATACAAAAGAACAACTAAACTGGTTTAAGGAGGCAACTGGAAAACTGTTTAAAATGAAGCATCTTGGTGACATTCAAAATTATCTGGGGGTAGAAATTACCAGGAACCCAGAAGGATATTTTGAATTGTGCCAGGAGAAAAAGATTGAACAGCTCCTAGAAAAATTTAAAATGACAGAGGCCAAAAGCACTGAGACTCCCATGACAACAGGGTATGTGAAAGAGGTGGATGATAAGGTATTCCATGATAAAAATCAATACCAATCGTTGGTGGGTTCATTGTTATATCTGTCATGTTGGACAAGACCAGACATTTGTATGGCAGTACATTTGCTTTGCCAGAAATGTGCATGTCCATACATGAAAGACTGGAATGCAGCAAAAAGGGTGCTGCGATACTTAAAAGGCTCAGCTTCAGCCAGGTTGTGTTTAAAGGCTGATGCAGAGGAAACAATCACAGTGTATAGTGACTCCAGTTGGGGGGAAAGAGAAGAAGGAAAGTCTACCACTGGGTACGTGTTATTTCTACATGGGGCACTGGTTATGTGGAAGTCTTTAAAACAGACTCATGTAGCTACCAGCACATGTGAGGCAGAATATTCTGCATTAAGCGACAGTGAGATTCAGCTGGAATGGCTGTGTCAACTGGCTAAAGACCTAAATCTTGAATGTGAAATGTCTGTAAGTGTTTACTGTGATAATACTGCAGCACAGCAATTGGCTGGATATCAAGGTATAAGAACAAGAAGTAAACACATCACAATAAGATACCAGAATGTCAGGGAAGCGGTAAACAATGGTTTAATGGTTCTGAAACATTGTGCTTCAAATGTAAATATTGCTGACGTTTTCACCAAATGTTTGTCTACTGAAAAGTTTGAACTATTTAGAAGCAAATTGGGGCTTGCAATGTCAGTCTAGGAGGAGTGTTGGAATATGAGACTGCACATGGCAAGCAGATGGCAAGCAGATGTAAAAGATCTATGTGACAGCCAGGTGATTGGTGGTGTCACATGACAGCTCAATGACTGAGCAGAAAAACTGGCTTGTACTGGACTGAGCTAGATAGTCCTGGAGACAAGGCAGCCAACAAGTGATTGGCTGAGAGACTATGCCAGATATGTATATAGGTGTGTTATATATGTATTGGGTTGTGGGTTGTGGAGAGTTGATGACCAAGCGGAGCATTCTGTCACTGTGAATAAAAGAGCACTTTTGTACTACGTGCTGAGTCTTCTGTGCTTACTCGCCTGTAGAGCTGCAACGCTTTCTAACATACGCCAACACCTCTATCATGTCTCCCCTTAACCGCCTTCTTTCCAGGCTAAACTGCCCTAAGCGTTTTAACCGCTCCTCATAGGGCAGTTTCTCTAGCCCCCTGATCATTTTGGTTATTCTTTTCTGCACCTTCTCAAGCTCTGCAATATCCTTTTTTTTAAGGTGTGGTGACCAGATCTGTACTCGATATTCCAAGTGTGGTCTCACCATAGATTTGTACAAGGGCAGTATGATAGCAGCAGTTTTATTCTCTATTCCTCGTCTAATTATGGCCAGACTTAGAAAGGTTCGTCCAGCCACAACAGAAGGGGAGGATGATTTTTGGCTATTTCTTGGGTTGCCAACCTCTTGGTGGGGCCTGAAGATCTGGAAGTTCAACTGATCTCCAGGCAACAGAGATCAGTTCCCTGGGAGTAAACTGCTTTGGAGGGTGGACCTTATGGTATCACTCCCTGGTTCATCACCTTCCCCTCCCCAAACTCCACCCTCCCCAGGCACCACCCCCAAATCTCCAGAAATTCCTCAAGCCGGGGTTGGCAACCCTATGCTCAGAATACGCATTGTCATGTGGTTGTTCCCCTTTATTGAGGGGGCGTCCTGTTTTTAATGCGGGGAATGTCCCCATGAGGAAGAGCAGCTCTAGTTGGTAATGTGATGTGCTACTAAGGTTGCCAGCTCTGGGTTGAGAAATTCCTGGAGATTTGGGGGTGGATCCTGAGGAGGGTGGGGTTAGGGGAGGAGAGGCATCTCAGATGGGTAATAATGCCATAAAGTCCACCCTCCGAAGGGGCCATTTTCTCCCAAGGAACTGATCTCTGACATCTGGAGATCATTTGTAATTCTTTGAGATCTCCAGGCCTCATCTGGAGGTCAGCAACCTTCTGTGGGTTGTGGCTTAGTGGTAGAGCATCTGCTTGGCATGTGGAAGGTCCCAGGTTCAATCCCCGGCATCTCCAGTTAAAGGGACTAGGCAGGTAGGTGATGGGAAAGACCCCTGCTGAAACCCCGAAGAGCCGCTGCCAGTCTGAGTAGACCATACTGACTTCGATGGACCAAGGGTCTGATTCAGTATAAGGCAGCGTCATGTGATGACATCACCTCTGGTCACCCACTGGACGTGAAACTAGTATGTGGTTGGCAACCTCATTATGTTACCACCAAGGCCATCCCCTCACCCCACTGTGGTGAATTTCCCTCCAGTTGCCAGTGTGAAACCCATGTCTATTAAACATTTGCATTACTCTCCATCCAAATACCCATAATCATTACTCTGGCCACCCTAGCTTCTTCCCGGCCCCGTTACCTGAGATCAACAGAAAACATAATTCAGTATCCGTAGAGGGGCATTTATCTCTGTGTTGCCGCGTCACGGCTCGTCTATGGGATGCTGCAAAACTAATTCTCATATCATCAGAAGCGAAGGGAAAACCGAAGGAAGGCAGAACAGAGGGAAAGGACTTCGCTATCTGCTGTGCCGCCTAATCCCCTGTCTCTCCAAGGCCCGCTATCATCACTTCCATGAGGTTCCTGCCACATTGCAGCCCAGAAGATAACATAATCCTCAATCCCCCATTCAGGTTGGACCCCACAGTTCTGAGCTTGCTCTCCCCACACCTCTCTTTTCGTTGAAAGCCGAACATATTGCGTTCAAACGCATCGCAGCTGGGGAATGCACTTCCTAGCCCCGGATCAAACCGAATCCCCGCAGGGTTTCACGTGTATTATTTTTCTAAGGCGAGTTATTTTCAATTTGCCCCCCACCCACCCTCTTTCTTTCTCACAACGCCAATGCACCCTTTTAATGCAGCCATGTGCGCCAGCCGTGCTGTTAACAGGCGCCCATAAATATTGTGATGTATTTCCCCCCCTCTTACTAAATAATTCTGATTTATTGGTAGGAAAGAACTATACCGGCTGCCCAGGCCTTAATGCTTCCAATATGTTGTTATAGGCTTCTTGAATGTAAAATGGCTGCGACAACGTCAAGAGTCGATCGCTTACCGTTCTGGACTCTCCCAAGTCTTACTGGAAACCACACGGACGACTTTAGTGGCGCCTGCCGCCTGGGGAATGGGACCGTTAACACGACTACACATGAGCCATATGCTTAGCAAAAATCACACAGTTGGGGTTTCTACCGTTATTTTGAACACAAAAACTCCCCGCCGACCCCCAAAACTCTGCACAAAGGTAATAAGCGTGTCAGGGACTGGGAGAAAGTTTCTAACTATGTTCCCGCAGCACTACATTTCTGTCTGTAGCGAGGAGTTTGGGTTTTGCTTTTGGCATGGGAGTCTAAATGCTGTTTCCCCACTGCAGTCCGAAGTGGTACAAGTGAGAGCCAGCGTGGTGTAGTGGTTAAGAGCGGTGGTATGGAGTGGTGGACTCTAATCTTGAGAACCGGGTTCGATTCCCCACTCCTCCACGTGAGCGGTGGATGCTAATCTGGTGAACTAGGTTGGTTTACCACTCCTACATGTGAAGCCTGCTGGGTGCTTTAGAACTTATGTTCATGAATGATTGGAATAGGGTGAGGAGAGAAGAGGCCATATTTGCAGATGACACCAAGTTCTTCTGGCTGGTGAAATACAAAGCGGACTGAGAAGAGCTAAAAAAAAAAAAGAAATCTCCTTTCCCCTGCTGTTTGCCAAAAACCCAAAAAAATCTACAACATTACTGTGTTTCAATGGAGGTTTATTGCTGTCTTTTGATGATTTTATATGCAGTTGAAGTTTTATAGCTTTAGGCTTCTGGGTTTGTGTTGGAGTTTTTATGATTGTTTCTGTTTTGCATCTTTTAATGTTTATAAGTTGCATGGTGTACTTTTGCAGAAAGGCAGGACAGAAGCATAGCAAGTACATAAATGTCCCCCAACCGGGCAAGTGGCTAGGGCTCCCAACACTGTCTACACCAGGGATGTCGAACTCAATTGTTACAAGGGCCGGATATGACATCAATGTCACTTGGTCGAGCCTCGCCAGCCCTGATCGAGAATGGGGTGGTGGTGGCTGGCTGACGGGCCGGAGAAGAGTTCTCAACAAGCGAGATCCGGCCCATGGGCCTTATGTTTGACCCCCCTGGTCTAGACAAATGCTGAAATTTTGGGGGGTGTTGCCCAGGGGAATCCTAGACCACCGCCCCAACATGGTGACATCACTCCTGGGCTTGCGCTGGAAATGTCGTTGTGGCCTTGGCGCAATGCCAATTACGTACTCCTCACCCAAGCCATACTCTCCCCCGGGTTGCCAGCTCTCAGCTGGGTGGGTCAAGCAGAGCTCAGTGGATTTCCTAAATCAACTAGGAATCCCAGGGGGCATGGGACTGTAGTGTTTCAGTCTCTGGGCTCAATCCAACACTGCATCCAAACCCCATCCTGGACTCCAAAGCTCTCTCTCACTGGTAATGGCCAAGGCATCGAGCACCTCCTCCTTAGGAACTACCTGCCTTGTTTTGTTTTTGTGCCGTTACCCGGCCAAAAGCTTCCTTGTGCATTTTAGCAATCACCCTACACCTTTAGCTCCCCCCCCCCATGACCTCAGATAGGGTTTGCAGGCCTCCTGCTATGTTGAACGGCCTCCTGCAGATTGCTGCTATCGTCCGCCTCTGGTTCTGGGGCCTATGCTGTGGGGCCAGGTGGGGTCTCCATGGAGGCCAGCTTGAGCTCTTAGGCTCCCAGATGCCTGATTCGCCTGTGGCATGGGACTGGAGGGAAACACACTTGCCTTCCAGCTGTTTTGCCATCATTACCATAGCTTTGTGCATAGGACGTTGCTAGGGTTCCCAGGTTCCTCTTCGCCACCGGCGTGAGGTTTTGGGGGCGGAGCCTGAGGAGGGTGGGATTTGGGGAGGGACTTCAATGCCATAGAGTCCAATTGCCGAAACAGCCATTTTCACCAGGAGAACTGATCTCTGTCGGCTGGAGATCAGTTGTAACAGCGGGAGATCTCCAGCTAGTACCTGGAGGTTGACAACCCTAGACGTAGCATGTGATCTCAGGATGATGTGCTCCGTCTGATTTATTTGGGGACATCAACAGCCCTTCCTCAAATAGTCCAACTGGTGAAAAAGAGGAAGACGATGACTTCCTACTGAGTTAAGAATCTGACCTGAATAGGCCTGAAGATGGTGGCAGGTGAATTCTCAGAAAGCATGAAAGGGAAAGTTTGGAAGGAGTTTGGATGTGACAGGGTCTCCCTGGGAATTGGGGGTCTTCTCTCTGGCTTCTAAGGCCCTTTTGTGTCCACGTAGGCCACTGGTTTGTGTTCTCGGGGGATTTTCTAGAGGCCTGGTGGCGATCAATACTTGCCCTTTGATCGGTTCTTTTTTCTAAAGCGAGGAGAGTCCGTTTTGAAAAATCGTTCCCGTTTTAAGCAATAAAATGATCCCAAGAGCTCTGGGCTCTCTCAGTGCTGTGAAATTCCAGACAAAAACACCCTCTTCGACCTAATATGATTAGGCCCCCCATTTACCCATTTGGGCAGAGAATTACCAAACCCCAGCTAGGTAAATCATCTCCTCTCTGGACTGGTTGTCTGTTGAACCACCATATTATAAATCTCCACCTGGATACGGAATCAAAATGCGCAACTCTTTGGCCATTTATGCTTGGTCATTAGCAGCGCATCCCAGACTGAAGTGCCCCGCATATTTTTTTGAGTTTTGCCCACTGAACCGTCATTCAGGAAGTGACTGCGAAGCCGGCGCATACCTGCTTCGCATTTCTTAAGAGCCCCTTTAGCACGACCTTTTGTGTTTCCTCTGCCTCCGCACCGAAGAATCCCCTGAAGGAACCATGCAAAATGACACCCACTCATTAGCTATGCAGACGGCGGTTGCCCAATGGAAGGAACAAAAGAGCAGGCAAGTGGGGTGGGTGGGTTGAATTTCTCCTTTTGCATCGGGACCGTGAATAAGCATTTTAAAGGTCTCATTTTAAAAAGGAGCTTTGAGCGAGCATCATAATTGACTCTGCATAAATGGCCTTTGTGTATTTCAAGCCTTTCCCCCCACAAAAAAAATTCTCCCACTATTTTTAAACACAAAATATTCTTTTATTTGTCACCGAAGGCTACACACGGTCACTTCTGTTCTGAGATTTTTTTTGTTTGATTTTTGTTTTCTAGAAGGTATCTACATCTGCATGTATTTACAGGCCCGTCTTATTTACACAGTCAAGAATACAGTGTTAGAAACACAAAAAGTGTCAAGAGGAAAAAAAAATTCTCCAAAAAAATTAGTTCCAGACAACCGGAAATTACACGCAGTAATGAGAACAAAATTTCCAGTGTTGGGGATTGCTAGGACGGCTTTGATTGAAGTTCCCCTGTTATATAAAGCACATTTTTTAAAAAACTCTTTGTTGACCATAGAAAATAAGGTGTTTGGTTATTCCCATAGCAAGTGTCGTAACCTTAAACCATTCCTTGCTGGAAAGGTATGGGCAGGTCCATGAATTTGTGTGTGTTCACGTGTGAGTTTTGGAAACTCCTTTGCAAACATCAGTAACCTCAGAAGGGAGGTGTAAATAGTTTCTAATATCACAAAAACATTAAAAAAAAACTGTATGGGGAAAACAGATGGCATTATGGAATTTCAAACAGTGAGCTCCAGAAAGAGTTCTGGATCAATTCTTACTCTTCGAAACACTATTACTCCCATTCTTAAGTAGGGTTGGCAGCTCCGGGTTAGGAAATGCCTGGAGATTACGGGGGTGGAGCCTGGGGAGGGGGGGAGTTTGGGGAGGGACCTCAGCAGGGTATATTGCCATTGAGTTCACCCTCCAAAGCTGCCATTTTCTCCAAAGGAGCTGACCTTCGTAGTCCAGAGATCCGTTGTAATTCTGGGAGGTCTCCAGGCCCTACCTGGAGGTTGACAACCCTATAACTTAAGCGAGGAACGTTTACATAAAGATTCTGGGGTGGTAACCAGCAAGGGTGAATTCAGACATTCATCAAGCACACGCTAACGGCTCCCCACCACTATATGTTAGTTCGTAGGTTGAATCCAGACTAAATGGGCAATTTCCAGTTCTTCCTGTTGCAAATTCTTCATTCCCCCCTCCCGATGTCATACTTGGGGGTACCTTATCCCCCAGGTGCCACATTTTGTGGAGATCAGTGGGTGGCAGTGGGGGTGAGGGAGGCAGGAAAGTTGCATTCTGCCACTGGAATATTGAGTCTGGATTCAACCTCTAATGCGCATGTCCACTTACATCTCCTTCCTAGGATGGCCATCAGTCCACAAAAAGTCAGATGCCACCACGTTCCATTGAAATGAATGAGACATGAGTTCCAATGATTTCAACGGGACTTGGTCCCAACACAATTTTTCTGGATAGCACCTTGCAGCCAAAACTCAGCATTTATTTGTGGGGGGGGGGGGGGAGAAAACACTCAAACAGTGCATTTCCACATGTCCCAACAATAGGCCCTGGAACGATTCCACCACAGCATATACAACCGAATGAGACACCCAGGCATAGAAAATTAGGGGCTTATAATGCAATTCTGTATCTACTGTAACAGGTACTACACATCTCAAACATCCTTGGCTGGGTTATCGCTACTTTCCCATTCTCCGCTGTTTTTCCACCTTTTTTTTAAATAGCCCATCTAGTTTGCTGTCTCTTTCCATCTATCAATGGCCGTCTGGGATCTCATACTAGAAATCCAAGTTGCACACTCGAGATTATTATGTCCCCCGCCCCCCGCCAACTCACAGGTAGAATTGATCTTTTGGATACAACACCTAGGAGATATGCTAATTTAGTGTGTCTAGAAGAAATACCCTGACCTGGATAACTCAGGCTAGCCCTATCTTGTTAGATCTTGGAAGCTAAGCAGGGTGGGCCCTGGTTAGTATTTGGGTGGGAGACCACCAAGGAAGTCCATGGATGCTACGCAATGGCAAAGTCCGCCTGTTTGTCTCTTGCCTTGAAAACCCTACGGGATTGCCGTTAAGTCAGCTGTGATTTAACGGCATTTTTCATCGGATGATGCATGCAGAAGTTGCATGGCCTTCACGGCTGCCTGACCACTTGTGCTGTCGTTGCTCTGTTTTGAACAATGTTCAACGATTGCCTTAGGTCAGCGTGCATCGATGCATGTTTCTGAGTGGCCGTCCCACGCCATTGGAAGACGCAGCCGAGTTGTATTACGGAGACTTATTCTTAGGGCGCAACGACCCTTTGGAAATCCATGAAGATAGTTTCAGAGGGTGGCTGTGTTGTTCTGCAGTAGAACAGTTAGATTTGAGTTTAGTTGTACCTTAGCGACCTACAAGATTTCCAGGGAATAAGCTTTCGAGAGTCACAGCTCCCTTCGTCAGATAGGAACCTCCATTCCTACTTGTATCTGACAAGGGGAGCTTTGACTCTCGAAAGCTTATCTCTGAAAATCTTGTTGGTCTCTAAGGTGTTACTGGACTACTATCTGTTGGAAATCAATGTGTAGGACAAGCTAACACGTACAGAGGAAAAAGGGATTTTTGTGGTTGTCTGAATCCACCTTCAGGGCGAATGCATTTGACAATCCCAACAGTATGGTTTTCCTTTCCCAAAAAAAAATACCCTTTGAAGCCTCAGAGAGCTTTGCTCAAATGAGCGCCATGGCTTAAACACTATTTTTTCTTTGCTGAGTACTTGAGTGTTCAGTTTGCATGTGGGGAAAATACATATCTTAGTCTTCTCAGCTAGGAAATAAAATTAAGTAATGGCGAAATCCTTTGGTCCTAAAAACAAGACAAGTCACACCCCTCTACAGAAAACTCAGAGATCAGTTGCGGATAACAAGAAATTTGAAATCAAGCATGCTACCACAGTGCTAGGTATAATAGGGCGTACCTGCTCGTCTTTGTATCTGATCAGTTACCAAGCTGGTCAGAGTCTCTCGCGGTGCAATCCTGAGCGGAGTTACACCCTTCCAAGACCACTGAAAGTGAAGGGTGGAATTCTGCTGAGGACTACATATTGGATGGCCCAGTATAGAAAAAAGTTAGCTGCCACCAATTTCCATTGAAATGAATGGGATGTGAGCGGTCCAATTCAGTTCCTGGTGGCCAAAACTCAGATCTAGAGAATTTATTCTTGGTGATGGTGGCAAAATACACTTGAATTCTGAATTTTCACATGCCCCAACAATATGCCCTTGGATGATTCCAACACTACATACATTTGAGGTTCCTTGGGTGGATTATCAAGAGGTTTTCAATGGGAAACAGTTCTCCGGTTCTCCAAATTAGAGTCCACCACTCTTAACCACTACACCACACTGGCTCTCGCCAGAAAGGCTGGAAACCAATGCATCCCTTCCTATCAAGAATCTGCAACAAATCACAACTTTTTAGGAACAATTTTCATGTGTACGAATGCCACCATCTACCTATAAGATTGTGAATATCCTGTCCTCCCCCAATCCCCCAATTCAATACTTCCTCCCCCTTTTCATGCCTTCAAGGTGTTTAGAATGGTCTGCACAGGGTTTCCTAGCTGACCCCCCACCAATACTGGCCAAGACCTTATTTGGGTGTGTGGATACACATGCCTTAAATTTCTGGAAGATATGTGCAACTACAAAGTTCCCTGCAGTTGGAAACATAGAAAATAGTACACACTTTCCCACTCTTTTGGAAATATAAAGAGGACTTAGGGTAAACAAAGAGTGCAACATTATTTTTCAGTAAAAGCAATCAGGCAAAATGTCTCTTGCTTGAAGGTTTTATGACCTGGAAGAGTCCGCTTATATTTTAGCTGGCCTTCAACACAGCAAATGGCCCAGGCTGCAGAAAGCCCAAGTAAGGTCAGATGTGAGAATGCCATCCCGATGACTTACTCTTGGGTTTTCTGAAGCCTCGGGCAAGACATCCCTTTGCTACCTCAAGTACCCCCACAGCCTTGATAAACCCTCCTCTTCCCCACAAGTTGTTCTCCTTGCTAATTGTAGCACAGGGAGATGTCTGCTGTCCGAACGCATTGCATCCAGGTACTTTGGCCCATATCCTGCTTCAGCTCCGGTGCTGAGTGCTTCATTCTCCCAACCACAACCCTTCTTCTCTGTGGCTCTCCCAAGCGCAGGGAGTAGCAGGCCAGGAGGCACCCAGGAGAACGATGAAACCAGCCCCTCATGCCACCGCATGGAAGTAATGTGTCTAGCTAGCAAAGAGTGCACCTTCCTGTCTAGCCATCACAGTTCCCCAAATGCTCTGCCTTCTTCCTTTCTTCTTGACACTTAGGAACACAGCATAAGAACATAAGAAGAGCCCTGCTGGATCAGACCAGTAGTCCAGCTAGTCCAGCATCTTATCTCACACAGTGGCCAACCAGTTTCCTCTGGAGGGCTAACAGCAGGGCATAAAGGCCAAAACCTTCATAGGAACATAATAAGAACCCTCCTGGTCCAGCATCCTGTCTCAGACAGTGGCCAACCAGTTCCTCTGGAGGGCCAACAACAGATCACAGAGGCCAAGACCTTCATAAGGACATAAGAACCCTGCTGGATCGGACCAAGTGGTCTATCTAGTCCAAGATCCTGTCTCACACAGTGGGCAATCAGTTCTTCTGGAGGTCCAACAACAGCAGAGGTGTGCATACTAGGAACCAGGCTGGCTGGCCAGGAAGGACAAGGATGGAACAGGTATGTACCCTTACTCCTTTCCAAAATCTCAAGGTGTGCAGAACTATGAGCCCCAAATGACCCCTGAATGGCTTGCCCGGGCTCGAACCCTGTCTTCTTTGGGCTGCCGTGTTGCTATGTGCCAGAGCTGCTGCTAAATAAAGATTGTTTAAAAATGGTACATTCGTACTGCAGCTTGCATGCGCATGGTGAAATAAGGTCACGGAGTCCCATGTTGCACATGGAGCCTTGCATCTTGACAAGAAGCCCCTGGGAAATTGCAGTGTTTCTGTAAGAGGCTGGTCTTCAGCGGCTGTGCAAATGAATAGAACCAGCAATTTTTAGGAAGATCTCGGCAGGTCGGTGCGGCCTTGGAGGACCTCATTGCCAAATGAAAACTGAGATGTAAAGTCATGGGGATATCCCCACATGATGGTATGAGCTGCCTCCTCCTTCTGGAGGAATTCATACAACCATCTTCTCCCCCTCCCCTTGTAAGTGGGTGTTTATGTGCATACTGCTCTGGGGCATTTATCTTTGGAAATCTTATTTTTAAAAACAGTACACTTGAACAGATATGGCCCTATAATTTCAGCATAATTTGACCCATTTTAAAGGCTTAGTTGTGGGCACCTGGGGTGTGCATGCAAGCATATCTTTTGGATATGGAAAACAACTCTCTTTGTTTAGGGTTACTATATCTCCCGCCTCCATGCTTCAGTTTCCGTTTCTCATCTCCATAGCCTTCAACTCAACAAGACATTGCTAAACCCTCCCCCCCCAATAAAATCTAAATTCTTTAGAGACCCAGATCTTGGAGGCAGAAGGAATTGTGTAGAAGTACGTGTATAATTTATTCTGGAAGCAGAGGCTTGGTCTCCTCGGATCATGATTGTACTGGATGTGGATTTTCTTTGCAAGCATCAGGCTAGACAGTACGGTGCGCACTGGGTCATGCGAAACCACCCTGATGCTCCAGGAAAGAGGTGACGCTCAATGGTGCATCAGCTCCAGTTTTTAGTATCTCCAATTAAAAGATCTCAGCAGGGCAGGGAAATATTGTGCCTATTATGGGGAGTTGATATGAGCCATAGTAGACCATGCTGGGATAGATGGATTACCGGTCTGCTTCAATCTAGGGTATACCTTTATGAAATCATTCTGGGGAGGAGCTGAAAATGTTTCACCAACCCAACAATAAGACTACACATGGTATACTGGCACTTCGGCTGTAAAGGGAGAGTTTGCATCCTAAAACCTGGACTTTTAAGACACTGGACCAACCGGGTGTACAGAAATATTCTCTTTAAGGAGGGTATGACATTAACAAATATACATCACTGGTGCTTTCTGGCCAACATTATGTGCGAGAAAGTTATTCTAGCAGAGTGTGAATGTTGTTTTTTTCCCTTTCCCCCCAAAGCTGTAATTGGGTTTCCAATTGATGACGACAACAACAAAATGTGTAGGAAAACATTCGGTCGCTCTCTTGCAAAAACAAAAATGGGACAACAAAGCCTATCATAGTAAAAAAAAGACTCGTTTTTTAAAAAAAGATTATACCGTCTCGGGAAGAGGAAAGACCCATCTCGTAAGTCTCTAAGGGCAAGCAATTTTGCCTTGTTTGGCCGTTTCTTGAGGTCACAGGATCGCCCAGAAAGGGTATGAAATGTGAAAATGACCTGCAAGTTCTCTTTTTTTTAGAGACTCACGATTATCTAGAAGGATAACGGTAAGAAGATTTAGAACAGTCTTCGATTTCTTGTTTTTTTCTTTCCCCCTGTTTGCACAGCAGAAAATTATGAGCACAGATTCCCCCTGCTCCTTAATGGAAATCCGCTGCCCCCAGCTTCAGTGTGAAGGGAAAGTAAGAACCCAAGGCGGAAATCCTTCACTCGCCACATGACGTAAACTAAGGACTTACACAGGTAGCTCCCCATTTCCCCCCCATTTCTCACTATGGGGACAGAAAAGACCAAAAATAAAATAAAATAAAGGACACAAGGATTTCACTGTGTTTGTACTACGGCAAAACACATCTTCTGTTCCTCGGGCAGGGGAAAAGAATGATAAAATGTGAGAAGGACAAAATTTTCAAAAAAGAAAACAAAATGATGTTGCATGAATTACAGTGCAACTGTATTATCACTCCACCCCCCAACCTTGTTCATTATCTTTTTTGTGTGTGTGTGTTTATAAAAAAAGGATTGAGTACAACACAGTCTGGTACGCGGCCACAAAAGAGTAGCTGTCTTTGGCAAGAAGTCAACGCGTCGACCCTCTCTGTCACCTTCTGCCCATCTCGCTCTGTCTCATGAAGTGGATGTTGTTCACGCTGTCTGAAAGTTCGGGGTACTGCTCCACGGAGATGACGAAATAGCCGTCGTAGCCCTGAACCCGCCCCGTGTTTAGCAGCTGCTGCTTCTCCCCTTCTGTCCAGGAGCGGGTGCCCTCCTCCCCGTCCCGCAGTCTCTGCTGCTCCCGTGCCCAGGCTTGGGCAACGGCACGTTGTCGGGCCAGCTCTAGCACGCGGGTCTTCTCCTCATCCAAGGTGGTCCCGTAACGGGTGTTCAGACACAGTGCCCCATACTGGAGCTGGATGTCTGTGTAACGTCTAGTCCTTCCATTAAGAACTGTATTGATTTGGGAGACGGTGACGTTGACGCCGTTCTCCAAGGTTCTCCGCCCGCCGGTGAGGCCCAGAATGGACAGGTCGCTGTCCGACGGCCCTTGCTTGACAAAATAGTGCGTGTCCGTGCCCTCGATGGTGAAGTGCAAGTTCTCCAGGTAGTGAGCGTTGTTCAGTATGGCTGCGATCCTCCGCCCGTCCTCGTTAGCCGTGCTGATGATGTCGGTGGCCACCCGCCCATCCTTCATGGCAAACTTGACCCCCTTGCCAATGACGGAGCCCCCTGAAGCGAAGTTATTGTTCTCCTTGGTCTCGTGGCACCCGGCGATACTAGAGCTGTAGATCTCTTCGAAGCGCTCAAGGGTGACGAAAGCCTTCAGCTGTTTCTGTACTTCGCACTGAACTCCCAAGATCGACTGAACGGGGACAGAAAGAAAAGAGGAAGGGGAAGGGAGAAACTGCTGTTAGAGGTAGGCGGCATAGGAAATACTTTTGCATGGCAATTAATGTGCTCCAGTTCTTTAAGAAGGACACACAATATTTTCTGTAATTACTTTTTTAGCTTGTTTAAGTTCTGTTGTGCTTTTACTATTGCACTATTTTATGTTCTTAGAGACACATTTTTGCCCTGATCTAGATGGCCTAGGCTAGCCTGTAAGTAGCCTAGGGTATCTCAAGGAATCACTGGATATGCTATGGTTTTACCAAAATGTTTCTGTTAATTCCTAGAGCTACCCTCTATCTGTGCCCTGACCTAAATGCCCCAGGCTAGCCTGATCTCATCAGATCTTGGAAGCTAAGCAGATAAGAGACCACTAAGGAAGTCCAGGGACGCTATGCAGAGGTAGGCAATGGCAAACCACCTCTGTCTCTTGCTTTGAAAACCCTACTGGGCTGCCATAAATCAGCTGCAACTTAATGGCACTTTCCACCACCAGAGATACATTTAACTATGAAATGTCTTGTTGGGTGAGACCAAAGATCTATCTACTACCCATCAACTGGCCTCACAAAACATCAGCGTGGTGTAGTGGTTAAGAGCAGAGTTTTGGAGCGGTGGGCTCTAATCTGGAGAACTGGGTGTGATTCCCCACTCCTCCACATGAAGCCAGCTGGCTCTCTTAGAGCTCTCTCAGCCTTCACAGGTATCCCGGTCAGGGCAAGAGATGAACATAGGTGGTTATCCATTGCCTGCTTCTGCACAGCAATCCTGGACTTCCTTGGTGGTCTCCCATCCAAATACTAACCAGGGCCGACCCTGCTTAGCTTCTGAGAGCTGACGAGATCAGGGTAGCCTGGGCCATCCTGTTCAGGGACCTGGCTGGCTTACCATCATATTAAATGACTGACATGCCACATGTTCTCCAAGGCTCAAAAGATGATAGCCTCTTTAGTCTTCCCAAGAACACCAGAAAGCCAAAGACAGTAAATGTGGTGTAGTGGTTTCAGTGTCTAACTAGGATCCAGTTCTGGGTCCAGATCTCCATTCTGCCATTAAGTTTGCTGAGTGGTTTTGGACCGGTCACTCACTGCCTTCTCTCAGCCTGGCCTACTTCACAGGGTTCATACGATGCTAAAATGGATAACAGTGGACCACGTACATTGCCTGGGTTCCTTGGAGGAAAGGCAGAATTTTAAAAAGGTACTAGATTGATAGACAGATAACGTGGGATGTTATCACGAGCACCGCCAAAGCCATAATTAAAAAAACGTCTCCGGTATCACAAGAATAAGTCCTGCGTCTTTGAAAAGCTGCTTAATTTTAAGATCTAACGACCTTGAATGCACCCTTTTAATAATATAGCAATGCATTGGGGAAGAGTCCTTTCTTCTCCATATGAAAAACAACCCGCCTGCTTTTTGGCTGCGGAAAATAAAAAGGAAAGGGATGCAAACAGATTATGCACAGTTCAAAGGGAGAGAGTAGCCTGCCTTTGAAATTTCTCTATCCAGTCTGTTTCATCTTCCATCCTGAATTTCTCCTTAAGCAAATGAGCGAAGAAGGGAAATAGAAAATGCCATTTGAGTGGGGGGTGGGGGGGAGAGAGCAGGGGAGAGAGACCTCTGATAAGGCTGTGGCTTTCAGCAAACCGTTGAGATAAAGAGGAACGGTACAACATCAGAAGTCAGGATTGCCTTGGTCCAGCACTTGGGGAAGGGACGTAGCACTTGGGGAAGGGACATAGCTCAGTGGTAGAGCATCTGCTTGACATGCAGAAGGTCCCAGGTTTGATCCCCGGCATCTCCAGTTAAAGGGACTAGGCAAGTAGGTGATGTGAAAGACCTCAGCCTGAGACCCTGGAGAGCTGCTGCCGGTCTGGGTAGACAATACTGACTTTGATGAACCAAGGGTCTGATTCAGTATAAGGCAGCTTCATATGTTCATGTGTTCATGCAAGTAGCTGAGCACTGGCAGAGCCGAATCCAAGATCTGGCCGAGTCCCGGATTCAGAGCTATATTACTCACTGCAAAAGTTATTTCCCAGTAGCAATTTATGTATTTGTTTAGAAAAGAGCAAGAGTCCAGTAGCATCTTCAAGACTAACAGAATTTCTGGCAGGGTATGAGCTTTCGTGAGCTACAGCTCACACCCTGCCTGAAATGTTGTTAGTCTTTAAGGTGCTACTGGACGCCTGCTCTTGTCTACAGCTATTGGCAGACTAACACGGCTACCCATCACAATCTATTTATCTGTTTAGTTAATTTATATCCAGCTCTGCCACTGAGTCTCTGGGTTCAGCCCTGGGTCAACAGCCCACTGGCTGCTTTCCCCTTTGAATGGAAGAATCCTAAGGAATGAGCACAGCCTCCAATTAGAAGGGTACATGTGCTGCCCATAGAATAGGGGTCCCCAGCATGGTGCCCATGGACGCCATGATGCCCGCTGACACCTTTCCTGGTGCCTAAGAAGTGTTTTTAGAAAATCGGTGAAGCCATGTGGGGCCCTTGCTCAGTAGTGCTTCTGACTGGCCGCTGGTTTTACAGAATAAAATAACGTATAAACACATGAAGCTGCCTTATACTGAATAAGACCCTTGGCCCAGCAAAGTCAGTATTGTCTACTCGGACCGGCAGCGGCTCTCCAGGGTCTCAGGCAGGGGTCTTTCACATCACCTACTTGCCTGGTCCCTTTAACTGGAGATGCCGGGGATTGAACCTGGGACCTTCTGCATGCCACACAAATGCTCCACCACTGAGCCACAGCCCCTCCTGAGCATTTCAGTTGCAGCTGCCACCATGGTGGTGGTTTTGCTTTCTCTCGCTCCTCTTTTGGCGTATCATTTTAATCCTCCCCCTCTTTCAGAATTCCAAAGGTGCCACAGGCATTAAAAGGTTGTGGACCCCTGCTGTAGAAGATCCCAGAGTCCATCCCGGCATCTTTAAGAAGAAGAGGAGTTGGTTTTTATATGCCAACTTTCTCTACCACTTAAGGGAGAATCAAACCGGCTTCCAATCACCTTCCCTTCCCCTCCCCACAACAGACACCCTGTGAGGTAGGTGGGGCTGAGAGAGTTCTTAGAACTGTGACTAACCCAAGGTCACCCAGCTGGCTTCATGTGGAGGAGTGGGGAAACAAATCCAGTTTACCAGATTAGCATCCACCGCTCATGTGGAGGAGAGGGGAATCAAACCCAGTTCTCCAGATCAGAGTCCACTGCTCCAAACCACCACTCTTAACTGCTACACCACGCTGGCTCTGTTTAGTCTTTTAGATGACTGTTTAGTCTATTTAGTCTTTTAGCTTTGTCTTCCGCAGTCCGTTTCAGTACCTTTATTGGCATACCAAGGACAATCAAAAAGAGTAAACCTTGCCACAATACATCATTTTACCTCACCTCTTAATTATATCACCAAGAAATTTGGCTACAGATTCAATAATCTCAGAACTTCGGGAGGATAACAACAAGTTAATCTTACTATCGTCGGCTTGATTAGCATAGTTTGATAGAAAAGGATCTAAAAGGGCAGCACGAATTTTGCAATAAAAAAGACAGTACAAAAGAATATGGTCAATACTTTCTATCTCCCCCATAACACAGTTACACACTCTAGCAGAAGTCAAAAAGGGCAAGAGTCCAGTAGCACCTTAAAGACTAACAAAAATATTTTCTGGTAGGGTATGAGCTTTCGTGAGCCACAGCTCACTTCTTCAGATACAGCTAGAATGTGAATCCATCGGTCTTTAAGTAGAGGAACAGTATGTAAATGCGAATAGCAGGCTTGATTGGTTTAGGTGTGATATGCAAAAGAGTCTGTGATGTCCAGGGGAGAGATGGGTATGGAGAAATCAGCATTGGTAATGGGCCATGAATGCAAGGTCTTTATTCAGCCCAGGTAAATGCATTGACTTTAGTTTGAATATCAACTGTAATTCAGCAGTTTCTCTTTCCAATCTCCCTTTAAAATTCCTTTGTAAGAGAACTGCTACTCTTAAATCTGCAACAGAATGTCCTGGAAGGTTGAAATGTTCACCCACTGGTTTTTGAATATTGTGGTTTCTGATGTCAGACTTATGTCCATTTAATCTTTGTCTAAGAGACTGACCTGTTTGTCCAATGTAGATTGTGGAAGGGCATTGCTGGCATGTGATGGCATAAATCACATTAGAAGATGAGCAGGAATATGAACCTGAGATAGTATGGCTGACATTGGTGGGTCCAGAGATGGTGTTCCTAGAATCTATATGAGGGCAAAGTTGGCACCTTGGTTTGTTGCAGGCCTTGGTTCCAGAATCCATGTTCTTGTTAAGTGTGAACACTCTAGCAGAGTATGGAATTTTCTTGTATCTCCCAAACAGAATGGCAGAAGGGAGAACATTAAAACGGGCTAGCATATAAGCTCTCCGAAGATGGGGAGCAGTAAGACAGGAGAAGTACTATGGGAGAGAAACTGCTGCCAGTCAATGCGGGCAATATGAGGTGATGGGTTCTGACTTAGCAGGAGGCAAGTTCTCACATTGCATTGTTTAGCGACAACCCCGAGAGAGGGTCTGCTTGGAGCCCCCAAAAACAGGTGAGCCCAAGCATGTCTGGTGGGTTACCTTGCTATTGTCCCATTCTTGGGTTTTCAGCTGTGTGTGGGTAAGCTCGTAAGACGGCTCCATAGCCTCCACGTCAGGCTTAGGGTATCCGGGGATGACGTTGTGTAGTTGAAACCCAAAGGTAAGCAGCCAACTGTTGACATCTGGAAGGGGAGAGAAGGAAAAAACCAAATACAACTGGAAGTCATCTGAAAACTGCACAGCAAGACACATGGATGCCAGAAAGAGCTGTCAAGTATCCCACATTTCAGAGGGGGGACACCAAACCATCCCACCCAAGTGGGGGGAAAATGGCCTGGGCTAGTGGTGTGCATTAACTCATGTCAAGAGGTCTATATCTGAAAGCGTCCCTAGATAGCTAGCTACGCATCTGCCCACCATGCCTGATTCTGGCTTAGCCGGAATCTCCCCTAGAGGAACATCTGTATTTAATGCAGTGGTCCCCAAGGTCGTGTATGCATGGGAGTTTTACCTGAGGTTTGTTGCTCGCTGGACCCACACTTTTCTGTTGGGAATCTATGCACCAGTCTCCAAACTCAAATCAAATTCCCCCCTTTAAATGCTCCTTTGTAATTGGCTTACTTTGTAGAGCTTACTGTGAGAGAAAACTCCCCCCCCCCAACACAATTGCTGCATAAAATTTGTTTAAGAAGTAAAAACAAAAATGGAACGCGAAGTCCCGGGATTTGTGAGGGCTGGCAGCAAGGTCATCTCTAACGGAGAGGAAACTCATGCATAACTCCAAGGAACAACCGAGACAGACAGGAGGGGGTGAAAGTGAGTGAAAGTACCCATGCATAAATGACGAAAGTGTGGGGTGGGACACAAAAGTGGGTTATGATGACAGGAAAGGGGATCAGGGTGAACCATGTGAGGATGCTCTTGGAGGCTTGATGGCAAATTTGGGTTTGCCTCTGCACAGTATGAAGTAAAAGGTAAACCGTGCTGTTGAGTCACAGCTGACTCATGGGAAGACGAAGACTTTCTCCACCACTTAAGGGAGAATCAAACCAGCTTACAATCACCTTCCCTCCCCCTCCCCACAACAGACCCCCTGTGAGGTTGGTGGGGCTGAGAGAGTGTCACTAGCCCAAGGTCACCCAGCTGGCTTCGTGTGTAGGAGTGGAGAAACAAATCCAGTTCACCAGATTAGCCTCCGCCGCTCATGTGGACAAGCGGGGAATCAAACCCGGCTCTCCAGATCAGACTTCACCCCTCCAAACCACTGCTCTTTACCACCATGCTGGCTCTCCATGCTGGAACCCCGTGAGGTTCCACTTTGTGGGGTTTCCAAGGCAAGAGATGAGCAGAGGTGGTTTTGCCATTGCCTTCCTCTGCATAGCAGCCCCGGTCTTCCTTGGTGGTCTCCCGTCCAAGCACTGAACCTTGCTCAGCTTCTGAGCTCTAATTAGATCCAGTTAAGTCTAGGCTATTAGGGCTGCTACTAATAATATGCAGAATAATGATGAAATACCGCCTTGTTGCTCAGTAATGCTGTATATTCATAAATATTTAAAAGGATATTAAAAAAAATAAGTTTCTTGTTCCCTTTTAAGTGATGTGAGGTCCCTGTGCTTTTGTGCTGAGGAGGGAGAGAGAGTGGCGCAGTTATTTTGCAGGGGAGGTCCCGAAAAGCAAAGTTTACAAGTGGGTTCCATTTCAAAAAGCTTGAGAACAACTGATTACTATTATTATTTTTAATTATTATTCCCGTGAGTTACTATGAGAGCCGAATGTTGACATCTGTGGAACATAAAAATATATTAAATGAAATATAATTTAGAGGCTTGAGCTTACCCAAAAAAAAATAAAAAAAAATTGATAGCAAACAAAGAAACCGAGGCGATGTAAAGATGGCCACATGGCGGTACATTCTGCACAGAACGTTTTGGCCAAGGAGGAAGCAATGTGACATCCGGAACGCCTGCAGGTCAATCGGAACGGGCCAGTGGAATCTATTGGCCAGACAGCTGAGCTTGGATTCGAGAGACGGGGAGCTGAAGGCACACCTCTTCCATGAATGTATCTGCCCTGAAGCCGTCGAGTTACTCCCTCTGGCCATATTTTAACCACCTAACTATATGTTAAGGATCCCCGTGGTGCAGAGTGGTAAGCTGCAGTATTGCAGTCCAAGCTCTGCTCACGACCTGAGTTCGGTCCCAACAGAAGTCGGTTTCAGGTAGCCGGCTCAAGGTTGACTCAGCCTTCCATCCTTCCGAGGTCGGTAAAATGACCCCCCAGCTTGCTGGGAGTAAAGGGAAGATGACTGGGGAAGGCACTGGCAAACCACCCTGTAAACAAAAGTCTGCCTAGGAAACGTCGGGACCCCATGGGTCAGGAATGACCCAGTGCTTGCACAGGGGACCTTTACCTTTTTTAAGGATAAGTTGCTTATCGCTCAGCCTAAGTCCTCCACCAAAAAGATACAAGAAACTTTTTTTTTGGCTTTTTATCAGCAGGCCAAGGGGATGGCTTCTCCTGGCAATACTGGATAGAAACCCATGTTATCAGCTAATGAACCAAAGCAGAGCCAAAAGGCAAGCATCCCTGTCTGCCTCCTTATGTGCAGGGCATGGAAACTTGCACCTTTGAGGATTTAAGAAATAAAAAGCAACATTGTAACCTCCGCAAATCATTTGCTTAACATTCGCTTCAAAACAAAAGCAACGGAGCTCCCCTTATCGACTCGTCTGCTACGTTAATCACAGCAAGGGCCCTTTATGCGAGGCAGAGGATTTTGCTGTGAATTGGGCACTGCCGAAATCGCAGCCTAGAAGTGCACCAGAAGGAAACCAGCGCTTCCGGTCCCCCTCCCAAGGAAGGTATTTCCCATACAGGTCCAATTCTGTGCCATTCATCATATGCACTGTTCTCCAAATGAATCAGCTTTAGAAACACAGAGCTGGAAGGGACCTCACAACGCAGGAAATTCACAACTACCTGGATAGCCCTCTCCCCCATGAACACGTCCCCTCCCCTCCTAAAGCCTTCCAAGTTGGAAGCCATCAACTCATAAGAACATAAGAAAGGCCCTGCTGGATCAGACTGAGGCCCATCAAGTCCAGCAGTCTGTTCACACAGCAGCCAACCAGGTGCCTCCAGGAAGCCCACAAATAAGAACATAATAACATAAGAAAGTCCATGTTGGATCAGACACAGGCCCATCAAGTCCAGCAGTCTGGTCACACGGTGGCCAACCAGGTGCCTCTAGGAAGGCCACAAGCAAGACGACTGCAGCAGCATTTTCCTGCCTGTGTTCCTTTACAGCACCTAATATAATAGGCATGCTCCTCTTATCCTGGAGAGAATAGGTATGCATCATGACCAGTATAGATTTTAACTAGTATTCATGGATAGCCCTCTCCTCCATGAACATGTCCACTCCCCTCTTCAAGCCTTCTGAGTTAGCGGCCTTCACCACACCCTGGGGCAGGGATTCCCACTGGTCCAAAGCAATGACCATCTGGATGGGTCTATACTGGGGCATAATCCAGTATCAGCTCAGCATGTCCAGCACCCACCGATTTCAACCTGAGACATTTAAGCACAAGCTTAGACTTCTCACTGTAGCCCGTGGGAAACCAGAGCTGCTTTTATCCCTGGATGGATTAACCTGCCAGAAAGGTAACAGCCTGGTGTGAGGGTTTTTTTTGAGACAGAACAGTACATTTCACATGACACGGGTTACGTTTTCGTTTCCTCCCTCAGCGACTTGAGAGCACGTGTCAGAACGAATTCATTTAGGGCCAAGGTAGAGGGCATGCCCATTGCGCATAGGGGGTAATAGAAACGTCGACTCAATCTGTCAGAGTTTTCCACCCCTGGGAACGGAAACAAATCACCGGCACAGAAATTGCTGGGCCACAAAAAAGCATTTACAAAAGCGTGTTATGGCGGCCACTGAAGTTAAATTCCAATTAAACAAGCTTTCCTTTGTCTTGTACGAGAGCTCGGGACTTTCAACTTTCATTATGGTCTGCGCTCCAGGGCAGTCCTGAATCGGGGGCGTTTCTGGTACTGGAGGAGAGGAAAGTTTCCTATCACAAGATTAACAGTGCAGTCCTAAGCAGAGTTATATCCTCCTAAGTCTGTTAACTTTGGCTGTTTATGCATGGGTACTTTCGCTCACATTCGCCTCTAGTCTGTCTCGGTTGTTCCTTGGAGTTATGCCTGAATTTTCCGTCCATTAGAGATGACCTCGCTGCCAGCCCTCACACATCCTGGGACTCCCTGTTCCTCTGTTAAGCCAATTCTTCCCTCTTCCCATAGCTCAGCCTGGGTGAAACCTCCGTGCATAAGGCAAAGTGCATAAGGGACACACAAGCCTGGTTTTGCTCTCAGCCAATTACAATACATCATGTCCAGAGGCAGGGATTCAAATGCGTCCTGCTTCCTCAGGGCTCTTTCTGAGGTTTTTAAAAATGAGGTTTGGATTTCTCTCCCTCCCTTTCAGATTGCTCTGTTTCTTGTTTTTTCTTCTTAAAATGCTTTTTTACGCAGCAATAGGGTTTTGGGGGAGGATTTTCTCTCACAGTAAGCACTACAAAGTAAGCCAACTACAAAGCAGCATTTCAAAAGGCGGGGACTTGATTTGAGCTTGGAGACTGCTGGTGCATAGATTCCCAACAGGAAAGTATGGGTTAAGCAAGCAACGAACCTCAGGTAAAACTCCCAGGCATAAACGATCTTTGATGGACTTAGAAGGGTGTAACTCTGTTTAGGATTGTGCTGTTAGTTTCAACGTTCGAATCTTTCCTTGTCAGGGCCAACGTCAGCATTCCCTGAGGTGGGGAAGCTGCCGGGCCCCAGGGTCTCTGGCAGGACCAGCTGTTGTTGACCCTCCACTCATTTATTTGCCAGCCAAGATCAGAGGAGCATGCCTATTACATTAGGTGCTGTGGAACGCAGGCAGGATAATGCTGCTGCAGTCGTCTTGTTTGTGGGCTTCCTAGACGCCCCTGGTTGGCCACAGTGTGAACAGACTGCTGGACTCGATGGGCCTTAGTCTGATCCAGCAGGGCTTTTCTTATATTCTTATCATGCCCCCAGAGTAATCTCACTGACTCCAATGGCGTTTGTTTTCTTAGGTCAAAAGACTGCAGTCTCTTAGGTCTGGCCCACATTTAAAGCAAACCGATACTTGTTTTTCATCAGCCCGTAAGTACCAATTCTCATGGATGAATTAACACTTAATCGCATTGTTATTTTTAAAAGGCTTGATAAAAGGTCATGATTAGAAAGGATTTATCTGCTGCTCGGCAAGAGAAAGGATCCCTAATGCCATTTATTTAGATGCAATTTAGAATCTGGGCTGCCAGCTGATGCACACAGTGATACCTCTACGCGACGGGCAGGAAATTAGAAGGATATTAATCACCTTTTAATCTGGCGAAAGGGATGTCTGGAGGACTGGGAGGAAGTTGTGGGGGAGAGGGACCCTTCAACTATGTTTTTGCTTGCTCCTTGGCATACAGGGGGTTTGGGACACAGGAGTGTGTTTAGGGGGAATGTGGTAGTTGTTTATGATCATACTCAGCATAGAAAATGTCCTCCACTTCCATTGTTTTGCGTCCTATTGTGTTAGATCTTACCAGTTTCCCCTTGATAAGCTACAAATAAACCTTTTCCTTTTTGTTTAATCTGTCTGTCACATATCACAGTTAACATAAGAAAAGCCCTGCTGGATCAGACCAAGGCCCATCAAGTCCAGCAGTCTGTTCACACAGTGGCCAACCAAGTGCCTCTAGGAAGTCCACAAACAAGATGACTGCAGCATTGTCCTGCCTGTTCCATAGCACCTAATCTAATAGGCATGCTCCTCTGATCCTGGAGAGGACAGGTATGCATCATGACTAGTATCCATTTTTAATAGTAGCCATGGATAGCCCTCTCCTACATGAACATGTCCACTCCCGTCTTAAAAGCCTTCCAAGTTGGCAGTCATCACCACATCCTGGGCCAGGGAGTTCCACAATTTACAGTTGGTTGTAATAGATAAGCAACAAAGTCATACAGAAATATCTCAAATTAAAAAAAAGGGTATAGTTGAGAAATACCAACAAACTGTGGTTTATTGTATCATGAATGAGCACAAGGGATCCTGGGTCTTATACATTCCCTCCCTCTCCCTCCTACCATTGCACATGGCTATACATTTCCACTTCCACAGTAAACCACAGTTTGTTGTTAGATCCATACCACAAACTGGTGCATGCTCTCTTCCCTACAAACAAGGATTCAAACATCTGGGTTGAGAACCAGCACAGTTTGTGGTTTGGCAGTAACTACAAACTTGGTTTTGTGCCAAAGTGAATGTTCTTCATGAGCTGGCCATGTGTGAGAGTAAAAGGGAGTGGGGAACGTGAGCCTGGGAAGTCTTCAGGCTCATTCAAATAACAGCAAAGCACTGAAATTTGGATTTGATTCACACATCCAGTTACCTGAAGGGATGGGTGGGGTCTCCCTTCTTGGAGGTCCTCAAGTAGAGGCTGACCAGCCATCCGTCAGGGATGCTCTAAGTTTTGAATTTCCTGCACTGAGTAGGGGGGTTCCAGTTAATGGCATGCTCAGTTCTAGGACTCTGTGACATAAACATGGCTTCTTCCTAATAAACTCCCCCAAAAAACTCCAAGAACTTGGAAACACCATGGTCATTTATGAATGGAAGTTTTACTGAGGTTCGTTGCTCGCTGGACCCACACTTTCCTGTTGGGAATCTATGAACCAGCAGTCTCCAAGCTCAAATCAAGCCCCACCCATTTAAATGCTGCTTTGTAATTGGCCTACTTGTAGTGCTCACTGTGAGAGAAAATCCCCCCTCCCCTAAACCTAACTGCCACATAAAAAAAAGCATTTTAAGAAGAAAAAACAAAAAATGGAGCAATCTGAAAGGGAGGGGGAGAAACCCAAACCTTAAAAAAAGCCTTTCTTCTGCTCAGAAAAAGCTCTGAGGAAGCAGAAAGTATTTGAATCCCCGCCTCTGCTGATTGGCTGTGAGTGAAACCAAGTTTGCATGTCCCGCACTTCACCTTCTGCATGGGGATTTCACCTGGGCTTTGCTCAGGGGAGAGGGAAGAGTCGGGTTAACAAAGGAATGGGAAAACCCAGACATTGGGAGGGCTGGCAGCGAGGTCATCTCTAGTGGGCAGAAAACTCATGCATAACTCCAAGGAACAACTGGGACACACCGGGGGCAAACGTGAGTGAAAGTACCCATGCATAAACGACCTATGAGTGCAGGTTTGAAAACCTTCCATGTCATAAAAACGAATGTAGTCAACAATAAAGCCATTGCGGTTGATTGATGGGCAACAGAGCCACCAGCCAAGAAAGGAAGCTTACCTGTCATGTAGCACTTGATATCCTGAGAGTTACTAATAGGGTTGTTATTTTTGAACATGTAAAGATTGAAAGGCATTATGTTGCTGCTGCTCAGACGTTTCCAAATTTCATGGTCCGGGCTTGTCCACCGACCAGCTAGCACGTCATAGTCTCTCTTCCCCATATGTATGAGTTTGGTAAGGGGGTCGTACAGGCCTCCTTGGTAACCAATGATGATCTGAAAGTTTGGGTTGGTGTCCATATAGATCTCCCCGTAAGCTGTGTACAATATCTGCTTGATCATTAAGCCTGTCCCGCTGAAGACTGCCAAAGGGGTCCCAGTGTTATCGCAGGCGATGTAAAACTCGTCTCCACTGCTAAGCTCCATAGCAAACAGGTGGCCCTGGAGGTCATAATAGAGGGAGGTTATCTCTGAACTTGAGTGATTGTAGAGATGGGTGACTTTGGTGGGGTTGGTGAGGTCTGCATAAAAGAACTGCAAGTGATGGCCATGGGCGGTTTTGCTGGAGACCCTTCTTCCGAGCCCATCGTAGCGATACTTCACAGACCACCCGCTGGCTTTGTTGTATGCCTTGATGAGCAGCCCTGCTGAGTTGTACTCAAAAACATCATTCCCCCTTTGCCTCAGGAAGCCGTCTTCATCCATCTTGTACTGCACGTCCCCCAGTCTTGTAATCCTGTCCCTGAGATCATACCTCAGTGGTGTGAGGCGGGCGCTGTTGCCAGGACTCAGCAAGTGGAGGTTTCCATTGAGGTCATAACTGTACCGCCAGAGTGGCTTCTCATTGATTGACACAGTCTGGAGCTGCCCATCGGCGTCATACTCGTATGAATACCTCGTTGTGTTTGCGTACGGGCCAACCTTCAATTCCTTCTTCACTACTCTACCCATGTTGTCATACTGAACGGTCATCCAATACATGAGGGACCTGAATATCTCATACTGCACTTCTTTCATCCTACCATAGGCGTCAAAATGCTTTGTGTGAGTCATGACAGCTGTGGTGATGATTTGGTTGATGTCGTAGTATATCACCCCGAACTTGCCGAACTGTTCTGTTTTACCCGAAACGTCATCGTATCGGTAAAGGTCGATGGGTAGGGGCGTCTCATTGATCACCGCTTGCATGCTGGTCACCCGGAAGCTGTTGTCATAATTGTAGTCAAAGCGGGCATTCACCATGCCTTCTTCTGTGAAACGAAAGATCTGCCGGTCGATGAGCGGTCCAATCTGTCTATATCTGATGGTGCAGGTGAACCCTTCGTTTTGCAAGTTTATGGTCTTCAGCATCCCAGCTGTTTCATCGTAGCTGAAGCTGATTTTAGTCGTGTCGTAGAGCATCTCGGCCAGCTTGGAAAGCTTTCCGTATTTGTAGATGACCCGCCTCCCCGTCCCCAAATGACAAGTGTGAAGGAGCTGCTTTTCCTCATTGAAATCCTGAACGACGGAAGCATTGCCCTCTGGGGGCCTGTAGATATTCCTATAGTAACCAATGGAACGGATAGTTTCTAAGGTCTGCCGGGCTACGTTGGGCATGGTCACGGATGACAAACGATCATTCTTATCAAACTCGAAAATGTACTGCCGTTGACTGTGAAGGAGCAGCACCATAGACTGTAAGTAGGAGAGAAAACAAATAATGATCATTCCTCATTTTGAAAGGCGCAAAAACTTGAAATTCATCAAGCAGGACACTGATATCATTGTCAAAACCAATTGCAAACTTCCTTCCTTCAGAGATTATTTGTGATCTAGGGAAGAGCAGAAGTACCCTCAGTTGGTGGAACGATGAAAATAATCTTACAGATTCTTGTTTTGTGATACTGACACCCTCTCCCTCTGCCGCCTCAAAAAACTTTTGGTGAAACAATAGCTCTAAAATGAAATAGGAGTGGCACCAAAATTTATTCCTGCAAAAACATTTGTGGGTCAGAAATGCATGTAAGCATTATTATTATTGTTATTGTTATTAAAAAAACATTTATATGCTCCCTTTCCACCCAAATAGGTTCCCCAAAGTGGTGAACATCAGGTATTAAAACATGCAAAGTATGGACCTCTAACTCATGAAAGTTTATGCTGGACTAAATTCTGTTAGTCTTTAAGGTGCTAATGGACTCTGTTGTATTTTGCAGGTATGGACTATCATGGCTACCCAGCAGGTATTATCAATGGATCCAGTTTCTGAAATAACCAAGGTATTAAAGGTTTATGTTCACTGATGTCAAACCCCCTTCTGACTTCACGAATGTCTACTTGGTGAAAATATTCCAAGATGCGGCCAGAGGAGAGGAGGAATTGTTCTCCTTAGCATGAAGACTTTGTATACAAAATATGTCTTTTTCAAGTATGTGGGAAATATGGTTAGATAATTACTAGGGTTTTCCACACAGGAACAATTCCCTGTAGTTTTCCAGTTGCTGCTGCAGCTAACAATTTAATGTAGCAGCTACAGGATATCTAGACAGTGGGTTTCCACACGCTTTCCCTGCCCTGTTCCTCTGCAGTGCCATCCTCGCCCCATACCATGGGGGCCTTTAAAAAAACTGTAATAGCTAGATTGCTATAGCACTGTAGCATTATAACTATTTATCTACTAGATTCTCTCAATTCCTAGTTTTCATTTAAAAGAAAAAGTCTTTAGCCCCTTTTGTTTCAGAGACAGAAGGGAAAACTTGTTTCTCTGTAATGAAAATGGCTCGAGACTTACTTTCTTTAAACTGAGAGCTGGGAATTCAGAGGACCTATCCGATAGAGTGCTATATTATTATAATGCTATAGCGATTTAGCTACCTTTTTCATAAAGCCCCCTGGTGGCAAGAGAGGGAGAATGACAGCCGTGTGGGAATGGTGGCAGGGAAAATGGCGCTGAAGGGAGTTGTGTCATACCTTCCATGTGGAAAGCAGAATGCTTCAGCTGCATACAGGCAGGAAACACCTATCAAATGTTGTTTGAGAAACAACAGAGAAAACCATGGATAGACAATGGTTGGGAAACAATGCTGTGTGGAGGCTTGGAAATAAATCTGCTGCAGTTGCGAATCCAAAATGGAGCAAAAATGTGGAAGTCACCACTGTCCTCTCACCCCGAATCCCCCAAAGTACCCATCGAACTCCCTCGAGTTCATAAAGCAATTTGAAGATTTAGTGTAAGAGCCATTGGTTTAAAAGAGAACGCAGTCTTCAGGCAGCGGCTGGGCAAACACTTGTCAGGGATGCTCTAGGCTGATCCTGCATTGAGCAGAGAGTTGGACTAAACGGCCTGTATGGTCCCTTCCAACTTTATGACTCTATGACTCTAAGGAAAGGCGAAGGATAAATTGAGAGGAATTGATACGTGATCCCTTAAAAACTCCTGAAATGTCCTATCTGTAGGCGGCACTGACCTTTTCTAAATAAGTGTAGCTCCAAGATTTCCCATCAGCGAAGATTCTGGATGTAATCCGGCCCGACGGGTCATAGTCCATCCTTTCTGACATGGTCCCCCGCTGGATCCCAGCAATGTGTCCCCCCGAGGAGTAGGTAACGTTCACTCCATTCAGCCTGCTGCTGGGAGACCAAAGGCTGGGCCGGCCGGCCTGGTCGTACAGGATCCGCAGGGTGAACTTGCGATGATCATCATAGATCTTCTCTGTTCTTGTCACCCGGTCAAAGTCGAGGGACAGCAAATTTCTGTTATGAACCTGCAGCAGACCAGAGAGGAATGAGAATGAGAATCGGAACGACACTGGAGGGCCTGTGAGGATGAATTATTAACTGCTCTTCAAAGCAAACGAACAATCATGGGGGTTTTTCCTAGCAAGCTCACCAGTTTCTGTAAACAATTCTAAACTCTAGGATGCAGGAAGGCAAAAAAGAAGAAGACTGTGAGAAAATAAAATAAAACTGAAACACAGAACGTGGTCCCTGCATTGAATACAAACACAGACATTTAAAAAGGCCAACAGGGTTCTTCGCTTGACTAGTAATAATTTTCAGCATTTATGTGTATGCCAAAGTGCCATCAAGCCGCAACAGGTTTTCAGTGCAAGAGACAAACAGAGGTGGTTAGCCATTGCCTTCCTCTGCAGAGTCTTCCTTGGTCTCTCTTCCAAGTACCAACCCAACTTAGCTTGTGAGATCTGACAGATTGGGCTATATGATGCTGCCTTCCCTCCATGCCTGTGTTCCTCCATCACGCAAAACCGTAGTAGAGCACATGAAGCTGCCTTATACTGAACCAGACCCTTGGTCCATCAAAGCCAGTATTGTCTACTCAGTCTGGCAATGGCTCTCCAGGGTCTCAGGCAGAGGTCTTTCACATCACCTACTTGCCTAGTCCCTTTAACTGGAGATGCTGGGGATTAAACCTGGGACCTTCTGCATGCCAAGCAGATGCTCTACCACTAAGCCATGGCCCCTCTCCAGCTAAGACTTACGCTATCTGGATAATGCTCTTCTATCGGGAGATGATTTGCACCTCTCAAAGGTGGGTAAAAATGTGTTTGGCCACAGCCTTGCAAGCCTGATAAGGAGGGCTTTAAACTAAATCTTCCGGGGGAGTGAGACGTAAATTTAAAGCCTCAAGTAAGGACAATAACTGCAAATATAGATATGAACAATTTGCAGAGGGTCGCACATATGCAAGGAAAGACAGTTCAAAAACCTAACAATGGGAGGGAGAGAGGCTGCCAAGAAGAAGGACCTGTGGTTTATGGTGTCTCTACACTAATGCACAGAGCATGGGAAATAAGCAAGATGAACTAGAACTTTTAATAGCAAAAAGCAAATATGATATAATAGGCATTATGGAAACCTAATGGGATGAGTCTCATGATTGGAATGTGTTAATTGAAGGGTATAACCTATTTTGGAGAAATAGACCAAATCGGAAGGGGGGAGGGGCAGCATTATACGCTAGGGATGATTACACCTGCGAGGAGATCCAGGACTTAAACAATGGAACCCAGCTTGAAACCATCTGGGTAAAAATTAAGTTTAATTAATTAAACCATCATTTTGTGTTGTGTCCAAAGTGTGCCATAGTGTGTTTCATTCCCCCCCCCCCCCTCAATTGCTTTTTACCACCAGGGCCGTACAAATTCCCTTTGTGTCTCAAGAGTGAAATACGGCCCAGTCAACCCAAAGAAGTTCCTGCTCCGGAGGGGAGTGTTTTCATATGCGCTACAAGCCCTCTAAAATGAGGGTTTATAATACCAATCAATCAATCTTTACTGCATTAGCAAAAAAAGAAAAGAAAAAAAGCCATTAGCAACAATACAAAAATAACAATACAAAACCAAGATGAAAATTTTAAAAAGAATTAAAGAATTTAAAAATGTTAACATTTTGCCGAGAGTATTAAAATACAAATTCATCATGAGAAATATCAATAGTAAGAAAGAAAGACCATACCGTCATACATAATACAAACACAGGAGGCAACGGCTGAGAGCCAAAACAGAATCTTGTAATAAGAGCTGCGTTTCAGGAGTAATTAATTGCAATCGCAAGGCTAAAATATATGGCCTGTGTGGCAAATTCGCCAGCAGAAAATAAAAAAAACCCCTATGTTTCACGAGAAGTCTGTAGCTAGGCGATGTACTGTGCTGAAGTTTGGAAGGACGGGGTTGCAATGTTCTCATTAGCCAGGCTGGGGGCTTTGCCGTTGGTAAGATAATCTACGCAGCCTTGCTGTGTATGGTGGGGTAATCAAATCAAATCAAATTTATTAATACGGTCAACTGACCAATCACATGCCAACCCATCACAATTTCCAGACTCAATAGTTTTGTACCACAGAATCACAGGCTGCCGGTACAAATAAAGGTGTAAGATCAATAAAAACAACCCCTGATTAAAGTTATCACCTTAAAATTGATAAAATCATAAGCTATTCTAACGATCATTCTCTAATAAAGTTCTGTGTATTTTAATAGCAACAGTGCAGAACTTGGCAGTCTGGAGCCTAAGCTGAGGATCTTCTCCTAATAGCAGCTTCTTTGCCAAAAGCTCAACTGAGTCTTCAGGGAATTTACCAAGCAGGGGGGAAATAAGCTTTGATCTAACTTCATATCAGTGCGTGTTTGATGGTTTCAATGTCCCCTGTCCCACATGGACAAAACCTCTCTGATCTAGGGGGTCTTCTTATATTTCCCTTCTAAAACATACGATGGTAGGGCCTGGCATCTGGCAAGGGTATGTATATGGTGCGGTATTTCTATCACTGTGACTGATTCAGCTGATCTCTTGGCCCCAGAACGGCAGCCGAAATACCGAGAGGAGCCTCTCTTGCCCCATCCCGGGTTAAATAAACAAAAAATGAATTAATCAGACAACTCCCGGAGCTGGGAGGAAATTGCCCAGCCAACTGTAGCAAAAATTTTGCCTTCGTGGGAGAAAGTTGGTGGAATCCTGAGTGGCGTTAGAGGAGATGTTTTTGATTCAGAGAGGGTCCAGTCGTTACGGGTTTTTAGCTCAACGGAAGGCGCAGGGCAATCGATTTGGGACAGTCATGGGGCCAATTAGAGGCCCAGAATTTTGTGAAAATCCCAAGGGATCGGTAAAGGTGTTATCTTTCAAGGTGGAGGAAACGGGTCCTTGCACAGACACATGGGGCAGGAATGCGGGAGAATGAATTTGAGACGGTTAGTGACCCAGGCACAATGAATCCACTTTTTTATTTACTTATAAAAACTTATAAGCCTGATTGCTACTTATAAAAACACGGATTACACAATATAAAAGTCATAGTAATCAATAACACATTAAACATTTTAAAATAGCCCTATAAAATTGTATAATCATTATACTAATTTACCTAGGTGCCTCTAACATACCAATCACAATACAACAAACTTCAGCTTGGCCAGCAGATGGAAGGCACCAGATGGAATAAAAAGTGTTATCGCAGTGGGGAGGTTAGGGAGGCCAGTCTTTATATATAGGAACCGTAGCTGGCTTCAACCATAATACCCATTTTACCGACCTCGGAAGGATGGAAGGCCGAGTCATCCTTGAGCCGGCTACCTGAAAGCGACTTCCTTCGAAGGTGAACTCAAACAAAACATGCTTTGCTCTGAACCGTGTAAAAGCAGCCTGCCATCACTCACCCGCAGTCTGCGTCCAAAGACCGTGATCTGGCCTCGTGCTTGCTCTTTGCGTTGTCTCCACTCGACCAGGTTGAGGCCATTGTCAATGGGGAGGGTCACGTTCCTCTTCCCCACAGTGGGGTTCACCGTGCCGGCCAGCAGGTGAGGTTCGGTCTGCAGGGCCACCTCCATGCCGTTGGCCAGAATGAGTCGGAGAGAGCCATCGGCACCAATGTAGTAGCTGTTCCGCACTTGATCTGTGGGATGGGTGGAAATGATGAGATCAGAGAAGGTTCTGAGGGCAGCGGAGATGCTACCAGGCAGCTCCCAACACCCTTAAAGCATTATGTTCCCCTTTCCCTTCACTGTATTACTGGGACTACCACATTTTCTCATAATACCAGAACGCGGGGTCTGATAAGAGGTTTTTTTGGTGTGGAAGTGAGACCAGATTTATATGGATATACCAATAAGTATTTTTTCACACAACTCATAGTTAAATTGTGGAACTCCCTGCCCCAGAATGTGGTGATGACTGCTAACTCAGAAGGCTTTAAGAGGGGAGTGGACATGTACATGAAGGATAGGGCTATCCATGTTTTGTCTCTGCATGGAGCACTCACAGAGATAGCGGAAGATCATTCTCAGCTTTCAGAGAGTTTGTCCCACTTCTTCCATGTTTATGGGGACACCCTGACCGTGCCTTGACCCAAAATCTTGGCATGGGTGCCGATTTAGGGACAATGTGTCCGCACAGCAGCAGATTGAGACTCTTGACCAGACGATTATTAGAGGCCCGCGTTCTCGTCTCCAGATGCCTACATCACAGCCGAGTCAATTAATTCCCTGAAGAGCCCTGAATGACAGCTTCTGTGGCTTAATTAGACTCCTGAGGTGAAGCTAACCTCCCAGCCCAGCATTTGCCAGACATCTTAATGTTTCTGAAATCTACTTGGGCTGATTAAGAGCAGAGATGGCTCGCTTATGAGAGATGGAACCATTAGGCCATATTGTAACTTGAACACACAAGTCTGTCTTATACTGAATCAGATCCTCGATCCTTGATCATTTATTACAGCGGGTACTGTCAGTACAAATTTCCAAGTGGGAGCGTTTCCACATGGGAAGTGACATTCAGCCTGCATGTTGATCATCGTGAATAATGATTGGCATGGGAGGGGGGGTTTAGTTCAATGTGACCAACTGTGTGTATGTTGCTTATTATTGCCCACCCAATACTTCCCTTGGGAGGTATAGCCCGATCTCATAAGATCATAAGAAAAGCCATGCTGGATCAGACCAAGGCCCATCAAGTCCAGGAATCTGTTCACACAGTGGCCAACCAGGTGCCTCTAGGAAGCCCACAAACAAGACGACTGCAGCAGCATTGTCCTGCCCATGTTCCAAAGCACATAATAGAATAGGCATGCTCCTCTGATCCTGGAGATAATAGGTTTGCATCTTGATAGGTATCCATTTTGACTAGTAGCCATGGATAGCCTTCTCCTCCATGAACAAGTCCACTCCCCTCTTAAAGCCTTCCAAGTTGGTGGCCATCACCACATAAGAACATAAGAAAACCCCGCTGGATCAGACCAAGGCCTATCAAGTCCAGCAGTCTGTTCACACAATGGCCAACCAGGTGCCTCTAGGAAGCCCACAAACAAGACAACTGCAGCAGCATTATCCTGCCTGTGTTCCACAGCACCTAATATCATAGGCATGTTCATGTGATCCTGGAGAGAATAGGTATGCATCATGACTGGTATCCATTTTGACTAGTAGACATGGCTGGCCCTCTCCTCCATGAACATGTCCACTCCCCTCTTAAAGCCTTCCAAGTTGGCAGCCATCACCACATCCTGGGGCAGGGAGTTCCACAATTTCACTTTGTGTTGTGTGAAGAAATACGGTACTTCCTTTTATCAGTTTTGAATCTCTCACCCTCCAGCTTCAGCAGATGACCCCCGTGTTTTAGTATTAAGAGAAAAGCTTCTTTCTCCCTGTCCACTCTCCCCATACCATGCATAATTTTATAGACTTCTATCATGTCTCCAGGAGCCCCGTGGCCCAGAGTGTTAAGCTGCAGTACTGCAGTCAAAAGCTCTGCTCACGACCTGAGTTCGATCCCGACGGAAGTTGGTTTCAGGTAGCCGGCTCAAGGTTGACTCAGCCTTCCATCCTTCCGAGGTCGGTGAAATGAGCACCCAGCTTGCTGGGGGTAAAGGGAAGATGACTAGGGAAGGCACTGGCAAACCACCCCGCAAACAAAGTCTGCCTTGGAAATGTCAGGAAAGGATGTCACCCCATGGGTCAGGAATGACCCGGTGCTTGCACAGGGGACATTTACCGATATCATGTCTCCCCTTAACTGACTTATCGTCAGATCTTGGAAGCTAAGCAGGGTTGGTACTTGGACAGGAGACCACCAAGGAAGACTCTGCAGTGGAAGGAAAAGGAAAACCACCTCTGCTTCTCATTTTCCTTAAAAGCCCCCTTGCTGGGGGCCGCCATAAGTCATTTGCAACTTCCATACATAATACTTCCCTTTCATGAAGAAATCTGTAAGCAAATTTTGCTGATTTAAATGGGGACTTGAGCAAGCCAACTTTCTCTGGATTGCCGCTTTTGACTTCTTAGTGCGACTCAAGTATTACCGATAATTAAAAAAAAATTCTACTTGTGCGATTTAATGGACATCTATTCTTCCCTGGTGTGGAATTTGGTTTATTGGGATGTGGGAAACTATGCTAGCAGCCTAAGCCTGCCCATGGTCAAAAATCCCTTTAATAACAGGAGTAACCCGAGGCAAAGGCTGTGTTGTGAGAAGAGTGCGCTAACAAAGGAAACAGGCTGAAGCCCAAGTGGAAAACACCTGTGGCACCAATAACCGGCCCTGCTTGTTAATTAGGTGTGATCGTGTGCACGTCAGCAATGGGAGGCATTTCAAGGCACCAGGATATAGGACTCTCACGGTGCTGGGATTACAACAACGGGGTCTGTTTCCTGCCGCGTGGTCCGATGCGTGCCGCTCAACCCTTCTAGCCCCCTTGCCCATAACCCCAGAAGAGAACCTGATTCATTGTGTGGATCTACTTGTATTTATGGCCTGACTTATGTGCGAAGTTCAGGGGAAGTTATGGAAATATCCTCAATTTTGAATTAACCCCCACCGGGTGGGGGGGGGGAGGCAGCAGATGGCCCAGGTTGGCCCAATCTCATCAGACCTTGGGAGCTAAGTAGTGTTGGCCCGGGTTAGTAATTGGATGGGAGACCCCCAAGGAAGCCCACGGTTGCTCTGCAGAGGCAGGCAATGGCAAACTGCTTCTGTTCATCTCTTGCTTTGACCTGGATGGCCTAGGCTGGCCTGATGTTGTCAGATCTCAGAAGCTGAACATGGTCTGTCTTGGTTAGCACTTGGAAGCCCATGGTTGCTCTGCAGAGGCAAGCAATGACAAACCACCTCTGAATGTCATTTGCTCTGACCTGAATGGCCCTATCTCGTCAGATCTCGAAAGCTAAGCAGGGTCAGCCTGGGTTAGTACTTAGATGGGAGACCACCAAGGAATGCCAGGGTTGTTGTGCAGAAGAAGGCAATGGCAAACCACCTCTGAATGTCTTTTGCCCTGACCTGGATGGGCCAGGTTGGCCCGATCTTGTCAGATCACGAAAGCTAAGCAGGGTTGGCCCTGGTTAGTACTTGGATGGGAGACCAAATGCAGAAAATCAGTGAAGTGCTCCATTCCACCCCTGTCTCACCCTCTATACCTTTACTGATCTTATGCTTAAAACCATTGCGGATTTTCAAAAAAATGGCTAATGGAGCAGGAAATGGGCCCTGAAAACTTTTTTTGCACCACATTATGAAATTCCTCTTAGAGGCCCTGGTGCGGAGGAACTGTCTGCATGAACACCCTCTCCCCCGTGATTAGCAATGTTTTGAAAGAAGCTTCACTGAGTGTGGGGAAGGTGTCTGTGCAGGGACACTTCCTTTGCATGATTCCACTTTGCAGATGACCAGGCAATTGGACTGAGGCTTACAGAGACAGCGTGGTGTAGTGGTTAGAGTGTCGGACTAGGATCTGTGAGACCCAGGTTCAAATCCCCACTCGGTCGTGGAAGCTTGCTGGGTGCCCTTGGGCAAGTCACACACTCTCGGCCTAACCTTCCTCACAGGGCTGTTGTGGGAATAAAACGGAGGAGAGGAGAACGATGTAAGCTGCTCTGGATTCCCGTTCAGCTAGGGTTGCCAACCTCCTGGTACTAGCTGGAGATCTCCTGCTATTACAACTGATCTCCAGCCGATAGAGATCAGTTCTCCTGGAGAAAATGGCAGCTTTGGCAATTGGATGCTAAGGCATTGAAGTCCTTCCCCTCCCCTCCCCAAACCCCACCAGGCTCCACTCCAAAAACTTCCCATTGGTTGCGAAGAGAGACCTGGCAAGCCTATCTCCAGCCGATAGAGATCAGTTCCCCTGGAGAAAATGGCCACTCTGCCAATTGGATTCTATGGAATTGAACTCCCCTCCCCTCCCCAAACCCAGCCCTCCCCAGGCTCCTCCCTGCAAACCTCTCGCCGTTGGCAAAGAGGGACCTGGCAACCCTATTTCCAGCCGATAGAGACCAATTCACCTGGAGAAAATGGCCGCTTTGGCAATTAGACTCTATGGCATTGAAGTCCCTCCCCTCCCCTCCCCAAACCCCGCCCTCCTCAGGCTCCGCTCCAAAACCTCCCACTGGTGGCAAAGAGGGACCTGACAACCTTACATTCAGCAGAAAAACCGTGTGCCTCGCCTCTTCCCGCCCACCAAAGCCAGGCCAAAGCTCAGCCCACAGTGGCTCGGCTCACCTTGCAGCAAGGTATAGAAGGCACCCGAGGCCGACAGGTTGGTCGTGATGGTGACATCATCTTTGCTGGACGTCTCCACTTGAACGTGGACGGAGCTGTCGGTGTCGCTCCGGAAGCTGCTGACCTGGCCGGTAGGGAAAGTGATGTTGGTGAGACGCCCGAAACTGTCGTACCTGGAAACGAAGGAGAAGGTGCGTCAGCTGCAGATGTGTGTATGGGGGAGAGAGAAACGGTAACCTCCACCCCACTGTTTTGGGTTTAAAATAGTTGTCTCCTGCCCTGTGCTCCAAAGGGATAGAAATTAAATTTTCTTATTTAAAGAACATCAGAAAGGCCCTGCTGGATCAGACCAAGGCCCATCAAATCCAGCAGTTTGTTCACACAGGGGCCAACCAGGTGCCTCTAACAAGCCACTAACAAGACGAGTGCAGCAGCACCATCCTGCCTGTGTTCCACCGCACCCAAAATAATAGGCATGCTCCTCTGATCCTGGAGAGAATAGGTATGCATCACGACTAGTAGCCATGAATACTCCTCTTCTCCATGAACATGTACACTGTCCTCTTAAAGCCTTCCAAATTGGCAGCCATCACCCCATTTTGGGGCAGGGAGTCCCACAATTTAACTATGCGTTGTGTGAAGAAGTACTCCCTTTTGAATCTCTCACCCACCAGCTTCAGTAGATGACCCCATGTTCTAGTATTATGAGAGAGGGAGAAAAGCTTCTCCCTGTCCACTCTCTCCATACCGTGCATAATTGTATAGACCTCTGTAATGTCTCCCCTTAACCGCCTTCTTTCCAAGCTAAACAGCCCTAAGGGTTTTAACCGCTCCTCATAGGGAAGTTGCTCTAGCCCCCTGATCGTTTTGGTTGCTCTTTTCTGCACCTTGTGAAGCTTTGCAATATCCTTTTTTAGGTGTGGTGACCGGAACTGTACACAGTATTCCAAGTGTGGTCTCACCATAGATTTGTACAAGGGCAGTATGATATCAGCAGTTTTATTTTCTATTCCTCGTCTAATTATGGCCAGCATAGAATTTGCCTTTTTTACAGCAGCCACACACTGGGTTGATGTCTTAATTGAGCGATCCATTACCACCCCCAAATCCCTTTCTTGCTCTGTTGCTGCCAGCACAGATCCCATCAGCGTATATTTTTAACAGTTAGAGCGGTTCCTCAGTGGAACAGGCTTCCTCAGGAGGTGGTAAGCTCTCCTTCCCTGGAGGTTTTTAAGAAGAGGTTAGATGGCCATCTGTGAGCCATGCTGATTCTGTGACCTTAGGCAGATGATGAGAGGGAGGGCATTTTGGCCATCTTCTGGTCACTAGGTGTGGGGGGGGGAGGTAGTTGTGAATTTCCTGCATTGTGCAGGGGGTTGGACTAGATGACCCTGGTGGTCCCTTCCAACACTATGATTCTATTCTATGATTCTATGTGAAGTTGGGATTTTTTTTGCCCCAATATGTATCACTTTACACTGCTCACATTATTTATGTGCCATAACAGATGTGAGCAACCATTCAGGCGACACCCAACATCTTGGGCTCGGCATTTGTACTGCGGCCCTCTTCGCAGTCTCCGAGGAGGGTGGCATCTCACTTATGACAGTTGGTAGAAGTTCGCCCATTGTGGGAGATGGATTGCAGCCGGAGCGACCAAACGTTCTTTTTTTAACTCTTATTTTTAATTAGCGGTGGACGAGGTGTGAAATATTCATGCCCAGACACAAAAGCTTCTTTACTACCAAGAATTTTTTTTTTACAAAAGGAAGCTCTTCATGCAGACCTGCCACAGAAATTCCTCTTTGCCTCAGAGGAATGTTTCTCCATACCCAACAATGCTCTTTTTTACGTCTCCTTATTATGTTTTTGCTTTGATTTGCTGTTTCTAAAGATACATGTTGGCCCCTTTCACCTTGCTTTGCAAAAGAGCCCCCCCCAATCCCGCACCTTGGGGAGGGGCCGTGGCTCAGTGGTAGAGCATCTGCTTGGCATGCAGAAGGTCTCAAGTTCAATCCCCGGCATCTCCAGTTAAAGGGACTAGGCAAGTAGGTGATGTGAAAGGACTCTGCCTGAGACCCTGGAGAGCCATGGAGAGGGGCTGCGGCTCAGTGGTAGAGCATCTGCTTAACATGCAGAAGGTCCCAGGTTCAATCCCTGGCATCTCCAGTTAAAGGGACCAGGCTAGTAGGTGATGTGAAAGGCCTCTGCCTGAGACCCTGGAGAGCAGCTGCCGGTCTGAGTAGACAATACTGATGTTGATGGACCCAGGGTCTGATTCAGTATAAGGCAGCTTCATGTGATTCACACAACTGAGCTTGTCTTGAAATCTCATGTGTGCGGAAAACAAATTAGATATTTTGAATGATCGGTTCCGTGAACCTTGTTGGAAAAATCTGTCAAAGGTCGTGTGAGAAAAAATGAGGCAAAAAAAGGAAAGGTCCCCCATTGCTTTGGGTTCCTGATCCAAAAGTCAAACTCGTGGGACACACGTAGGGAAAAGGTGTGTGTGCTGCTTGAGATTGCAGTGCTTCAGTGGAGAACCTAAACATGGACAGACAATTTGGCGTGGCAAGAATAACTGCTTTGTAGAAAAATGAATTCAGAAAATCAAGTCAATAGGAGTTCTTTTTGAGTCCCTTCTATTAAATGCTCAGGCTTTTAGAGTGTTAAAACAAAGGATATTAGATATTGGAAGTCAGTCTGTATATTCCAATGCAGTAAGAATAAGTTCACCACTCTTTTTTGGCATTTATCCAGTTCGAGATAAGCTTCCAGACTATCTCTCAAACTTGACCTCTCCAATGCTGAGAGGCCAGTCTACGCTGGCTCGCTTAAATCTACTTCCAACAGCAATGACTAGAGGCAGATACATCAAAATCCCTTACGAAGAGAGACTCTGTGTTTGCACAAAGAGGCAACCCGAATCGGTAGCCCACGTCTTCCTACACTGCGATCTTCATGCACCCCCGCGGGGAAAATTCCTGCTACCACTACTTAAGGATAGTCTAGCCCAAACAGAAGTGGGCCTAGTGTGCTACCTATTAGGAGACATTAATGCACATATAACATTGATGGTAGCAAGATTCTTGGAAACCTCGCTAGGAGCACTGTGCCAAGCTCCTCCAGAGTTAGACTTTATCAAATGGGTTACATATCACTTTAAGATTCATAGATTTTAACTAATTTTACTGCTTAAAGATTGTACTTTAACCATTGTTCACTGTATTTGAAAGATCTATGCCAATAAGGGTTGGAATCTGAATTTGAATTTAGAAAAATGAAAACAGGCTTCTAGCCCTTAAGGTTCAGAAGCAATGGCTATCGTATCTTTTTCACCCTACCGTTTCTCCAAAGCGCTCAGGGTAAAGTGTATGGTTTGCCCCTCCCCTATTTTATCCCCACAGCACTCCTGTCAGGTACACATGAACCTGCCTTACACTGACTCAGACCATCGGTCCGTCAAGGTCAGTATTGTCTGCTCAGACTGGCAGCATCTCTCTAGGGTCTCAGGTAGAGGTCTTTCATATCACCCACTGCCTGGTCCTTTCAACTGGAGATGTCGGGGATTGAACCTGAGACTTTCTGCATGCCAAGCAAATGTCCTACCGCTGAGCCAGGGCCCCACTAGGTTAGGCTCACAGTGATTGACTAGCCTAAGGTCACGCCATGAGGGGTGGAGTCTGAGGAAGAAGAAGAGTTGTTTTTTATATGCCGACTTTCTCTACCACTTAAGGAAGAATCAAACTGGCTTACAACCACCTTCTCTTCCCCTCCCCACAACAGACACCCTGTGAGGTAGGTGGGGCTGAGAGAGTGTGACTAGCCCATGGTCACCCAGCTGGCTTCATGTGGAGGAGTGGGGAAACCAGCCTGGTTCACCAGATTAGCATCTGCCGCTCATGTGGAGGAGTGGGGAATCAAACCCGGTTCTCCAGATTAGAGTCCACCGCTCCAAACCACTGCTCTCAACCAATACACCACACTGGCTCTCAAGAGCTACTTGTAAAACTGTTGATGAGATGACCTTAAATATATGCAACCCGCATCCCTGCAGATCAGAGAAAACCACCTAAGTAGGAATCTTGGAATCGCGCGTCATTGGTTCTGTTTGTAATTCCTGCAAGCCTGCCTCCGATAAACAGATTTCTCACATTTTGTTGCTTGTAAACAAAAAAACTTGACAAGCTGATCTGTGTGATGCATCATAGGATAGAAATCTCTGAGAAATTGCTAATAACCACTCGTCTTCGATCTTTTGAGAGGAGCCTTCTGAACAGAAATTAACCAAGCCTCTGCCTGCAACTCCTGAAGGCTCTTCCTCTCTCTCTTCCCTTTGTTGGACACTTTTACAAAGGGACAAATCCCATAGTTTGGGATTTTACAAAGGGACTTTTACAAAGGGACAAATCCCATTGCACCCAGCTGGCTTCATGTGTAGGAGTGGGGAAACCAACCTGGCTCACCAGATTAGCGTCCGCTGCTCATGTGGAGGAGTGGGGAAATCAAACCCGGTTCTCCAGATTACAGTCCACCACTCCAAACCACCGCTTTTAACCACTACACCACACTGGCTTAAGAGGCCATGCCCCTGACCTGGATGGCCCAGGATACCTGATCTCGTCAGATCTTGGAAACTAAGAAGAGTTGGTTTTTATACCCTGATTTTCTCTACCTTTTAAAGGAGACCCAAACCAGTTTATAATCACTTTTCCTTCCTCTCCCCACAACAAGCCCCTTGTGAGGTAGGCGGGGCTGAGAGAGTTCTGAGCCCAAGTTCACCCAGGAGGCTTCATGCGGAGGAGCGGGGAAACAAACCCAGTTACCAGATTAGAGTCTGCCTCTCTTAACCACTACACCATGCTGGATCAGAGGTAGGGATGCCAGCCTCCAGGTGGGATCTGGAGATCCCCGGAATTACATCTCATCTCCAGACTACAGAGATCGGTTCCCCTAGTGAAAATGGATGCTTCAAAGGGTGGACTCTATGACATTGTGCCCCACTGAGTTTCCTGACCTCCCCAGGCTCCATCCCCAAATCTCCAGGAGTATGCCCACCTAGATCTGGCAACCGTACCCCCCATCACCACACCGGTGTCCAGGGGAGATCTGGCAACCCTATTCAGTGGGGCAGAACTGCAGAAGTAGGGTTGCCAGGTCCCTTTTTGCCACCGGTAGGCGGTTTGGGGATGGAGCCTGAGGAGGCGGGGTTTGGGGAGGGGAGGGACTTCAATGCCATAAAGTCCAATTTGCCAAAGCAGCCATTTTCTCCAGGTGAACTGATCTCTATCAGCTGGAGACCAGTTGTAATAGCAGGAGATCTCCAGCCACCCCCTGGAAGTTGGCAACCCTCGGCCAGAAGTCAATTTGGTTGACTGCACCTTTTAATAAAAACCCTCTTGTTCAAAATCAGCCACAAGTGGAGTGACGCGGACTTTCCACCTCTATTCGTCTCTCCCTCCCGCCTTTATGGAAGCACTTAATGGCTACATAATTCAGTTTAGGAAGGCAGGCTAAGGGAATAGCACTTCTGCAGCGGCAGGTGTATCCTGGTATTTGTAGGGAGGCAAATCCTCCCCCCAGTCAATTCATTTCAGCTAAGCCAGCTAGGCCTTACTTCTGCAGCAGAAGGATTTAGAGGGAGGCCGGCCTCCGTCACATCCTCATATCCTCATGTTCTCTTAATGCTCAGGCTTGCACCTGAATTATGGGCAAATGCAGAGGTGCAGCGAAAGGCTCCGAGCCGCCGGCGCTCGGCGGAGAATTCATCACCCGCTAACACAGACCCTTTGCCATCCGACGGAGCTGCCCGGGCCTTTGGGGATCGCTGGCGATTATTAGCCTGAGGAAGGAAACCGTGGCCATCTGTCGGTCGCCCAAATGGAAAGGCCTTCGGCCAAGGTTCGTTGCACAGAATTAGAGCAGTATCGCCTGCGAGACCTAATTGTTTGCTTGTGAACATCCGACATTGTCGTTTGTCACGTTACTGGCATGGAAAGGACTCTTTCCTTGGGAATGGAGGCATTGACTCCAGAACTGCTTGTTCAGAAGGAGGTGATCCTTCCATTCCCCCAAGTTTTTTTTAATTACTTTCAGCAGGTCTTTGGCAGCTGGAAAAATTACTTGATTTCCAAGACCGTTGGATTTAGGATTAGTGCTTTCAGTGCACGAGAGTCCAAAGAAAGCAGGCATTGTGTTGTGTTTTAGTAACTAGTGATGGATCGGTCTTTGAAAACAAAGGGTTGGGGTTTCAAGAACAAATTTCGGTAATCTCACCCCCTGTTGAACTGATGCCTGTCTGGGTTCAAATTACAAAGTGATTAGACTTGGGCTCATTTGGCACCCCACACTTTGAGCTCTGGCTGCTATACCCCTTCTCTTTGCCCATTTTGAACTTACCTGGAAGTGATAAAGACTATCAACTTTCAATGGTACTTTCTGTCCTTACCATGGTGACTATGGGTAACGGGAATAAGGGTCCGATTCTGGACACAGAGCCCGAGAAACAGCTATCCAAGGAAGGCAGGAGGCATGCAAATTACCCACTCCCGACCCATTCGAATGTCTGCCCTATCAACTTTCAATGTTACCTTATGTGCCTACAACTGTGGCCATGGGTAACGGGGAGTCAGGGTTGAGTTCTGGACAGGGAGCCTGAAAAATGGCTGCCACAGTCAAGGAAGATAGCAGATGTGCAAGTTACTACTCCCGACCCATTCAAATGATTGCCCTATCAACTTTCAGTGTTACCTTATGTGCCTACAATGGTGAACAGGGGTAACGGGGAATCAGGATTGAGTTCTGGCCAGGGAGCCTGAAAAATGGCTACCACACTCAAAGAAGATAGCACATGTGCAAATTACCACTCCCGACCCATTCGAATGTCTGCCCTATCAACTTTCAGGGGTAAGGAGGGTCCTCAGAGGGGTCTCCTTGAGGCCACAAACATGATTTTAGCAAGTGGTGAATTCCACCCTCTGAAATCTGATCCAATGTAACAAAATGGGTTAGGTCCCTGCAGGTACTCACTCGTAAAACGTCGTCCACCCATTTTCATTGCTCTTCGTAGCCAGGAGGCCAGAGTTGCCGTGATAGGTCATCATGGCCACTTCGTTCCCCTGGGCCGTCACGCTCTTAAGGGCGCTGTTGGTACCCATGGTCAGCCAGTAGACTTGGCCATCTGGCACTACTAGCAAAAGCGGCATCCCTGTCGAATCTCTCCGGATGTTGACCAAGTTTCCGTTGTTGTCGGTAATCAAGGTTATGTCCCCATCTCCTGTGTAGGTGAAGTTATAAAGGTAGTCCCCGGTAGTGAGGCTCTGAGTGAACAGGTGCTTGCCACTGGTGTCAAACAAGTAGAGTTCCTGATCGATGGGAGAGGACAGCTCATATAAGTTCTGCGTGTTGAGGAACGGCTTGTTCTTCCGGATGAAGCGGATCCGGATGTTCCCAAGATCAGCCACATACAATTCGCCATCTGCACACACAGCAAGGGATGATGGAGCGTTGAGTTTGGCATCCTTGGCATATCCGTCATCCCCGGAAAAGCAATCGCAGTTGGCATCGTTCTTGCAGTCGCAGCCACTTGGAGCGCCAGCCACCAGCGAGATCTCCCCATTGGTGGTGACCTGCCTGATACGGTTAATCTTCTTCTCGTCGGTCTCCGCGATGTACAGGACACCGTTGTGGGAGACGGCCAGGGCCGTGGCGGATTCCAAGGTTGCGTGAATAGCCACCTTGCTGAGGAGGAAGTGATCGATACCAGGGACCTGGCAGTGCATCGGCCTTCCTGCCACAATGCGCACTTGGTGGTTTTCTGAGATTTGCAAGACGACATTGTTGTCGAGGACGTACAGGGAATTGTCCATTGGGTTGACCGCCAGGTCGGTAGGCCACTCTAGACGGACCTAGCAATATGGAAAGAAGAAGAAATTATTGATAGGATCTACCACCCCTGTGGTTATATGCTGTCAGCACTGGTTTAGCAATGATAAGTAGTGAGCTGTCCTTCCCTGGAGGTATTTAAACAGAGACTAGATGGCCACCTGTCAGCAATGTTGATTCTATGACTTTAGGCAGTTCATGAGAGGGAGGGCAGGAACTTTTGCATCAGTGTTTGACTCTCGAGGCCCTTTTTCACATGCCAATTGCCACTTTGGGGTCAGGAAGCAATTTTCCTATAGGCCAGATTGGCCAGGGATCCCGGAGGGGTTTTTGTTGCCATCTTCTGGGCATGGAGCAGACGGGTCACTGTGTGTATGTGTAGTATGGGGTGGGGGGGGGAAGTAGCTGTGAATTTCCTGCATTGGGCAGGGGGTTGCAATAGATGACCCTGGGGGTCCCTTCCAACTCTATGATTCTATGATAATGTCTCACAGAATACAGAGGGTGTGCTGTCTTTCCCAATTAGTTAATTTTTTAATTAAAGTTTTATTATTATATAAAGGAAGGGTACAAAAGGAAAAAAGGGGCGAGGGAAAAGATAAAAATGTCCAACATACAGTTACAGAAGAATTAAATACAAGAATAAATCAGGCAGACTATGTTGTCCTGCAATTCTACTTGTTTTTGTGATCAAACATTCACTCTTATTGGAATATAAAAAAGGTATTTAAGTGTGTAATACAATCTAAAGATAATCATTTTATAAACTGTTAAACATATTGAATATCTCTGTTATAACTCTACCATCAGGATTATTTCTTTACAATTCGCTGTTGTTTTTCCTCAATGATCAGGATTATTCTCTAGGTATAAATGTCATTGCCCTGACCTGGATGGCCCAGGCTAGCCTTATCTCGTCAGATCTCAGAAGCTAAGCAGGGTCAGCCCTGGTTAGTATTTGGATGGGAGACCACCAAGGAAGTCCAGGGTTGCTGTGCAGAGGAAGGCACTGGCAAACCACCTCTGTTAGTCTCTTGCCATGAAAACCCCAAAAAGGGATCGCCATAAGTCGGCTGCGACTTGACGACACTTTACACACACACATAAATGCCATTAGTATTTGTTAGTATCTACTTTGTTATTTTGTTTTTGTTAGTTTTAAGCCTCAACATATTTATGAAATAGTTCCCATTTTTCATGGAACTGGTCGTATTTCATATCGTTGCTTTATATCCATGATATAGGTCATTTCTGCCATGATCGCATACTCCATCAGTTTTTCCTTCCATTCTTCTATATCTGGAAGGCTTGGCTGTTACCATTTCCTCAACGAGTTTATAATGCAAGTACCATGGGCAGGACTAAGGGTGAGGCCATAGTCAGAGGATTTCCAGGGTCAAGGGGAGCAGCTCCTATCTTGACTAGCCCTGCGGCTGTGATGGCAGCAAGCAGCGACTGCTGCTTTTGGAACAGGAGGCAACATGGCAGAATATGCTCATGTGCACACTTACCAAGAGAGGGAAGAGGGACTCTTGCTGCCTCTCTCTTGGAGTGCCCGGCGGCTGTGGTGGAAATTGGCTCCTCCGCTTCCTCCCTCAGCTCCTTTGCCAGAGGGCCAAGGAAGGAAGTGGCGGCAGTCGCAGGCTTGTCACTACCATCGTGGTAGTTGACAAAGGTCTGGTGGTGGGCCTGTCCTGGTCAGCTGAGGACCCTTCCTGGGGCCCTGGAGAGCCAGCGTGGTGTAGTGGTTAAAAGGGGTGGTTTGGAGCAGTGGACTCTGATCTGGAGAACCGGGTTTGATTCCCCACTCCTCCACATGTGTAGCAAACTCTCAGGAGGGCTGTTGCTAGTACTCATGCGGAGAGCCAGCATGGTGTAGTGGTTGAGAGCAGTGGACTCTAATCTGGAGAACTGGGTTTGATTCCCCACTCCTACACATGAAGCCAGGTGGGTGACCTTGGGCTAGTCACACTCTCTCAGCCCCACCTACCTCACAGGGTGTCTGTTGTGGGGAGGGGAAGGGAAGGTGATTGTGTGTTTGATTTTTCCTTAAGTGGGAGAGAAAGTCGGCATATAAAAAAACCAACTCTTCTTCTTCTCTGCTTATTGGGGATATTATGGTTGTACTTCCTGTGTTGGCAGGGGGGTTGGACTAGATGACCCTGGCGGTCCCTTCCAAAAATAAAACTCCTTCAAACAGACATAAAACCCTTCACTTAGAAAGCTAGCACGTAATGGAGAAGACCACATCAGCACCTCTCTGCTTGACATTTCAGGATTTTTTTTTAATGTGGGAGATTTTTTTTTTAATACAGAGGGATGTTCCTACAGGAGAGCCGCCTCCTTCCCCACCCCACAGTCTGAGGTTGTGCCCTCCTCTCCACAGAACTCGGCTGTGTGCCAGGGTTGCTCATTTGCCCTTTTTTTGGTTTTGTTCCTGGCCCTCCTTAACCCTTCTTGTGGTAAAACATGACAGCCTGTGGGTCCCCCCCTTCAATAATGCATGCTCCTCTCCACCTTCCCGGCGGTCTTCAGAGCGAGCGTGGCGCTTGCAGCCTCGAGTTAGCGTCGAGAGCGCAAGTTTATTCGGAAACGACAGGGGAATTTTTCTTTCCCTTCCACCTCTTAAAACCAATTTCTTGTCTACAACGGCGGCTAAATATTTTATAGCTTCTGGTCCCTTGCTGCCTGAGGGGGGGGGGCTGACTGCAGAGACCTTCCCGCACGACTTTATACGGTGAAAAGATCGCTCCCTCGACGGAGTTCTTTTAAAGAGACCTCTCGGCACCATCTGTCTCGGGCAGGCTGCTGAAACGGAGAAGGGTCCCTTCCATTTTAAACTGCAGCTGAGGAGCTAGGTTTTTAAAAAAACATTCCTTTCATTAAATGAAGACGTTATCATCTATGTCTTAACAGCTCGTCCAAAGATGAGACATAATTGGGGAAGCCTGTGTGTATGTGTGTGTGTGTAAAAAGTACAACAAAGTTTGAATCTGCAGGGGCTGTGTGTGCACGTGTAATACGAGAGAGATCCTTTTTGTTGCGTTATAGCGATTGCTTGCGACAGATGCTTGCTTCGTCCACACAGGGAAAGCTGCTTGCGAACAATCGGTATAGAGCGATAGTGCAACATCTGATGGTGGGTGGATAGGGTTGCCAGGTCCCTCTTTGCCACCGGCGGGAGGTTTTTGGGGCGGAGCCTGAGGAGGGCGGGGTTTGGGGAGGGACTTCATGCCATAGAGTCCAATTGCCAAAGCGGCCATTTTCTCCAGGGGAACTAATCTCTTATCGGCTGGAGATCAGTTGTAATAGCAGGAGGTCTCCAGTTAGTACTTGGAGGTTGGCAACCCTATGTGTGGAGGCAGCCTGAGTTTGCAGAAGAATGCACCATACAATCCAAGTGGAAAGGACTGCGGGATGTGTTTCGGTCTATACATTCAATTGGTTTGAGGAACTGGGGGTGGAGGCTGCTTCCTTCCACAGGTCCCTTTGCACCAACTGTGGCTATCAGGCAGCCATCTGTTGGCGATCCCAGCACTTAGGGTGGCCTGCCTGGCATTGACCAGAGTCTGGGACCTTGTCCTTTGTGTCTCTGGCTCTGTAGACCGAGCTGCCCTCAAATGGTGACGAAGGTCTCCTCCCTGGATAATTTCAGTAGGAGCCGCAAGGCCTGCTTGTTTGCCAGGGCTGTTTGCCAGGTCCCTCTTTGCCACTGGAGGGAGGTTTTGGGGCGGACCCTGAGGAGGGTGGGGTTTGGGGAGGGGAGGGACTTCAATGCCATAGACTCCAATTGCCAAAGCTGCCATTTTCTCCAGGAGAACCATCCCTATCGGCTGGAGATCAATTGTAATAGCAGGAGAACTCCAGCCACCACCTGGGGGTTGGCAACCCTAGTTCAGATGCAATGTACCCTGAATGTAACAAATGGTTGAGGGCAGTAGCTTTAAAGCCCGCCCTGCCTGTGGTCTTCATGCGAGCCTTTGCCTGGTCGCTGCTGGAAACAGGATGCTGGAACAGAGGAAGCCACGCTTTGATCCAGCAAGGCTTTCTTTACATTCTTACTCTCTTCTTTCCCTGGCAGGCCTGAAGAAGGAAGGCCCTGGGGCTATCCACCCTGAAGGATCAGCACATAAATAAGTGCGCTGAAGTTTGATGGGTACTTTATGAAGTTGTCTTTTGTCTACAGTGGGTTGCCGCCACAACGTGCCCACGATCAAAGTTTACCTCTGGTCCAGAAAGCAGCTGACCTTTCTGACTCTGTAATTTTCATCTGGACCGTAAATGGCGGACAGTGGGGTAGCCGCCACAAAGACACGGGAGCAATCTTTTCAAATTAAGGAGTGGGGGGGAGGAAGCGAAAGGACGGGTGCCAGGTGGGAGCGTGGAAATTATACGGGTGGTTGCAGAAAGAAAGAAAAAACCCACAGACTTCCATTGTGCATAACTATCGACATTCGAGGTTTCCAGCCAGGGGCTGTGGTTTTGCAGAACAAAGCTGCCCATGCCTGGAGCCATTCAAATAACTATTTGGGGCGTAAAACCCTGGCCGATTTAGAGGTGACGTCTCCAGAGCGGGACTGATTGTCAGGATGGACAGTGCCCCCCCCAAAACTAAATCCCGCGCAGTGTCAGTTATGTGTACCAAATGCAAAGAAATGCCAGCACAGAAATAATCTTTTTTTAAAAAAAAAACTTTAGCAGCAGGACTTTAAAAGCCCGGCACGATGGCAGTTGCAACCCCTTTGCAATCGGATGCTATTCAAGAGCCTTCGTTTCTCCTGCTGTTGATAATTTGGGCGGCACAGAACGCTTCGGAGATATTAATTTGAACGTCTCCCCAAACCATACTGCGTCCAACGGTATTTATCTCCCCTCCCAGCCAAACGGAAGGAAAAAAACAAAAAAGAAGAAAGCCAAAACTGTCACAAACTTGAAAATGTATTTGACAGGTAGCAAGTAAAATCTGAAGTCATTTTGAGATCGAGCTGCTTTTTGCTATAAGCTTACTCCAATTGTCCTAGGTCAGCGGTACTCACTCGGAGGTTTTCGGAGAGCCGCCATTTGCACTTACCATCAACCAAAAGATCCAGATTAACTTCTAACCCTACAGTGGGGGCTTTACATAAGAAAGGCCCTGCTGGACCAGACCAAGGTCCATCAAGTCCAGCAGTCTGTTCACACAGTGGCCAACCAGGGGCCTCCAGGAAGCCCACGAGCAAGACGACTGCAGCAGCATCTATCCTCCCTGCGTTCCACAGCACCTAATAGAATAGGCATAATCCTATTCTACTCCTAATAATCCTATTCTATAATCCTATATAATCCTATATAATAATCCTATAATCCTATATACTCCTCTGATCCTGGAGATAATAGGTATGCATCATGACTAGTATCCATTTTGACTAGCAGCCTTGGATAGCCCTCTCCTCCATGAAGATGTCCACTCCCCTCTTAAAGCCTTCCAAGTTGGCAGCCGTCACCACATCCTGGGGCAGGGAGTCCCACAATTTCACTATGCGTTGTGTGAAGAAATACTTCCTTTTATCAGTTTTGAACCTCTCACCCTCCAGCTTCAGCAGATGACCCCACATTCTAGTATTATGAGGGAGAAAAGCTTCTCCCTGTCCACTCTCTCCACACCATGCATAATGGTGGGAGAAAGGGTTCGAAAGGAGGAAACTCGATAGAAATGGAAGCGAGGCAGGTCCATAAGAAGAACCAAAGTCTACAGCGGGGGAAGAAAATAAATCAATGAAACCTGTAACGAAAGTCTGAGTACCTGCGAGATATCCATGACTGAGTCACAGCTTAGAGGCCTGGCCGATGTCAGGTCATTGGAACCGAGCACGGTCGAGATAATCCCATTCTGGTCGATGCGCCGGATCATGGTGCCGTCCACAAAATAAATGAACCCAAATTTGTCCACAGTGATGCCTGGGGAGAGGGAACAAACACAGCATGGGTAACCCACAAATGAAGAACACAGTTGCCTCAGGGTCTCAGAGCCAGCATGGTGTAGTGGTTAGGAGCGGTGGACGTTAACCTGGAGAACCGGGTTTGATTACCCACTCCTCCACATGAGCGGTGGACTCTAATCTGGTGAACCGGGGTTGGTTTCCCCACTCCTCCACATGAAGCCAGCAGGGTGACCTTGAGCTGGTCACGGTTCTCTTAGAGCTCTCACAGCCTCACCTACCTCACAAGGTGTCTGTTGTGGGGAGAAGAAGGGAAGGTGATTGCAAGCCGGTTTGATTCTCCTTAAAAAATAGAGAAAGTTGGTATATAAAAACCAACCCTTCTTCTTTTGCTGAAAATTTTACTTCACTTATACCCCGCCTTTCTCCCCCATGGCTTACATCGTTCTCTTCTCCTCTGTTTTATACTTACAACAACCCTGTGAGGTAGTTTAGACTGAGACTGTGATTGGCCCAAGGTCTCCCAATGAGCTTCCATGGAAGAGTGGAGATTAGCTGAACCCGGGTCTCTTTTGGATGCCCTTTCATTTACATAAATACATACAATAAGTCCTAGACAGGAGTGGAAGAGGTCAGAAGAAGATGGGGGGGGAATCTTCCTCATTTCTCATGCAAGATAGTTTCAGAGGGTAACCATGTTGGTCTGCAGTTAGAACAGCTAGATTCGAGTCCAGTAGTACTTTAGAGACCAATAAGAACTTAGAAGAAGAAAAAGAAGAAGAGTTGGTTTTTATAGGCCACCTTTCTCTACCACTAAAGAAAGAATCAAACTTTCTTCCCTTCCCTTCCCTTCCCCTCCCCACAACAGACACCTTGTGAGGTAAGTGGGGCTGAGAGAGCTCAAAGAGGGCTGTGACTAGCCCAAGATCACCCAGCTGGCTTCATGTGTAGGAGTGGGGAAGCCAACCCAGTTCACCAGATTAGTATGGAGGTTTTTTGCCTTCCTCTGGGCATAGAGCAAGGGTCACTGGGGGTGTGGGGAGGAGGGAGGTAGTTGTGAATTTCCTGCATTGTGCAGAGGGTTGGACTAGATGACCCTGGTGGTCTCTCCCAACTGTATGATTCTAAGATTGTCATTGTATAAGCTATTGAGGGTCAAAGCTTATATCCGGACAATCTTGTTGGCCTCTATGGTGCTACTGGACTCAAATCTAGCTGGTTTACTGCAAGTGACTATTTTGAATCCCTTTCCATACTGCTTTTCCCTAATGACTGGTGTGAAAGAAGACCACCTCGATCCACCAAGAGGCAGATGAATCACAAGACCTCGCCTTTCATGTTGTCTTTGGTTTTATTCTGTACTAACGCAGTGGTTCCCAAACCTTTCCGGCCATGGCCCCCTTGGTTCCTCACACTCAACCCCAGCGCCCCCTACCCTATCCTATAAAAAGAAGATAATAACAATAAAATTTCAAAACAGTAACAATTAATTGCACATCTATTCAAAATCAAATTAAAACTGTTTAGTCTGAAATTTATTCAACACAACTGATGGACTTGATCCAGTGGTACCAGCTCTTCAAAGTCTGGAAAAAAAATTCTGATAGTTTCCAACAAATTGCCCAGCATGGTGCCATAGCTTGATCTATTGTAAATTAGTGAACAACACAGTTGAAGGGGCCCGCCTTTAACACCCCCACTGCCCTCTTGCCTCTTAGTGCCCCCCTAGGTAATCCCACCGCCCCCTAGGGGGTGGTACTCCTCACTTTGGGAACCACTGTACTAACGGATGAGCATGTCGGGAACAAATGAGGATTTGAGTAGGCGTTCAAGCAATGAATGACCATAGGAAACGATCACTCTCCCCAAAAGATATAGTTGCTCTGCATCTTTTTGTGTCTGTTTATTGTCGTCGTCTTCTCCCCCCTCCCCTGCTTGCTCACTGCAATCTTTTAAAACTGTGAGAATTTATTGTGCTTCCATCGCTTTTTTTCCGGAGCGAAGACCGTCCACTGGTGGGAAAACGCTTCGGTGTCAGCGGTGACAAGTCGGCGATCTAATTTTTCATCCCTTCTGATTGCTCGTCGGAGAAGAACAGTATGAACAGATGATAATTGGAAAGTGATAGCTCTTTAATTTACTGGGAATGTGGAAATTCATTAGCGTCTTTGGTGTTTTTGCGGTGCTGGAGGTTAAATAAGCTCGAAGCAGAGTTATGAGAGACAGTCTGTGTTGACGTATGCCTACAGAAACTTTGTGCTTGTGTGGCCTGTAGTTTCCTCTAATTCTTTCAGAATGTTAGTTTTGAGTTACTGTAAACTAGTTTTCCAGGTCCACTAGCTGGCCATGAGCATAGATGGCTGTAAGAACATAAGAACCTAAGAAAAGCCCTGCTGGTTCAGACCAAGGTCCATCAAGTCCAGCAGTCTGTTCACACAGTGGCCAACCAGATGCCTCTAGGAAGCCCACAAACAAGACCACTGCAGCAGCAGCATTATCCTGCCTGTGTTCTACAGCACCTAATATAACAGGCATGTTCATCAGGTCCCAGAGAGAATAGGTATGCATCATGAGTAGTATCCATTTTGAGTAGTAGCCATGGATAGCCCTCTCCTCCATGAACATGTCTACTCCCCTCTTCAAGCCTTCCAAGTTGGCAGCCATCACCACATCCTGGGGCAGGGACTTCCACAGTGTAACGATGTAAAAGGGAGTTAGAATTAAGGAGAGGTCCATCAATGGCTACTAGACACGGGAGGAAAGGGAACCTCCATATTCGGACCCAGGAAGCTCTGAAACTCAGGGCTAGGAGGGCTACGGCCTCTATGCTCTTGTAGTTCTCCAAGCAACTGCTTGGCCACTGTGTGCACTGTGTGCAAAGGACTGGTTGGACCACTGGTCTAATCCAGCAGGTCTCTTCATTTTGTGACTCCAGTTAGAATAATAGAGCAGGAAGGAGCCATAGAGGCCATCTAGTCCAACCCCCCTGCTCAATACAGGATCAGCCTAGAGCATCCCTGACAAGTGTTTGTCCAGCTGCTGCTTGAAGACTGGCAGTGCGGGGGAGTTGACCACCTCCCTAGGCAGCCAATTCCACAGCTGAACTCTGATTGTAAAACGTTTTTTAGTAATATCCAGCTGGTACCTTTCAGTCTGTAATTTAAACCCATTATTGCGAGTCCTATCCTCTGCTGCCAAAAGGAACAGCCAGCGTGGTGCAGTGGTTAAGAGCGGTGGTTTGGAGCAGTGGAGTCTGATCTGGAGAACCGAGTTTGAATCCCCACTCCTCCATAAGTGGCGGATGCTAATCTGGTGAACCACGTTAGTTTCCCCACTCCTCCACATGAAGCCAACTAGGTGCCCTTGGGCTAGTCACAGTTCTCTTAGAGCTCTCTCAGCCCCACCTATTTCACAGGGTGTCTGTTGTGGGGAGGAAAAGGGAAGGTGATTGGGAGCCGCTTTGAGACTCCCTTAAGTGGCAGAGAAAGTAGACATATAAAAAACAACGCTTCCTCCTCCTCTTCCTCCTCCTTCTTCTCCTCCTCCTCCTCCGCTGAAGCCGAAGCTGCAAGTTGCAAAAGCTTCTTTTTCGCTCTCCCTCTGCCACATGCACACCCTCGGCTCTCCCATCCAACAACCTGTCATGCATTATCTCTTTCCCCCAAAATGAAAACGATCTGTTTCCTCCTGGACGTGTTTCAGTTTGAATCCGATCCACGGGTAGTGAAAGCGAGATTTTAGAACATAAATCTGTCAAGGTTATCAGGCAAATCTAAAGCAGCTATGAAGAGCAGCTTGCTTTTTCCCACCCTGTCAGCATGGTGTGCAGATGCATGGATGGCGACAGGATGCGGGCCCACTGATTGCAAACACGCCTTATGCTGTGTTGGACTTTGGGGTCTGACTGACCGTGGCTTAGGGTTGCCAACCTCCAGGTACTAGCTGGAGATCTCCGGCTATTACAACTGACCTCCAGTTGATAGAGATCAGTTCACCTGAAGAAAATGGCCACTTTAGCAATGGGACTCTATGGCATTGAAGTCCCTCCCCAAACCCCATCCTCCACAGGCTCTGCCCCAAAAACCTCCCGCCGGTGGCGAGGAGGGCTCTGGCAACCCTAGTGATGAGTCTGGCGACAGGCCCATCCCTGGACACCCCCCTCCCCATGGTGGCACTGAGGGCAAAAGTGGTGATACCTATCGCACACTTTGGCTGCCTGGTCTGTGCTGGGAGTCTGTTGGGAAGCAGGCTAGAGGGGGGCCTAGGGGTCCAAAAACCCTTGGGCCGACCTTGCTTGTTCACACAGCATATCTTTTTCATAGCCTCCTAATCCTCTTAGAAGAAAAAAAAGAGTTGGTTTTGATATGTTGACTTCCTCTACCACTCAAGGAAGAATCAAACCAGCTCACAATGCCCTTCCCTTCCCCTCCCCACAACAGACACCCTGTGAGGTAGGTGGGGCTGAGAGAGCTGTGACTAGCCCAACGTCACCCAGCTGGCTTTGTGTGTAGGAGTGGGGAAACAAATCCAGTTCACCAGATTAGCCTCTGCCGCTCATGTGGAGGAGTGGGGAATCGAACCCGGTTCTTCAGATCAGAGTCCACCGCTGCAAACCACCGCTCTTAACCACTGCACCACGCTGGCTGTCTTAAACAGTGGGCCTTACCCCTGGGATTTGTGAGCGTCGCCTCGGTCGCTTTCCCGCCGTCTCCGCAACGGGTGTCGTCGAAGGGAAGGCACTGGTCTCCCGTTCCGGCCACCACCTCCGAGTTCTTCACCACGTCCTTCACAACGGTGGTGGATTTGATTTTGAAGACTCGGCGGCTGTTGGTGTCAGAGAGGTAGATGGAACCGGAAATGGGGTCCGTGGTCAGGTAATACTTGTGAGCGGGGCTGTGGCTGGGGAAGAAAAAAGAAACGACAACCCCAAGGGAGAAAGAATCACGGGAAGGCAGTGTGTACCCGTCTCGTGCCATGATCACAATGATGTCACGGCACCGTACCCCATCAGATCTGACTGCATGGCGACGTCACCGAGGGCAAAGGACGATTACTCATTGCCTTCACTCTTGAGCGGAGAAGAAGAAATTCTGAAGGAATGGGGATGTAATGACTCATCCTACTGTCAACATTTTCAGATACTAACCGAAATTTTCATGACTTTTTTGATACCCCCCTTGGGAAAAAAAACCCATCAAAGGGATCCACAAAATATCCCCCTCCTTGCTGATTATCTTTGGTTCCTCCTTTGCTGGACAGAGAGTGGGACGGATAATTATGGAGACTCCCGCCTGTCAGAGGGAACAGAGCGATGGGTGCATCCAAGCCAGCGGCTTATCTTCTTCCCTCTCCCGGACCCCCATTTTGGGAATCCCTGATCCAACAGTCCTCCTCGTGTTCCCTCAAATGTCAAACAGATGCTCATGTATATTCGCCAGATATCAGTTTTACACACCCTCGTATTTTTTCTCTACTGCCTTTCTGCTAAATAACATCAATTTTCCAATTCCTTAAAAATGCACCCAGCTGTACGTTGGGTATTTCATTCAGTTTAACTGAGTGCTCCTTCTTCTTTTTTTCTCGAGGGGCTGCCGGCAGAAGGGAGAGGGGAGGGGAGAAAGCGGCCTTTCTGATTTATCCCCGAAGATCCCCTGCGATTTACCCTATTAAAGCCTGAGCAGACTCCATCTGCACAAGATGACACTGATTCTTGCTAAATAAAACACTCTGACCTTCAGCGACTCAGCCTGGCAGTTTGGCTTCCATCTGTACTCCTTTCCAATGACAGCCGACTGGCAGGGTATTATTTCATTTACCTGCACGTCACTCAACCTGAGCGAGTGGCATCTACTCTGGTGGCGGGGAAAGGTGCCCTGCGGGACTCTGCCGTCCATTTTGATCAGGGATCGCCGGTATCGTCGGCACGGGCGGGCTGAATGTCAGCCGGCGGCTGAGCCGCTCATAATCACCAGAGGTGGGCAGGCGAGACATTAATAACCGCCCGTTGACATTCCCTCGTCCCTCGTTCGCCTCAGGACATTCGAAGCACTTTTGGCAGCCCTTATCTTCAAATTGGATAAGGCCTCGGAGGCCATTTACACGCGCGCGAGGAGGCAACCTGGCACCTCTAGCCGCTTCTTGGGAAGGGTCAACTGGCAGACTGGGGCCCAGATCCAGTTCCCCCATGCTATATTATCTGGCTTAGGGTTGCCAGGATGACAACCCCCTGGATATGGTGTGTGTGTGGGGGAAAGACTCATCCTAATAAAATCTTGTGACATCACTTCAGGTTGCATAACCAGAAGTGACATCTTGGGACGCTCTAATATTCACTCAAAACTCGACTGTTTTCACTACAGAGTTTTCACTACAGTTTCCACAACAGGAATTGGAAAACTGATGTTATTGAGAAGAAAGGTTCCTAGACCGTCGTGTAATGTGGTAATATCACTTCGGGCTATGGAGCTGGATGTTGCGGCTGCAAAGGTTGCCATCTCAGGCTGCCCGTTTCCCCTGCCGCTGCTTGACAGGTCTCCTGACTGAGTTGGAGGTTGGGAGGCTGCCCACCAAAGGGGGAACCTGGCCTCCCCAATTTGTCTATATCCCCAATTTTAAATCAAGGGTCTGTTTAATATGCCCACAGCTGGGTACCCAAGCTAGCCTTCCATACAAGGTGTGCATACCAGTATCGACAAGATAAATGGTCAACCGTTTAATTTTATAATTTTAAAATGTTTTTAATATAGATATCAGCATCTTAAAATAAACACATTTTTATACATAACTGTGTCTTTCCCCACCCAATCTTTGGGTACCCAGCTTTGGGTTTAGGTTGGGTCCCCCCTTCCCCCTTTTGTTTTTTGTTAATATGCCCACAGCTTCATGCGGAAGTAATAATTTTTAATGAGGTTTTCAAGTGGGAAGGAGCAAAAGATATTCCACACTATATAGAATCAAAAAGTAAATGCTCCTATTGTGTGAATGTACATATTTGTAGGGAACGTCATGCTGAGCAGAAGGACTTCGGGTCAGCCCGTGCCACTTGACGGGAACTTTGGGGTCAGTATGCATGGCAAAACACAATACTGGCTCCCCAGATTATTGTCTGGGAAAATGTACGATAGCCTCAGTTTAGTCATTTTAGCTTCTAGGGTCAGTTCAGGCTTGATTTGATCTGGAACCCACTGATTTGTTTTTTTGGCGGTCCAGCTTTCTTCATTGTCCAGCTTTCACACCCATACATAGTAATAGAAGAAGAAGAGTTGGTTTTTATATGCCGACTTTCTCTACCGCATAAGGGAGACTCAAACCGGCTTACAATCACTTTCCCCTCCCTACAACAGACACCCTGTGAGTTGGGTGGGGCTGAGAGAGTGTGTCTGGCCCAAGGTCACCCAGCTGGTTTCATGTGTAGAAGTGGGGAAACACATCTAGGTCATCAGATTAGCCTCTGCCGCTCATGTGGAGGAGTGGGGAATCAAACCCAGTTCTCCAGATCAGAATCCACTGCTCCAAACCACTGCTCTTAACCACTACACCACGCTGGCATGAATTAACTTGATCTTAGAGCCCCGTGGCGCAGAGTGGAAAGCTGCAGCACTGCAGTCCAAGCTCTGCTCACGACCTGAGTTCGATCCCAAGGGAAGTCGGTTTCAGGTAGCCGGCTCAAGGTCGACTCAGCCTTCCATCCTCCCGAGGTCGGTAAAATGAGTACCCAGCTTGCTGGGGGTATAGGGAAGATGACTGGGGAAGGCACTGGCAAACCACCCCGTAAAAACAAAGTCTGCCTAGTAAGCATCAGGAAGTGACATCACCCCATGGGTCAGGAATGACCAGGTACTTGCACAGGGGACCTTTACCTTTACCTTTTTAGTTGCCAGTGACGCTAAATGCTAAATATCCCTGTGTGTATATTGCATGTTTACAAATACACATGTATTTTGTACATATTTAATGCAATACCAATGCAAATGTAAATGTAGTCTTCTACACGGGACTCCAAACAGACATTAGCATGAGAGCTGGACAAAGAATCCCCCCCTTTTCTTCTTTTTTTGCTAGAAACACATTATTACATTTGGAGTGCTAGGAAAATGTGATTTTTGTTCTTCAATATAAAATGTCTCGACCTCTTACAACAGTCGGTTGCCCAATTTTGATGCAACACCCCCACTCCCCAGGACAGTTTGGCAAGCAACCCTCCTGCCGGTGGGCCAGAATTCAAAGACAACACTTTCACTTGACATTTAATCACTTACCAATAGTGGGACATTATATATTTTTTAAAAAAAGGATAAGAAAGAAAGAAATGAGCAGGGAGAGAAAGTGGCCACTCTTCCCTGGTTGGCTTACCTATGTCTGAAATCTTTATTTCTGACAGAAGAGCAGGAAAGCAGAGGGGAGGCGAGAAAGAGAGAGAAAGAGAGAGAGAGGAGGAGAGACAGGGTTAGCGGCTGAGCTCCCAGCATGATTAGCAGGCTGAAAACTTTGACGGTTAACAACCGCGCCATAAAAGGCAACTATAAATAAAGATTTAACAAGCCTGACACTGACACATTTCATAATGGAGATTACTTGTCAGGGAGCTGCCATGGACGTTCCTGCCCATCACCAAGAAAGTCCTGTTTCGGCTGCCGTTTGACTTGCGGTGGTGGGTACCATGGGGGGCACGGCAGCCTTCCACGCCTGCGTATCCCTCCCCCTGCCATTTGCTTCCCCCCCTCGACTTAATTTCTCCGGACAGATCTCGTCCTTCGGGATGATTACGCAAATCCCTCCGCCCACGAGCAGTAGGGTTGCCAACCTCCAGGCGGTGGCTGGAGATCTCCCGCTATTTCCCGATGGAAATCAGTTCCCCTGGAGAAAATGGCCGCTTTGGAAATTGGACTCTAGGGCATTGAAGTCCCTCCCCTCTCCAAACCTAGGGTTGCCAGGCCCCTCTCGTCAGTGGTGGGAGGTTTTTTGGGTGAAGCCTGAGGAGGGCGGGGTTTGGGGAGGGGAGAGACGTCAATGCCATAGTGTCCAATTGCCAAAGTGGCCATTTTCTCCAGGTGAACTGATTTCTATCCGCTGGAGATCTGTTGTAATAGCAGGAGATCTCTAGCTAGGACCTGGAGGTTGGCAACCCTATGGATACTGCTGGTGTTATGTCAGTAGATTAAGGCCTGTAGACGGCTCCTGTGTATGGATGAGGGTAGCGCAACTTCTGCAGGACGCAGAAAACTAGAATACACATGACGCTGTTTGCCTGCAGAAAAGGGGCATGTGATTTCTCTTTCCATGTCCCTGTTCCACAGGGAGTTGGTGGCATAGTCAGTAATTTAAAGATGACTTTGGCCACATAAATCACAGTTAATTGGCTGTCCGAGTTATGAATGACCCTCCGATGTCCTGAATACCCTCTACACGCTGTCATTAGTCCTGTTATCTTTCCAAGCTCAAATCCTTTCTTGGGGCAGCTGGTTAATTTTTGGCATTCCCCGTAGATGCAGCGAGGAGGAGATGCCAAACTTGTTAGGCCAGCCCTTCTCTCTGGCCTCGGTCCAGCCATGCCGGTGATAAATTTGTCCTGACTGTTCTTCTGTTGGCATTGCTACACCTACACAGAAACCATGCCCCCCCCCAAACCCTGCCCTTTGCCATCGGGGGGGCATGCAATTTAGGGAGGGGCTGTGGTTCAGTGGGAGAGTCTCCGCTTTGGATGCAGAAGGCCCTGGGTTCCGTCTCTGGTACTTCTAGTTGAAAGGATCAGGTGGGAGGTGATGTGAAAGACCTCCTCCTGAGACCCTAGAGGCTCGCTGCCAGTCTAAGTAGACAATACTGACCTTGATGGACCAAACGTCTGATTCAGTATACAGCAGCTTCATGTGTTCCTGTGATCCTTTCAACTGGATCTTCCATCCTAGCCTAGATAGACATCTGGAATGGTTTATCTACTGTTCCTGTCCAAGTATGGAGCTCCTTGACAATAAAGGACGTTTGTCTCTTTTCTTAAGCAACAAGTCTCACGTGGACTTCATTCCTCAAATAGCACCAGGGAGGGGCTGTGTCTCAGAGGTAGAGCATCTGCTTGGCATGCAGAAGGTCCCAGGTTCAATCCCTGCCAACTCCAGTTAACAGGACCAGGCAGTAGGTGATGTGAAAGACCTCCACCTGAGACCCTGGAGAATCATGGAGAGGGGCTGTGGCTCAGTGGCAGAGCATCTGCTTGGCATGCAGAAGGTCCCAGGTTCAATCCCCGTCAACTCCATTTAAAAAGGACCTGGTAACAGGCGATGTGAAAGACCTCTACTTGAAACCCAGGAGAGCTGCTGCCAGTCTGATTAGACCAGTGTTCCCCAATGTGATGCCCATGGGTGCCACAGTGCCCACCAACGCCTTTCCTGGCACCCACCAAGTGTTTCAAAAGAGGGTGAAGCTTTAGGCAAAACGACTTCTGAAAAACTGGGTGTATGCAAGAAAATATTTTAAAACAATATGCTCATTTAAAAGGGCATCCTGTTAAGCAGAGCATCTACCAGAAATGTTGAAAAGCGACTATTATGGGAATGCATAGCCTCACTCCTTGACATTCTGAGGTTGGCTCCACCTCCTGCAGCAGCCATTTTGTGGTTGCGTCCACCCACCCTGCGTCAGAACTCGAAAGGTACCCGTAGGCTAGAAAGGATTGGGGAACCCTGGAGGGGACAATGACCTTTTATGCAGGGACATTTCCCCACGGTCACCCCACTGACTGATTCGGGGCTTCCTTTCGATTATGCATGCCTTTTCGGACCGTCAGAGGTCGCCTCACTCTCCCTGCGCATTTTACCCGCATTTTCCAGATTTTGGCTAAAACAGCATCCAGAAAACTGTACGCATTACTGTGTACAGTTCTGGTCACCACACCTAAAAAAGGATATTGCAGAGCTTTAGAAGGTGCAGAAAAAAGCAACCAAAACAATAGGGGCTAGAGCAACTGCCCTATGAGGAGTGGTTAAAACGCTTAGGGCTGATTAGCTTAGAAAGAAGACAATGAAGGGGAGACATGATAGAGGTCTATAAAATTATGCACGGTTTGGAGAGAGTGGACAGGGAGAAGCTTTTCTCCCTTTCCCATAATACCAGAACACAGTGTCATCTGCTGACGATGGAAGGTGAGAGATTCAAAACAGATAAAAGGAAGAATTTCTTCACACAACGCATAGTTAAATTGTGGAACTCCCTGCCCCAGGATGGAGTGATGGCTGCCAACTTTAAGAGGGGCGTTGATATGTTCATGGAGGAGAGGACTATCCATGGCTACTAGTCAAAATGGATACTAGTCATGATGCATACCTATTCTCTGCAGGATCAGAGGAGCATACCTATTATATGAGGTGCTGTGAAACGCAGGCAGGATAGATGCTGCTACAGTCGTCTTGTTTGTGGGCTTCCTAGAGGCACCTGGTCCGCCACTGTGTGAACAGACTGCTGGACTTGCTCTGATCCAGCAGGGCCTTTCTTATGTTAAAACACGGGCAAAATGTGCAGTCAGAGAGAGGCCCATCTGAGGTAGTTGTGAATTTCCTGCATTGTGCAGGGGGTTGGACTTGATGGCCCTGGTGGTCCCTTCCAACTCTATGATTCTATGATTCTATGACCTCTGACAGGAGGCAAAGTCATGCATAATACAAAGGAAGCATGGTAGCAGACGGCAGGGGTGACCGTGGGGAAACGTCCCTGCATAAAATGCCAGTTAGGGCTTCCATGGACCAAGGGTCTGACTCAGTATGGTAGCTCAATGAGGATGCATGTCGAAATGGCGAACAGGAATGGCTATAAAAACTAACCCCCCACTCTCTGGACAACTGGCGATACCTTAACTCCAGGATGTTGATGACGTTTCCGGAGGGGAAGATTCTTCGGATGTAGTTGAAGTCTCCGACATAGAGGCTCCCGTTGGAGCCACAGGTCAAGGCGACGGGGGCCAGGAGCTTGTTCCCATCAGCGAGGCCGTTGCAGCTCGGGCAGGAGATGCTCCGCCGGCGCCCGTTCCCCATGATGCTTCCTATGACAGGAGGCTGCTGGGAGACGAACTGGTTTTCCCCGTTGCCCTTATGCAAGATCCCTAGAGAGTGACAGAGGGGGGGGGGAAACAACATCGGGATGATGTTGGGGCCGTGGCTCAGTGGCAGAGCATCTGCTTGGCATGCAGGAGGTCCCAGGTTCAATCCCCGGCATCTCCAATTAATGAGACTAGGCAAGCAGGTGATGTGAAAGACCTCAGCCTGAGACCCTGGAGAGCCGCTGCCGGTCTGAGTAGACAATGCTGACTTTGATGGACCAAGGGTCTGATTCAGTATAAGGCAGCTTCATGTGTTCATGTGTTCAAGTCTCTAATTGGGGAAGGGCAGTAACTCAGTGGTAGAGCATCTGCTCAGTGGTAGAGCATCTGTCCCAGGTTCAATCCCTGGCATCTCCAGTTAAAAAGACTAGGCAAAGTAGGTGATGTGAAAGACCTCCACCTGAGACCCTGGAGAGCCACTGCCAGTCTGAGTAGACAATACTGACTTTGATGGACCAAGGGTCTGATTCAGTATAAGGCAGCTTCATGTGTTCATGTGTCTGATGGCATCTCATAACTATCTGGGCAACAGAGGAGGGCAACAAAGATGGTGAGGGGTCTGGAGATCAAGTCCTAGGAGGAAAGGTTGAAGGAGCTGAGTATATTTAGCCTGAAGAGAAGACTGAGAGGCGATATGATAACCATGTTCAAGTACTTGAAGGGCTGTCATATAGAGGAGGGTGCCGAGTTGTTTTCTGTTGCCCCAGAAGGTCGGACCAGAACCAACGGGTTGAAATTAAATCAAAGGAGTTTCCGTCTAGACATTAGAAAGAATTTTCTAACAGTTAGAGCAGTTGGTCAGTGGAACAGGCTTCCTTGGGAGGTGGTAAGTGCTCCTTCCCTGGAGGTTTTTAAGCAGAGGCTAGATGGCCATTTGTCCACATTGCTGATTCTATGACCTTAGGCCGATCATGAGAGAGAGGGCATCTTGGCCATCTTCTGGGCATGGAGTAGGGGTCACTGGGTGTGTGTGTGTGGGAGGTAGTTGTGAATTTCCTGCATTGTGCAGGGGGTTGGACTAGATGACCCTGGTGGTCCCTTCCAACTCTATGATTCTAAGTACTTGCAACGGGTTTGCAGAAGCTGAGGGCCCACCCCTCCCCTCCAGCTTCATGGATGCTCACCAGAAGTTGGCACACTATGTAGGTTACAATAAATAATTTGTTAGCAATTTACGTGGGACTGTATGTTTCCCTCCCCCTTTTGGCTGAATTATTAATGGCGAAAAAGCATCTACAACGGCTCTGGAACTGTGTCAGCCCGGTGCTATTTTTATGATTGCAGTCGGGGCTGGGTGTGGGGGAGTGAGCGGCGGAGTTGGTAAGGAGCCAACGCACCACTCTGGATGTTGAGGGCGTGATGCTTGTCCAGAGACCAGCCTCCGAGTTTGGACGCGTCGATTTCGTAGCCCTGAAGCACCGCCGTCCTCTTCTCCCAAAGAATCAAGTCCGGACACGATTCGTATTCGAACCCCACTGAGACTGGGGGATGGGGCGGGGGGAGACAGAGAGAGACAGAGAGAGAGACTCATTGTTTAATCAACCCAGAAATGAGCACATGGTGTACAGTAGTGACTTATCATGGGGCTGTGGCCAAAAAGACCTTTCTGCAGATTTAGAACCAGTTTCTGATTGAAAAGACTGTCACATTCATGCAGAGTTTCCCTCTTGAGAGGTTACTGAGCCTTTTAAAAAAGGTCAACATGGTAATAGATGCTGAACGAATGCAATAATTATCTTAAAATTGCTCGAATGGGGAGATGTTTCTTAGCTACAGAACTCTCGAGGTTTCCCCGGTTTGCAATTTCGATCTTCTAACTCGGCAATGCTCACATGTGGCTCTTGGACACATCACCTGTGGCTCTTCTGAGCACCGTTTCCCAGTGAGGCGCCTTATAATTTACCTTATGGTCAGTTTTTAAGGTTGAAAAGAAATGCTTCACAAACGGAGGACTATAACAAGGCAGCAACAGAATTAAGTGAAACACTGTGACGAAGGGGTTATCCACAACACATTATCAGCTCAACACGTAAACGGGCAGATATGGTAGATAGATCCACTCTTTTTGTTTCTAAAGAACGTGCAAAACAAAATTTAACGGCTTCATTAAACTATACACCTTTGGCTACTAAGATTAAACGTATAATTCTCAAACATTGGCATATAGTACAGGGTATTGCGGGATGCTCAGAGCCTCCTTTAATTGGACTAAAAAGAACGGTCTCTTTAAGAGATATGCTGATACACACCGACTTCCATGTAACCCCACCCACCACAGGGGCGGTCGGCCACCATTGCTGTGGTTCATGCACAGTTTGCCGTTTTTCCCTCCTTGTGAAGAGCTTTACTCGGGAGGATACTGGCTTTAAATATGAACTGCGACATTTTACAAACTGTTCATCTTCAAACGTAATTTATCTTATAAAATGTCCGAGCCAATTAATTTACGTGGGTAAGACCTCATTGCCAGGTTCAATCCCCGGCATCGCCAATTAAGGGACTAGGCAGGTAGGTGAACGTGAAAGGCCTCTGCCTGAGACCCTGGAGAGCCGCTGCCGGTCTGAGCAGACAATACTGACTTTGATGGACCAAGGATCTGATTTCGTATAAGACAGCTTCATGTGTTCATGTGTTAACTGGAGATGCCGGGGACTGAACTTGGGACCTTCTGCGTGCAAACAGAGGCTCTTCCACTGAGCCACGCTCCTTTCCCTGAGAAACAAGGCTGCAAAGCAGCGATACCACTCAAAACACACATTAGGACGCTGTAAGGTGGCCCTGCAAGGTGAGTGCTCGAACCCGGCTCTCCCAGTTCCTCATCTGACACTCTTCAATCACACTGCCTGTCTCCCACGACCATCAACAAGACAACAGAAGCTGTCGCTTACCAAAGGCTTCCGACAGCCCGTACACCTTCTGGTTGTAGACGTCTGTCTTGTCCCATATGAAGTAATACGACAGGTCCGGACCGGCGGCAAACCACTTCCGGAAGAGGCGTCCCTCAACCGCTACCATGAGGTGGACTTTCATCAGGTTGAACGGTATGGTCGGATGGGTCAAGCTGATCCTCAGGACCGATTTGTAGCCGGACGTACGGCTACTCAGGTAGCTCAGCTTTATTTTACTGCCTGAAATTTTAATCTCTTCTTGTAAAGCCTGGAAAATAACAACAATAGCGACACAACGGGTGAAGCATTATTCAGTGGCGCTCACAGCAGGCTAAGCAATGTCAATAGAATTATAGGAATTTGGTTCTTTCACATACCTGAAGAAATCATTAACAAAAAAACCACTCCCAACACGCCCAGTTTATAGTATTGTTCTCAGAATAGGGGTTGGAATCTCAGAATCGATGTGTATTTTGGATGGTGGCATTTTAGGGCTTAAGAAGAAGAAGAAGAGTTGGTTTTTACATGCCGACTTTCTCTACCACTTAAGGAAGAACCAAACCGGCTTACAATCACCTTTCCTTCCCCTCCCCACAACAGACACCCTGTGAGGTAGGTGGTGCTGAGAGAGCGCTAAGACAGCTGTGACTAGCTCAAGGTCACCCAGCTGGCTTCGTGTGGAGGAGTGGGGAAACCAACCTGGTTCACCAGATCAGCGTCCACCGCTCATGTGGAGGAGTGGGGAAACCAACCCGGTTCTCCAGATCAGAGTCTACCGCTCCAAACCACCGCTTTCAACCACTACACCACACTGGTTCTCTGCTGGTCTGCTGGTAGAAAGTGCTGTCAAGTTGCAGCCAACTTATGGTGATCCCATAGGGCTTTCAAGGCAAGAGACAATGACGAGATTGGGCTAGCCTGGCCATCCAGGTCAGGGCGAAAGACAAACAAAGGTGGTTTGCCATTGCCTGCTCCACGTAGCAACCCTGGACTTCCTTGGCAGTCTCCCACCTAAGTACAAACCAAAGCTGACCCTCTTAGCTTCCGGTATCTGTTGAGATTGGGCTAGCCTGGGCCATCCATGTCAGGGCAAAAGACCTATAAAGGTGGCTTGCCATTGTCTGCCTCCGCATTGCAACCCTGAACTTCCTTGGCAGTCTCCCATCCAAGTACTAACCAGGCCTGACCCTGCTTAGCTTCTGGGATCTATGGCCTTTGATGTAAGGACACTTCCCCATGGTCACCTCACCGACTGCTTAGGGGCTTCCCTTTGATTATGCAGGCGTTTTGCGGCCATCAGAGGTTGCCGCACTCCCCCCCCCACACACATTTTGCCTGCATTTTCCAGCCTGAATCTTGAAAACGCAGGGGAAAACATGGGGGGAGAGCAAGGCGACCGCTGAAGGTTGCAAAACACCTGCATAATAAAAGGGAAGCCCTAAAGTAGTCGGTGAGGTGACTATGGGGAGACATCCCGGCATAAAAGGCCTATTAGATTGAGATAGTTGGGCCTGATGGTGCACTGAAACAGACCTGAATGTGCGTTTTTTCTAAACCTTTTACTATTTCACCATCTATGGAATGGTGAAGTAAGACACGTTCCTATATATATTCCAACACGAGTTTTTGGGAACAACGTTCAGCTGCAGGGTTCATTCAGCCAAACGCATGTGACATGTCACCGAGCGGCAATGAAAATATATATTCCAATACATATTCTGATATTCAAGCGAAACACTGGAAAATAAGAGGGGCAGAAGGCCTATGCACAGATAATCGGACAAATCATGGTGGAACAGAGCCAGTATGTGTGGGTATACATATCTTAGTATGACAGGGATCTATAACGAACAAAAGCATACAATTTACAGAATTTTCTTGAAAGCTTAGTAGACACAGAGGACTGCCTCAATAACCCAGACTACGTAAGAACATAAGAAAAGCCAAGCTGGATCAGACCAAGGCCCATCACGTCAAGCAGTCTGTTCACACAGTGGCCAACCTGGTGCCTCTAGGAAGCCCACAAACAAGACGACTGCAGCAGCATTGTCCTGCCTATGTTCCACCGCACCTAATATAATGGGCCTGCTCCTCTGATCCTGGAGAGAACAGGGATGCATCATGGCTAGCATCCATTTTTATTAATAGCCATGAATATCCCTCTCCTTCATGAACATGTCCACTCCCCTCTTAAAGCCTTCCAAGTTGGCAGCCATCACCACATCCTGGGGCAGGGAGTTCCACAATTTAACAAGCCTGAGCTTACTTTCACACATGCGGAATAACACACTTTCAGTCTACTTTTAATGCCCTTTGCAACTGGTTTTTACTGTACGAAACAGCAAAGGTCATTTATTCATGGGAGTTTTACCTGAGGTTCGTTGCTGGCTGGACCTACACTTTCCAGTTGGGAATCTCTGCACCAGCAGTCTCTAAGCTCAAATCAAGTCCTGCCCCTTAAATGCTGTTTTGTAATTGGCTTAATTCGCAGTGCTCACTGTGAGAGAAAATACCCCCCAACCCAATTGCTGCATAAAAAAGCATTTTAAGAACAAAAACCAACTGGAGCAATCTGAAAGGAGGGGGGGGGGGGAGAAATCCAAGCCTCGGTTTTCTTTTGCTTAGAAAAAGCCCCAAGGAAGCAGGAAGCATTTGAATCCCCGCCTCTTTACATGCTGCTTTGTGACCGGCTGTGAGAGAAGCCAAGCTTCTGTGTCCTATGCTTTGCCTTCTGCACTAAGATTTTAGCCAGGCTGAGCTCAGGGGAGAGGGAAGAGTTGGATTAACAGAGGAATGGGAAGACCTGGACATTGCGAGGGCTGGCAGTGAGGTCATTTCTAATGGAGGGAAAACTAATGCAGAACTCCAAGGAACAACTGAGTCAGACAGGGGGCGAACATGAGTCCAAGTTCCCATGCATAAATGACCAAAGTCCACTTGCAAATAATTTCTAAAGTGCACTGAAAATGGAATGGAAGTGCATTATTCAGCAAGTGTGAAAGTGCCCCTTGTCAGAGCTTGGACGCTAAGCAGGGTCTGCCCTGGTTAGTATTTGGATGGGAGGCCAGCAAGGAAGACCTGGGGTACGATGCACCTCTCCTCATCTCGTGCCTAGAAAACCCCATGAAGGATCACCATGAGTTGGCTGCGATTTGACAGCACTTAATTATTAAAGGACACATCGATGTGTTTTCAACAATTTTTCAGAAAACTTTTCCTAACGGCTTGGATGCTGGAGATATCTGCAAAGACAGCAGCGAGCTGAAATAAATGCTCATGCTGACCACCAAAGGCCAAACTGTTCCGTCTCTTGGCAAGGGCATGTGGAAACAGTTGCATTAGCTATCACGTCTGCTGCTGGTGAACAGGGTGGATATTTTTAATAGTGGGGGCTTTTAATTACATTTATAAAAACCATCCTGTCCTTTCCCTCTGCTGGTTAATTTTAATTGCACAATCATCATAAAAGGATGCTTAGGGCAATTAGCAGAGACCCCAAATACATCCTGAAAAGGGTAATTCACAAGCCAGGAGCCGCCGCAAAGTGACAGCTAGGAAAAGCCAAAGCGCCGTTCTGTGGCTCTCGGACTATGTCCAATGCGGCCTTTTCAATTTGCATAGCTCCACCATGTAGAAGGGTGAGAAACAACAGAGCTGGGAAAAGCCAGGATGTTTTTTCCCCCCTTCTTCTTTTTTTAAAAAAATTATGTATTTTACATGCTTAGCAACCAGGCATGCTGGGATCTTAGGCAGCCAGTTACAAGCGGAGCAGTGTTAGGCGATGAGGGGCGTGCGGGGAGTAATCCTTTAATGCAACCTGTCTTTGTAGCCGGCTCGCTCGGGAGACAGGCAGGCAGAACTAACGACCAAGGATGCGTCTCGTCCAATTCCGTGTTAGGAAATGATTGCTTCTCTCAAGTGTGGTCCGCCCTTATTGACTGACTGCTGTTTTGTAGGAAAGGTCAATCGCGGAGGGAAGCGACGATGCCAAGCTAGTGCTGGTGAAAGGCGCAGGGAAGGGTACGGCGTAAAACGTCAGCATGCTCACGCCGTGACTCCGAGCTTAAACTAAATCTTAACCCTCAAGGACTACTACCCCTGCTTCTACTGGATAAGTTGAGAGCCCTTATCTGGCCCATGAGGCAGCTGAGGCAGCCACCCCCCATCCCAATCTGGGCTGGCGAGGCATTGCCCGACCCGACCAAGTGACATTTATGTCTTATCAGGCCCTTGTAACAAATGAGTTCAACACCTCTGGCTCATACCCTGGAAAACTTGTGGATCCTGAAGCAGGGTTAGGGTTAGGAAACGACTGGATGAGGAATCTTTTGCCCGCTAGTCTGAGAATGCCACTCTCTGGCTGCCGAGGCAGGTGAGAGCCCCCAGCTCTGATCATATTGCAGGGAGGAGGGATTACCTAACTTTTTTTTTTGCCGTCAAGTCACAGCTGACTTATGGAGACCCTGTAGGGTTTTCAAGGAGAGAGACGTTCAGAGGTGGTTTGCCATTGCCTGCCTCTAGTCCTTGGAGGTCGCCCATCCAAATACTTGTTGGGTCGAGGTCACCCAGCAAGTTTCCATGGCAGAGTGGGGATTCGAACCTGGGTTTCCCAGATCCTAGTCCGACACCTTAACCACTACACCTTGCTGGCTCTCTCCTAACTAACTTACTCAAAGAATATTACTGCATTCTATTCCAAAAGACCTTGAGCAGGCAAAAGAGTTTCCGTCTAGACCTTAGGAAGAATTTTCTAACAGTTAGAGCGGTTCCTCAGTGGAACAGGATTCCTTGGGAGGTGGTGGGCTCTCCTTCCCTGGAGGTTTTGAAGCAGAGGCTAGATGGCCATCTGTCAGCAATGCCGATTCTATGACCTTAGGCAGTTCATGAGAGGGAGGGCATCTTGGCCTTCTTCTGGGCATGGAGTAGGGGTCACTGGGTGTGAGTGGGGGAGGTATTTGTGAATTTCCTGCATTGTGCAGGGGGTTGGGCTAGATGACCCTGGTGGTCCCTTCCAACTCTATGATTCTATGTCAGGAAGATTGGGGGGGGGGAAAGCCCTACCCCATACATTGTTCTCTGCCTCATCCCCTCTCTTCCTACACTTTCCAGTGCCCTTACTGGTATTGCTTGATAGTGGTGGGCAGAGAACCAGCTGAAAGGAAAGTATCCCCTTCCTTCTTTCATCAAAGTGCACCGGATGAAGGTACAATGGCACCCAAAGCCCTCTGGGAAACGTAGTTCTCATGGCAGGCATCAGCAGCAGGCATACCGAGGTGAACACATGAAGCTGCCTAATACTGAATCAGGCCCTTTGGTCCATCAAAGTCAGTATTGTCAACTCAGACCAGCAGTGGGTCTCCAGGGACTCAGGCGGAGGTCTTTCACATCACCTACTTGCCTGGTCCCTTTAAGTGGAGATGCCGGGGATTGAACCTGGGACCTTCTGCATGCCAAGCAGATGCTCCACCACTGAGCCACAGCCCCTCCCCTGAGCCACAATAGTGGAATTGGGGCTCCCCATGTCACCCCTGTGACTTTTGGAACCAGGCTTAGGGTACCCGAGCTTTTTGCTGGTCTACTGGCAAACAGCTCGGTTTCGCCAAGGCCGATTCGAGGGGAGGACGAGGGGGCTCATTCATCACCACGGCTCAGCAGGGACACAGGAGGCTGCCATGTGGAGATATCCCACCCCCTCCCTCAGTTTGGTTCACACCTGGATCTCTGGAACGATGGGGCCTCTCTCGGAACAGGAGCTGGCAAATGCAGTCAGGGGTGACGGCGAGACCACAGGATTGGGCCGGGCAAAGTTGCTGAGGTCACAACTCGGGATGTCGTTTTCTTCATGCCTCATGACGATAGTTTCCATGACAAAGAAGCGATCCCACGGCAGCCAGAGGGTGTGTTCTTGGGTGATGAAGGGAGCCCGTTCAAAATGGAGGATGATGGAGATCCCGCCATTAGTGACAAGGTCAAAGCTGTTGAGAAACAGACACAAGGGACGGGGAAAAAGAAAACCAACCAATTAATATTAAGGCGTCAGCTACTGTGGCTGCTGAAAACTGCCGCAAGAACGGCAGTGATCCCCCCCTTCTTATATCCTGGTGAAATTTCCCTTGAAAAACCAGATTGTGCGGACTTTCCCTAAAATGAAAACAAAAATGACAACGAGTAGTGTGCAAAGAAAATCTTTCACCTCTTCCGAAAGAAAGCAACAGCACAAGGGTGTAAGAAAGCAACAGCACAAGGGTGGGAGAAAGAGCCAGCATTTAATTGTGAAGAAAAATAATCTTCAGATCACCCCATCTACCCAGAAGTAGGGTCGTGCAAAAAAAAAAATGCAGTAAATTTTGGGTTCGAGTTTATTTGGTCCGATTTTTTTCAGGAAACCCGAAATAAGCCGAATTCCCATACCAGTAAAGCCTATGGGGACTTTTCGTGACTTTTTGCGGCTCCTGGGGGGTATTTTTGCACGTGGAGTCCCCAAATTCGCATTGCAGCTACAAGGAACTCTCCTTGCAGGAACCCTTCAAGTTTGGTGAAGTTTGGATCAGGGGATCCGAAGTTATGGGGTCTGGAAGGGGTCACCCCCACTCCATACAGAAGCTCGTCAGATTCTCTGATCCTCGCCTAGACGCCCATGCTTTTCTATGGAGGAAGGGGCAACCCCATAAAAACAGATTCTCTGACCCAATCTTCCCCAAACTTTGGTGTTTGTGCAAGGACAGTCCCTTCATGCTACCCTGAATATTTGGGAACTCTCCCTCCCAAAATGCCCTCACAGGAGCTTTGCAAAGAAAAACCCATGGCGTCAATGGTGGGAACTTTCAATTAGCCTACTTGCAACATAGACACGATGTGGAGAGGAAGTAGCGAGTGCTGACGTTGATGACTTTCAATTAGCCTACTTGCAACATAGACGCGATGTGGAGAGGAAGTAGCGAGTGCTGACATTGATGGGGCACTAAGGAAGGGAGAGTTAACTCTTTCCCCTATGCTGCCTCCGCAGCCCCCCTCCCCCGCTTTAAGTTTCTTGTAGTGAAAAAAGGACAATATGGGAACCCAGTCATACCTCAACCAGGGCTTAAAGCTGCCACCAGAGGGGAAAGGAGGGGACTTTTCAGTATGGAAAACAATATTAGCTAAACCCCCCCCCCCAAGCAGATCTCACCCCTACTGCATGGCAGTTGCTAGGGTTGCCAACCTCCAGGTGGTTATTCAAGAATAGCGCAGTCACTATGGCTTCTAAAAATTATATATCACCAATGACACACAAGTGTAAACAAAATCGACTAATATGTATTGTTCATGTGCTGCCTCAGCCGCGTTATGAGATTCATACAATTTAGTTTCAAAAAACAAACAAACACTTTATACTTAATATGTTATATGCACATATAGCAGTGAAAATATATCATACAACAAACAAAAATCATCAACAAGACAGGATTCCGGTATATGCCCTGTTTCAAAGTAAATTTCCTCAGTTGGTAAGTATAAAAGTATAAACAGGGCATATACCGGAATCCTGTCTTGTTGTTGATTTTTGTTTGTTGTATGATATATTTTCACTGCTATATGTGCATATAACATATTAAGTATAAAGTGTTTATTTATTTTTTGAAACTAAATTGTATGAATCTCATAACGTGGCTGAGGCAGCACATGAACAATACATATAGTCAATTTTGTTTACACTTATGTGTCACTGGTGATATATAATTTTTAGAAGCCATAGTGACTGCACTATTCTTGAATAACTACATAATTGCAGACCAAGTATATATTTTTCTGTAACCTCCAGGTGGTGGCTGGAGATCTCCCACTATTACAACTGATCTCCAGGTGAAAGAGATCAGTTCCCCTGGAGAAAATGGCCACTTTGGCAATTGGACCCTATGGCATTCAAGTCCCTTCCCTCTCCAAACCCTGCCCTCCTCAGGTTCCACCCCCAAAATCTCCAGGTATCTCCAGGCAACTCTGTGTGTAATCCATCAGCATTCATTATGTTATTAGGCTTTTTGTCAGCCTACTTGGTTACCTGATTGTCAACAGGACCAGAAATAAAAACCAGGAGTCTCAGAGACAAAGTCCCATGGGAGGGAGTGTGTGCGTCATTGCCAAAACAAAAATACTTCTGACAGGACAGATTTATTTCCATCTGTGCAGCGAAAGCGGAACTTCTTGATTGTAAAACGGAAGCATTTATTCTGCAATTCAAGTAGGGACACATCTTAATTTTTTAAACTGAAGTATTTCTTTTTGCGATTTAAGTAGGGACCTCGAATTCACAGGACTGGTCTGCCCGCTGACTCTCCCAAACTGATTTACTGCTTCCCAGCAAACCAAATAGCGTTTAAGTCTTGATTAGGGCATTATCAACTGTGAGCCTTTGGCAAAGACTCGAAACCAGCCTGAGACGGAACACTAAAGGCGGCCGGGGGTGGGGGGATATAGGAAGAGCTGGGTTTTTTCCCTTCTTCCAATACCCCCTCCCAACCTCAAATTACGTGGTGCAGCGGTTAAGAGCGGTGGTTTGGAGCGGTGGACTCTGATCGGGAGAACCGGGATCGATTCCCCACTCCTCCACATGAGCGGCGGACGCTAATCTGGTGAACCGGGTTGGTTTCCCCACTCCTACACACGAAGCCAGCTGGGTGACCTTGGGCAAGTCACAGCTCTCTTGGAGCTCTCTCAGCCCCACCTACCTCACAGGGTGTCTGTTGTGGGAAGGGAAGGGGATTGTAAGCCGGTTTGAGTCTCCCTTAAGTGGTAGAGAAAGTCGGCATATAGAAACCAACTCTTCCTCTTCTTCAAATTGCGTCTACCAAACTGCTGGGAAATCAGGAGTCGTTTATGGAATCACCCCAGCTGCCCTCAGTGGTGAGCCAGAGTTGATAGGACGAATGGACTCTAATGAGCATTGGGAAGGCATTCGGACCAATTTGGGGGAGGGCTAGGGGAAGCTACCTCTTGGGCCCGCCGTGCAACCTGACTCAAAAGGGAAGGCATTGATCTTATGTCAGGCGAGCTCAACAGATGCACAAAGCATAGAGGCGACACTGTGTTGCAGGAGACGCGGCCTGCTCGTCGGCTCCTGCCTTCGCCTTGAAGTTACCTTGCTCGGGCAAAGCGGGGAAAAAGAAAAGACAAGAAAAAGAGCCCCTCTAGCAGAATCAAAATTAATACTGGCAAAACTCTCTTCACATCAAGAGGCATCAAAGCGATCCCTCTGATGGGGTGCGTGCACGTGTGTGTGTGCTGTTGATGTCTCTGCCTTTGTGGAATTTGTTCTGCCATGTAAGGTCTATCTAGTCGATAGTCTGAGGCAAGGGTTTTGTTGTTGTTCTCAAAAGAAGTCAGTTTTGTGGTTTAATTCTTTGATTCGTTACACAGAGCATCGGATCTGGTTCGGGTTGCCAACTCTGGGTTGGAAAACACCTGGAGATTTGGGGGGTGACTATGCCTGTGTCTACTTTCAATTTTATTTGAAACATAGAATCATAAAGTTGGAAGGGACCACCAGGGCCATCAAGTCCAACCCCCTGCACAATGCAGGAAATTCACAACTACCTCCCCCCTCCACACCCCTAGTGACCAGAAGATGGCCAAGATGCCCTCCCTCTCATCATCTGCCTAAGGTCACAGAATCAGCATTACTGACAGATGGCCATCTAACCTCTTCTTAAAAACCTCCAGGGAAGGAGAGCTTAACCACCTCCCGAGGAAGCCTGTTCCACTGACCAGCTGCTCTGACTGTTAGAAAATTCTTCCTAATGTCTAGACGGAAACTCTTTTGGTTTAATTTCAACCCGTTGGTTCTGGTCCGACCTTCTTGAGCAACAGAAAACAACTCGGCACCCTCCTCTATATGACAGCCCTTCAAGTACTTGAACATGGTTATCATATCCCCTCTCAGTCTTCTCCTCTTCAGGCTAAACATACCCAACCTTTCCTCATAGGACTTGGTTCCTATGCTTCAAGTTAATACACCCACAGTGCAATCTTACATAGAATTACTCTGATCTGAACTCACTGAACTCAGTAGCCTTAGATGGGGATAACTCTGGATTCAACTGAGCTTTCAGAGTGCTAACCTAGTGTACTGGACACAAAACTGATCAAGGGTTTCAGTGGCTAAGAAAGCCTCGGTCAGTTTTCTTTCAGGTTCACAGGCCAGGAGCTGCGCTCATCCAAAATAATAAGCTAAAAGGAATCATTCACCGTACTGAAGACAAAATTCATGGAGGCTTTCTCAGCCCCTGAAACCCTCCCTCATCTCCCTAATGGAGAGACAACCTGATTTGTAAGCTGATTTCCCCTCCCCTTGGGGCAGAAAACAGTTTTTTGGGGGGGAGCCATTGCAAAAGCATTGTGAGAAAGCACCCACCCAATTTATTCCCTGTCACCTGTATTTATTGTTAATGAACATCACAGCAGGCAGCTGCAAAGGAAAGAGGAAAGCACCTCCCATCTAGAGGACGCTCACTGAAAATGGAAATATTTCATATAATTAAAAGAATGCGGACAATTTCAGACAGGAAGGAGGCAAGGGCAGACCAGGGGGGACGGGGGAAGGCCCCCAGAAAGTAGTATGAGAACAAATGCAAGCCCTATCGAGAACATCTGCAAATGGTTCGAATGCAAACATTTTGTGAAACATTCCAACAGCAGACATGTTGTGAACCAAACAATCTCAACGACCAAACATCTCCGAAAAACAAATACTATTCCGCGAAACTCTTCTGTAAGCATAAACCCCAACATGCAATAGAATCACTCCTCCACATGTATTTGAATTTATCGAAGAATGAAGAAAACGTTTCTAATAAAGTCTACTTGTCCAAATTGCAAAAAAAGTTTGAAATATTGCGAGAATTAGCCAAATGTGACACAGAGACATGAAGTGAGAACATGCTGTTTGAAAAATTGCGCCAATAGACTCGCTCGAAAATATAATATCCGCGAAGCACAGCAAAACGAAGCAAGGTATGCCTGTACCCCATATGGCCGAAGATGGGAGAGGGACACCATATACCTGCCGTCTTGTCTGCTGATCGTGTAGCCATAAAGGGGGTTGTTAGCAAAACTGATGTTCACGCCGACAAGCGGGGTCCCGTCGGATGTCATCACCTGTCCACGAATCACACAAGGGTGGCTGCACAGAAGTGAAAAAGAAAAGAGTTTTAAACATTATCAGCACAATAAACCCGTGTGGTAGGCTGGATGGGGGGAGAAAAACTCGTCCCAAGAATACCGTCAGTTTTTCCTTGCACAGTGGGGAGTTTGAATTACAGGCTCCCACATCCAACATATTAACCACCATACCACACTATCTCTGAAGAGGCAAAGTCTAGGAAAAGCTTTAGAACAGGGTGTCGAACTCATTTGTTATGAGGGCCGGGTATGACATAAATCTCACTTGGTTGGGCTGGGCCACGTCTCGCCAGATCAGACTGAGAGTGTGGGGGTGGTTTCCTCGGCTGGCTGGATAAGAGTTCTCAAGGGGCCAGATCCAGCCCACGGGCTTTATGTTTGACACTCTGGCTTTAGCATTTGATTCGAATGGCATTCAGAAACTGGATAGTGTTCCTGGATGTATGAGAACCTTTGCACGTTAGCAAGAACGAAGGGCCTTTGTAGGAGGTACTAAGATTTTTTGTAATCTCTTATGAAAGTGGATGAGAACTCAAGCTTCACTTTGGTGCTAGCGATTTCTGGGAAGGCAGCCTGGTAGCAAGTCTACTTGGCACATTTTTATCCTGTCCTTCCTCTAAGGAGCTCAGGACTACACACTCGGTTCTCCTCTTCTCCCCATTATCTTCCCAAGAGCCCCGCGAGGTAGGCAAGGATGAGTGATTGACCCACAGTCACCCAACGAATGTCACAGCTGAACAGAGTCCTGAATGGAGAGTCTTCCTAGTTTGACACTCTAACCACGGGACCTCACTGGCTCTCTGAAGCAAACCTGTGAATGTAAAGTTGTCGAATGCCAGAAAAGGAGGCAGTTATCACTGATCTCAGCTAATTCTGCTCCAGTCAAGTATGTAGGAATGGGAGGGGAGGTGGCATGGTACAGCTTGGTCTCGTCAGATCTCGGAAGCTAAGCAGGGTCGGTACTTGGAAGGGAGACCTCCAAGGAAGATTCTGCAGAAGAAGGCAATGGCAAAGCACCTCTGCTTCTCGCTTGCCTTGAAAGCCCCTTGCTGGGGTCACCATAAGTCGGCTGTGACTTGATGGCACTTTACACGGACACACTCACACACACACAATCTCAGGATGGAAGGTGGCATGGTATAGCACAATCTCATCAGAATTTGGAAGCTAAGCAGAGTCAGTGCTTGGAAGGGAGACCACCAAGGAAGACTCTGCAGAGGAAGGCAATGGCTAACCGCCTCTGCTTCTCACTTGCCTTGAAAGCCCCTTCTGGGGTTGCCAGAAGTCGGCTGCGACTTGACGGCTCTTTACACACACTCAAATGTATAGGAATCTCTGAGTAGTAAACCATACATAGCCCCACTATCAGAATTTGGAGAGAGGGACTCTTTCCCTCTCTGTTTGGTTATGGTGAACAATGAAGTGTTCAAGGGCAAGGTGAAATGGAGACGTCCCTGACTAAAATGGTGGCCATGGGACAGTCTGAGGCACTTTCTAGAGATGAAGTTGCTTATGGCATCATTGTAAAGGGGAAAAGGGAGATTGCACGAGAAGATTAAAGCTTGGAGTCTCCCTTTACTGCTCTAAACAAGGGGGGAAAACAAGATTTTTTTAAGGGTTCAGCAAGAGGATTCCAAAGTGATAATCTGGTCACATTGAAACCGGGGGCTACAAAGAGATTGGAGCGGCACGAACAAATCTGTACTTGTCCAAATGCAGCCGAGAGGGATGAGCGGAAGAAAAATGATGAAGAGGTTAAACGCCACACTTTGCCTGATGAGATTTTTTTTTTTTTGGTATTAAAAAAAATTCATTTCCCCGAGTGATAAAATTTGCCCCATTTGGGAAAATCAATTAACACCACACCTCGTAAGAATCTGGCCTCTCGCGGGTCAACCCGTCCTTTCTGGAGGCGAGACTACCCACAATGCAATGAGCCCCAAAGGAACCCGGTTAATGCTAATTTAGTCAGCCATTTCCTTCAGAAGACCTTGGTCTAAATGCAATTACACTGCAAACAATTTAAGTGGCATGGCAAAGAGAGTCTTTTCTCTCAGTCCCGCTCAGGAAAGTCTCTCGATATATGTACATACAATTATCTCTCCCGTTAACAGGAGGAGATCCATTTCAATCAGCCCTAGCCCTTTCAATAGGGTGCTTTAGTAAAACTGGATTTCTTGCAGTTGAAGACTCAGCAATCCACTCATCGATTAATATGGTCCCCTCTTATGAGTTTGCTTACATTTGCTTTGAAGTTATTTTTGGGAAACCGCTTTGATGCAAGTTGGGAAGAACACTTTTAATCGAAACAACTCTTTAGTTGCTATTTTTAATTAGTCCTTCCCAGAGCCCTGATTTTTTTTTTAATTGACCTCTGGGATTCCCTTAATATCTGGGAAAGATAAGTTTACTTCTAAATTGCAAGAATGTAGATGGTAATTTTGGCATATAATAATCTGAGACTGTCATATTATCAAGTAATGCATAATTCACTAGGAGACTAAATTAATGTATCTCTATTCCCCTGGGTGAAGCGGGCAGTTCTATGCCAAGCAAAGGAAGTGTAGTGACCATTGCCTCAAAAAGAGTCAAAGAGGGGAAATCCTGTATTTCACAGTATACATTGTTCTGTCAGGCTACAAAACACGAGGATAGTTTTCAGGAGGGCTGAATTCGTGTCCAGTAGCACCATATAGGCCAATATGATTTCAAGAGTTAAATCTCCCTTCGTCAGATAGAAGTAGGAATGGAGGTTCCTATCTGACGAGGGGAGGGGCTGAGAGCCTCTGCTAAGCATGCAGAAGGTCCCAGGTTCGATCCCCGGCATCTCCAGTTAAAGGGACTAGGCCAGTAGGTGATGTGAAAGACCTCAGCCTGAGACCCTGGAGAGCCGCTGCCGGTCTGAGTAGACAATACTGACTTTGATGGACCAAGGGTCTGATTCAGTATAAGGCAGCTTCATGTGTTCATGTGAGGTTCCTATCTGACGAGGGGAGCCTTGACTCTTGAAAGCTTATACCCCCCAAAATCTCTTCGATCTTTAAATTGCTACTGGACTCAAATCTGAAAAATACATGTATCTTAGTGGCTTTGGAAACTGAACCCACAAAGAAGAAAGTTCCCAAGAGACCACCCAACCCTTGTCTTCTACATGTACAGGTGTTGCAAGCGAAGAAGAGTTTGTTTTTATATGCTGATTTTCTCTACCTTTTAAGGAGAATCAAACCAGCCTACAATCACCTTCCCTTCCCCTCCCCACAACAGGCACCCTGTGAGGTAGGTGGGGTTGAGAGAGTTTGGAGAGAACTGTGACTAGCCCAAGGTCACCCAGCAGGCTTCACACGTAGGAATGGGGAAGGCAATGGAAAACCACCTTGCTTGCCTTGACAGCCCCTCGCTGGGGGTTGCCACGAATCAGCTGTGACTTGATAGCATTAACGTACATACATATAGCAAACTGCTACTATGGGAAATTAGAATTTAAAAAGTGGTTGTGCAGACATGTTCCCGCGCCACCTGTTTGTAATGCCAGTGAGTTCCAGCAAGGACTGGGCATACGCCGGGCAGCAGGAAAACAAAACAAGCAATTATATTCGGCAACAAACAGTGCGCCAACCAGCCGCCGTCAGGCTGAGCGTGCGGACCGAAATCCTTGACGTTGGACAGACAGTCCGCTGCAGGGTATTGTGAAGCGTCAAGGAGGGACGGAGGGACTATGACAGATTTGCGGAGGAACTGTCAGGAGTGTGAGATGGAGGAGAAGGTGAAGGAAAGGAAGTGAATAAACACATAAACAAATGTTGAATCAAAATAACCCCACAGCCATTTGTAAAACAAGGTATTTCTAGTTAAGGTTTTTCAAGGAAAAACAGGAGAACCACGGTAAACATGCAGCGGCTGCTGAAATTGGCGGCCCAACCTCTAGGTGTCCTAACCAGCTTGAATGTAAGAACATAAGAACATAAGAAAGGCCCTGCTGGATCAGACCCAGGCCCATCAAGTCCAGCAGTCTGTTCACACCGTGGCCAACCAGGTGCCTCTAGGAAGCCCACAAACAAGACGACTGCAGCAGCACCATCCTGCCTGTGTTCCACAGCACCTAAGATAATAGGCACACTCCTCTGATCCTGGAGAGAATAGGTATGCATCATGATTAGTATCCGTTTTGACTAGTGGCCATGGATAACCCTCTCCTGCATGAACATGTCCACTCCCCTCTTCAAGCCTTCCAAGTTGGTAGCCATCACCACATCCTAGGCCAGGGAGTTCCACAATAAGAACCTAAGAAAAGCCCTGCTGGATCAGACCCAGGCCCATCAAGTCCAGCAGTCTGTTCACACAGCGGCCAACCGGGTGCCTCTAGGAAGCCCACAAGCAAGATGTCTGACTGAACTCCCTTCCTCTTGTGAGGTCACGACGGTCTGCATTTCCTCATCACTTCTTCACCTTATTGGCTAACGATGGCGAGGGGAACGCAGAATGTTGTGATATCATAATTCTAGGGACGTTCCCATCAATGTTATGGACTGTGCCCATGCCCTGATTTTGGGAGCCCTTGGAAAAAGCACCCTCGGTGGCCTAGTCTAATCTAGATTCAAGTCCACTAGCAATTTAGAGACTAACAAGATTTGGGTGTGTGTGTGTAAGCTTTCGAGAGTCAAAGCTCCCTTTGTCAGATAGAGACCTCCATTGCTACTTGTAACTGGAAAAGGGAGCTTTGACTCCCAACAAGCTCATACCCCCAAAATCTTGTGAGTCTCTAAGGTACTAGTGGACTCCAGTCTAACTCTGGTCTAATATGGACACGATGAGCATGCAAACCAAGGATTCTCCCAGCTGCCTCTGACATTCTTGGGAATTTTGTCCAAAATGAGAATTGTGATGCTGCCGGGGACTGTGGGAATTCTGTAAATATTGAGGCCCTGGGATATGTATCGGCTTCCAAATGCTGGAGCCTTGGTGACAGAGAAAGAGGGGCAGACTAGACACACAGCTGCCATTTTTAGTGGCAGCCATACTTTTAGCATTCTGCGACTAAGTGTAACCATCCACCTGACAACTCCTCTTTACTTAACCTCTACCAAAAACAAAGTTTAAGGAGATACAGCTGCATCTCCTGACATTCGTCTGTTCTCCTTCCTTGAGTCTCCTGTTCTACCAGCTCTCTCTAGGATAGCCAACCTCCAGGTGGGACCCGGAGATCTCCCAGAATTACATCAGATCTCTAGACAATACAGATCAGCTTACCTGCCTTGGAGGGTTGACTCTATGGCATTATACCCTGCCCCAAATCCCATAAGAACCTAAGAAAGGCCATGCAGGATCAGACCAAGGTCCATCAAGTCCAGTAGTCTGTTCACAGTGGCCAACCAGGTGCCTCTAGGAAGCCCACAAACAAGACGACTGCAGCAGCATCCTGCCTGTGTTCCACAGCACCTCATACAATAGGCATGCTCCTCTAAGAATGGAGAGAATAGGTATGCGTCATGACTAGTATCCATTTTGACTAGTAGCCTTGAATACCCCTCTCCTCCATGAACACATCCACTCCCCTCTTAAAGCCTTCCAAGTTGTCAGCCATCACCACATCCTGGAGAAGGGAGTTCCACACTTTAACTATGTGTTGTGTGAAGAACATACTTCCTTTTACCCATTTTGAATCCCGCTCTCCACAGGCACCACTCCCAATTCTCCAGGAATTTCACAACCTGGAGTTGGCAACCCTACCCCTCATTCTGTTGCTTCTTCCACAATGTAAACAGGAAGTGACGTAGAAAGTTTGTGATCTCTGTTCCTAGAAATTTACGTTATGATCAGTATACCTCTTAATGATCAGTGCAATCCTAAACAGAGTTACTCCAGTCTAAGCCCATTAAAATGAATTGCTTAGGATTGCACTGGAAGTGGATGTTTAAACATGGGTGGGGAGACGTTTCTTTCCAGTGAATACTTCAGACTTTGAAGATCGCCAGATATTTTTTCCTCCAGCCTAAGTAATGACTTGACAGCGGGCTTGAAGACGGAAGGAAGAACACGGATCAAGAGGATAGACAGGGTTTCGTTTTGATGGCCCCCTAGAGACTGGTAATGATTAAAGAAGTTTGAATGCCAAAAAAGAGAAAGAAATGGACAGGAGCCAGTGGCCGGCTGTCAGTCACGTCGACAGTCAGCAGAAGCTTTTTGCGATCGCTTCTGAGGTGCACCTTAGAGCATGCACAAAATATGCCTGTTTTCCGTTGGCCAGAACTGTAATGTTAAGTCAGGCATAGTTGCAAAACTGTTGGCTGTTTCCACCCTAAAAATCTGCAACAGTGACTGACTGAATAGATTTCTGAACAGTAGGGAAAATGTTATATAGATCAACCCAACTTTTTTTATAATAGCAGCTTCAGGTTTTTGTTTTAAATCTGTATGTCTTCTGTGGGGCAAAGGATCCTTTAAAAATTGTTTACCAGTTGGTAAAGCTCCATATACACGGATGGCGGTGGAAAATGCTGTCAAACTAGAGCCAATTTATGAAGAAGAGCTAATTTTTATACCCCGATTTTCTTTACTGAAAGGAGTCTCAAACCGGCTTACAATCACCTTCCCTTCTCCTCCCCACAACAGACACCCTAAGAGGTAGGTGGGGCTGAGAGAGTTCGGAGAGAGCTGTGACTCGCCCAAGGTCACCCAGCAGGCTTCATGTGTAGGAGTGGGGAAACCAACCCGGTTCTCCAGTTTAGAGTCCGCCGCTCATGTGGAGGAGTGGGGAAATCAAACCTGGTTCTCCAGATTAGAGTCCACTGCTCAACCACTACACTATGCTGGGGACCCCATAAGATTTTCAAGGCAAGAGACAAACAGAGGCCGTTTGCCGTTGCCTGTCTCTGTGCAGTGACCCTGGACTTCTTGGTGCCCCCCATCTAAATACTAACCAGGGCTGACATCTCATGAGATAGGGCTAGCCCGGGCCATCCAGGTCACAGACTCTGGAGCCAGCCATGGCTCAGTGGTAGAGCATCTGCTTGGCATGCAGAAGGTCCCAGGTTCAATCCCTGGCCTCTCCAGTTAAAGGGACTAGGCAAGGAGGTGATGTGAAAGTCCTCTGCCTGAGACCCTGGAGAGCTGCTGCTGGTCTGAGTAGACAATACTGACTTCGATGGACCAAGTATAAGGTCCAGTATAAGGATTCAGTATAAGGCAGCTTCATGTGTTCATGGGTTCATGTGCAATTTGGGCTCTGCACTGAATCTCAAATGGTGAAAACTCCCACAAAGAGAGAAAGAGGACTGATGCTATTAAGGAATGCCTCAAACTTCCTAAGGCTCAGGACCGGACGATAGGTGAAAATACTTTTGAGTAAAACAAGCTGCTCTGGGTTCTGAATGCATCTGGGTTTTTGGAAAAAACCTGCCCTCTAGTTGTTAGGCCAAAAGCAGGGGGGAAACAGAAGTTCTTTGGAAAGTCATAGACGGAGTGAAAAAACAAACAAACACTGTATTCCTTGGCTTGAAATACACAGAATGGCAGCCTTTCTCTGAGGCTGGCGAGAGGAAGGCATTAAAACGTCCTCTGAGCCCCTAATGAAAAGATGGAGCAGTCACACGCTTGGCTTTCTAGGACTCCCTTTTATGTCTCCATTTCAACTGGCATTGTGGCTGTCGAGTTGTGTCTGGAAATATGAGATTGCCCTGTGGCCTTTGGGTTGCGTCTCTTGCAGATTCCATCCGAATCTGGTTCCAATCCAGTTGGAACTCTCAACTTTCGTGCACTTGGCTGCCAAGACCCCATAGCAGACACCAATAAATCTGACCTGTTTTATCACTGTGGTGCCTTGTTTACTGATGATGAGCATGTGTGTGGTTTCTTCTCCCTTTGAGGGAATCGCTAACTATTGTCGTGGCCCAGTGACCACAGCATCACATTTTTATTTGCCTGGGTGAAAAAGCCATCATAGATCAAACATTAGAGCTGGAACCTTCCCATCCCAGCCATGGGGAGGGGGCCGTGGCTGAGTGGTAGAGCATCTGATTGGCATGCAGAAGGTCCCAGGTTCAATCCCCGGCATCTCTAATTTGGGGAGGGGCCGTGGCTGAGTGGTAGAGCATCTGCTTGGCATGCAGAAGGTCCCAGGTTCAGTCCCCAGCATCTCCTTGGGTAGGGGGCGTGGCTCGGTGGTAGAGCCTCTGCTTAGCATGCAGAAGGTCCCAGGTTCAATCCCCATCATCTCCAGTTAAAGACACTAGACAAGTAGGTGATGTGAAAGACCTCTACCTGAGACCCTGGAGAGCCGCTTTCAGTCTGAGTAGACAATACTGACTTTGATGGACCATGGGTCTGATTCAGTATAAGGCAGCTTCATTTGTGATGTCATATTTAAACTCAATGTTTACTGAGGATGTCTTATTAAGTTGATGGTTATGAGGCTGTCAAGTTGTTATCTATTTTTATGCTATTATGATTTTTACTGTGTTCATTATGTAACGGGTTGCTAGCCACCCTGAGCCCGGTCTTGGCCGGAGAGCGAGGGCGGGATACAGTCTGAATCAAGCACTCACTCACTCACTCACTCACTCACTCACTCACTCAATCAATCAATCGAAGACCCAGTGCATATATATGTTTCTAAGGTTTTAAGATACAGCTTAACCTCCCTGCCCCCCAAGAAAACAGTAAAACCTGATTGTCTAGTGGAGTACAGGGAAACCAACGACCTGTAACAGTCTGCTTTGGGGAGAATTTATTACAGAATTATAATCTGGCTTTCTAACAAATGAGGGGAGCGTTGCTGCTGTTTGAAAGAGAGAGAGAAGAAGATATATATATATAAAAGACTTTGATGAATTGCTCCGGCGCATAAAATGTAAAGGCCTCGCCTTCTCCAAAATATCAACAACTCTGCATTATTCATGGGCAAGAAAGAAAAACGCCAAACGCTCAAAATGAACACCTGTATTGAAATGAGCGTTCATGATGATGAAACAAGTCGCTGCACTAAATCCCGAACGTCGAGGATGTCTCTCCGCATCGCCGTGATGAGCAGATAAACAAGCGCTCATCTGCCGCTTGATCATCCTCTTATTGATTTCCTGGCCACTTACTCTGGCTGTTTGCTTTGTATCCTTAAGCCATTTTTCGCTGTCCATCACCGCAAGGCTCGGCACGAGAGAAGCTGCCGGGTAGCGAGCTTTGGTGAGTGACACTCAACAGCCTGCTCCTTTCTGTCCGGAGTGCCGAAGTTTAACAAGGCTGAAGCAGAGGGCTGGAAACACTTGACTTTTTGGGTCAAAAAATCAGAGGGACCAAAAGGGGCCCACAGGCACAGATGGCTTGAAAAGGGGATTAGACAGATTCATGGAGGACAGGCCTATCGGTGGCTACTAGTCATGGTGACTAAATGGAACCTCCACATTTTGAGGCAGTAACCCTTGGAATACCCAGTGCCAGGAGGGAATCTGACAAGATCGGGCTATACTATACCATTCCACATCCCTCCCTATTGCATACCCCCTCCACTTTTATCTGGGAGCAAGAGTGGTGCAGTGGTTAAGAGTGGTGGTTTGGAGCAGTGGACTCTAATCTGGAGAACTGGGTTTGATTCCCCCACTCCTCCACATGAGCAGTGGAGGCTAATCTGGTGAACTGGATTTGTTTCCCCACTCCTACACATGAAGCCAGCTGGGTGACCTTGGGCTAGTCACAACTCTCTTAGAGCTGTCTCAGCCCCACCTACCTCACAAGGTGTCTGTTGTGGGAAGGGAAAGGGAAGGTGATTGTAAGCCGGCTTGATTCTCCCTTAAGTGGCAGAGGAAGTCGGCATATAAAAAACCAACTTTTCTCTTCTTCTTCCTTCTGAGGCAGTAACCCTTGGAATACCCAGTGCCAGGAGGGAATCTGACAGGATCGGGCTATACTATACTATTCCACATCTCTCCCTGTTGCACACCCCCTCCGCTTTTATCTTGCACGTGGGTCGGGTTTGCAGGTTCAAAAGAGGTGTACTTACCCTTCGCTGAAAGGGTTCTCTCCAGGAATGACGTGCGTGCTTTCCTTGCCCACAAGGAACTTGACGCGATCGTAGAACGAGTGAAGGTTCTGCTGGGAGACAGGGGGCTGAGTCTCTTGGATGATATCCAGGGGATCTGGGGAGCCCAGGCAGAGGGAACTGGACTGGCACAAGGGCTGGAGGCAGCAGTCGGGGTCCATGCAATCCACTAGGCCATCTGCATACAGGACAAGAAAGGGGGGTGGAATGAAATGGCAGAGATATGAAGAGTGAAGAATCATAGAGTTGGAAGGGTCCCTAGAGGCCATCTAGTCCAACCCCCTGCTGAATGTAGGATCAGCCTAGAGCATCCCTGACAAGTGCTTGTCCAGCCTCTGCTTCAAGACTGCCAGTGAGGGGGAGCTCGCCACCTCCCTAGGGAGCTGATTCCACAGTCAAACAACTCTTACTGTAAAATAATTTTTTCTTAATATCCAGCTGGTACCTTTCCTCCTGCAATTTAAACCCATTATTGCGAGTACTCTCCTCTGCTGCCAACAGGAACAGCTCCCTGCCCTCCTCGAAGGCCATTTATGCATGAGAGGTTTTGCCTTGGGTTTGCCACTCTTTAGATGCACATTTTTCTCATCCAAATTCTCAAAACTCAACAATAAGCCCCCATGCAGAGTTTTGAGAATTCAGACGGGGAAAATGTGCATCTAGAGAGTGGCAAATCCAAGACATCCAACGCTATTTTGTGATCCCCATTCCTAAGGGGTGAAAAGTTTTGAACAAGCTTTTCATGGTCTGTTTCTTTCACGGGAACAACTTAGGGTTGCCAGCTCCGGGTTGGGAAATACCTGGGGATTTTGGGGGTGGAGCCTGGCGAGGGCGGGGTTTGGAAAGGGGAGGGACTTCAATAACATAGAGTCCACCTTCCAAAGCAGCTATTTTCTCCAGGGGAACTGATCTCTGTCACCTGGAGATCAGCTGTAATACCAGGAGATCTCCAGCCACTGCCTGGAGGGTGGCAACCCTAGACTAACGGCTGAAGATGTATGCTATCCTTTATTTTATTTCTCGTTTTAATGAGAGCGGGGCGACCTCTGACGGTCAGAAGCGGTACGCGTAACCGACACAAAGATCCAAAGTCGTCAGAGTGGTGACCACGAGGGAAACAGCCCTGCATAAATGGCCTTGGTGTCAGAGCACATGCTTTGTGAACACGTCTCTCCCCATTCAAACCCCGTCTCAGTTTCCCCGTTGATCCCGGCTCAGATAAGGCCTTGAGGAATTTGTCTTCATTGAACCAGGCAGATGTGTTTCAGGAGCCAGCTGTCAGAGGCACATCTGTTATGAGGCACGAAAGAACCTCGCACCTCATATTTCTTCCTGTCTGGGCCCTGCTTGATTTTACTTTTACCTTTATCCTGATCAGGTGTAAGTATGACAAAGAGTCTTTGCCCCCGACATCTTTAGGGCTCTTAAAGTTTCAGAAAATGGGTCTGGGATTCAGCTCCTCAGCTCCCCTTGACTTAATGGGTGTTACAGGATTACACTCCCTTCAATCTGGGGGACTTTAGGGGCTGCTCTGTGTCACGGAGCATCCAGAAAGAGAGAAATCAAGGCAGACATAAAACTTCAAGTCTCTAAACTAGAACAGACAAGGACGTCGGTCTTTCTTGGAGCATGCTTTGATTTCCTTCCCTTCTTCCATTTCAAACGAAATCAGATATCGCAGTGGCGTCGTCCAGGAGAAATAAATTATGGTGGATTAAACGGCACCTCCCTAATGCTCCACAATCGCTTTGGTGATGTTGCTCGGTGTTGAAAGAATAAAACCACATTTAGAAAGGAGTCTCTCCTGGCAAGGGAAGTTCTATGCAACTAAAAATTAATAACTTTGTTGTTGTTGCAATAAAGAGTTCCGTGTTATCTGATAGATCACCCATTTCTGTAGGAATCTGCCCATTTGCCATGATAAAAGATCCTTCTGTAGATCACTTGCCAACTAAGGAGAGGCATATGGCTATTAGATACATGGATCTCTGGATTGTCCTCCATATTTGTTACTGGCATATGGATGTCAGGAGAGGGAAAATTAGCTTAGGTGTGCCTGTCACTGACAACTTACCTGCTCTTATTTATGGGCTTCTCTTTTCCATGTTTCACCTACTGCTGCGTTTTGGGCTGCACTGTTCTCATTTTAATGAATTTTAGACAGTGGCTTTGATGTAATGGGATTGCCTGACTGACCCTGCATGGCCACTGCGGCCATGGCCGTTTAACTGACCTGTGACAGAGGGCCAGCATGGCGTAGCGGTTAAGAGCGGTGGTTTGGAACGGTGGACTCTTGATCTGGAGAACCGGGTTTGATTCCCCACTCCTCCACATGAGCAACTGAGGCTAATATGGTGAACTGGATTTGTTTCCCTGCTCCTAAACATGAAGCCAACTGGCGGACCTTGGGCAAGTCACAGCTCTCTCAGCCTCACCTACCTCACAGGGTGCCCGTTGTCAGGAGGGGACAGGAAGGGAAGGCGATTGTAAGCTGGTTTGATTCTTCCTTAAGAGGTAGAGAAAGTCTGTGTATAAAAACCAACTCTTCTTCTTCTTCTTCAAACCCGGTTTTCAAGATTAGAGTCTACTGCTCTCTTAGAGCTCTCTCAGTTCCACCTACCTCACAATGTGTCTGTTGTGGGGAGGGGAAAAGAAGGTGATTGTAAGCCGGTTTGATTCTGCCTTAAATGGTAGAGGAAGTCGGCATATAAAAACCAACTCTTCTTCTTTTCTCTACTTTTAAGGTGTCTCAAAGCGGCTTACAATCTCCTTCCCTTCCTCTCCCTGCAACAGACACCCTATGCGGTAGGTGGGGCCGAGAGAGTTAGGAGAACTGTGACTGGCCCAAGGTCACCCACCGGGCTTCATGTGGAGGAGCAGGGAAACCAACCCCGTTCTCCAGATTATCAGTTTTGAATCTTTCACCCTCTAGCTTCAGCAGATGACCCCGTGTTCTGGCACTATGAGAGAGGGAGAACAGCTTCTCCCTGTCCACTCTCCCCATACCATGCATAATTTTATAGACCTCTATCCTTAGGATTTCCTTAGGATTGCACTGAAATGTAAGTAATTCTGACCAGGCGCCAGTGCAACGTTAGACGATGCTCCGTTGGAAGATAATGCTGGCATTTTTTTGTTTGTTTTGGAGACTGGGAAGCCTCTTCCAAAAAGGCAAATGCCCTTCATTCCTTGAAGGAAAAAACCTACGGGTTTTCTTTGTCCTATTCACAGGCGTGGAGAGTACAGTTTAGATCTGAATATTTTACGCATCTGGCCGTGGCAAGCGCTATTGCTGCCTCGAGCCTACTGTAAATAGAAAAGCTCGCAGTGGTATCCAGTTTCATGGGAGAGAACGAAGAAAGTGGCCTTTGTTTTAAGGCTTGTATTCTTCGCAGAGAGGGAAACGGAGATGGGGGGAGAGGCTTCTCCCCTTCACGCTCCTCCCTCTGCCAAATCTTTTTTGCAAGAGAAGTAATTTGGGCTAGTTAACACACCAGATGTGCAAAACTATCTGAGGAATTCAATGAAATTAAACAAATAAAAATAAAATCCCAACCTCTGATCCTTTTGCAGCAGAGAACCGAAGGTTTGGCTTTACTTTCCCAGTCCCTCTTGAAAGATCACAAAGATCATGCTTCAATGCTGGCTGGAAGGGGTGCGGGGGTGGCACAGTCCTGCGGTTTACGGAATCAAATTATACATTCCTCCGTCCGCCTTACAATAGGATCTCTCTTAACCTCTAATCCAAACCTTAACAGGCTACTGGAGTTTTCTTTGTAATAAGATAAGCTGCTGTTACTGTTAATAGCCTACACACACACACACAATGCCTTCGACTTCATGGCGAACCTATGAATCAATGTCCTCCAAAGTGTCCTATCTTTAACAGCCTTGCTCAGGTCTTGCAAACTGAGGGCCGGGGCTTCCTTCATAGAGTCAATCCATCTCTTGTTGGGTCTTCCTCTTTTCCTGCTGCCTTCCACTTTTCCTAGCATGACTGTCTTTTCCAGTGACTCTTGTCTTCTCATAATGTGATCAAAGTACGACAGCCTCAGTTTGGTCATTTTAGCTTCTAGGGTCAGTTCAGGCTTGATTTGATCTACAACCCACTGATTTGTCTTTTTGGCGGTCCACGGTATCTGTAACACTCTCCTCCAACACCACATTTCAAAGGAATCTACTTTCTTCCTATCAGCTTTCTTCAATGTCCAGTTTTCACACCCATACACAGTAATAGGGAATACAAAGCTAGAATTAACTTGACCTTGGTGGCCAGTGACACCGCCTTACACTTAAGAATCTTTTCTAGCTCCTTCATGGCTGCCCTTCCCAGTCTCAATCTCCTTCTGATTTCTTGGCTGCAGTCTCCTTTTTGGTTGATGTTGGAGCCAAGGAATAGAAAGTCTTGAACAACATTTCTCAACGCAGAACAAGGGGTGGATTTTTATACTAGCATAACAGCACTTCCCTTGGTGGAGGAGACGGGTAACTTTGGTTGATTCTTCTCTCCTACTGCAAACTGCCACTTTGCATCCTATGCTGTTTGTGACCCTCACAACCCCTGAGAGCAGAATGTTAGGAGGAATCAGTGGACTGAAGTAGGAGGCGGAGATGGGAAAGTCCCTTTTCGAAAGCTCCTCTTTGCCTGTGTTATCTTGGATCCAAGAATATAAATATGCCTGCCCAACCATTCATCCATCTCTTTCTCTCCATCCATCCATCCATCCATCCATCCATCCATCCATCCATCCATCCATCCATCCATCCATCCATGGTGTAAAGGTAAAGGTAAAGTTCCCCTGTGCAAGACCCAGGTCATTCCTGACCCATGGGGTGACGTCACATCCCGACGTTTCCTAGGCAGACTTTGTTTACGGGGTGGTTTGCCGGTGCCTTCTCCAGTCATCTTCCCTTTACCCCCAGCAAGCTGGGTACTCATTTTACCAACCTCAGAAGGATGGAAGGCTGAGTCAACCTTGAGCCGGCTACCTGAAACCAACTTCTGTTGGGGTTGAACTCAGGCCATGAGCAGAGCTTTTGACTGCAGCACTGCAGCTTAACACTCTGCGCCACTCTGCTTCACACAAAAGTTGGCATAGTATAATAGCTAAGCTTAGGAATGCATGCATCCGCTCTTTTTCATATGATCAGAGTTGGAAGGGACCACCAGGGTCATCTAGTCCAATCCCCTGCACAATGCAGGAAATTCACAATTACCTCCCCCCACACCCCCAGTGACCCCCACTCCATGCCCAGAAGATACCTAAGATGGCCTCCCTCTCATGAGCTGCCTAAGGTCACAGAATCAGCATTGCTGACAGATGGCCATCTAACCTCTTCTTTAAAATCTCCAGGGAAGGAGAGCTTACCACCTCCCGAGGAAGCCTGTTCCACTGAGGAAACGCTCTAGCTGTTAGAAAATTCTTCCTAATGTCTAGACGGAAACTCTCATTTTCATTTCTGTTTGCCTTCATAAGCCTGTTACCTTGCCCATCTTCATTACCGACGTCGCAGAGTAATTTGTTTCTTAAAAGGCATATTTTGTGTTATTTATACATTACATACAACTGACACAAAGAAGGCATAAGTTTAAATGGCAATGTTTCTATTATATTTGACGAGTAGGGTTGGAGAAAAAAGATAATTGAGCGAGAATATTCTCAGGAACTGGGATTTTCAAAATGAAATAGTTTCCCCGAAATTCGCTAACATCTGTAACTGAAACGCGAATAGAGACGTCTCCCGTTTGAGTCTCACCTTTCTCATGATCTCGCTAGGTAGCCATGGCGAAACTCTCTCCCTGGCCACCTACAATATGGACACATCGGGTGATATCCTACCTTAGTTTGGAGCAAGTTCTTCTAGCATAAGGAACCTTCTTCCAAGTCACGTGGCTCTTCTCTTGACAGAGCAGCCACTTCAGTTGCAGGAAGGTTTCAAATTTGCTTTGCAGAGTGGTAGGATACAGGCCACTAATACCAGCCTACCTTATATACTTGTAACGTTTGCATTGAGATAATGTGTGAGAAATGCTAACATCTGAAAGCATTAAATAAATACTAATTTGTAGAAGCTTTGTGCACTGCCCATAAGGTACTTTAGTGCTCAAATGGATTTAGGGGAACAGAACTCGATGTAAGTCCGTGCAGTATACTGACACTGTCTTTTTAAGCTCCTCCTGCCCCCGGCTGACCACGAGCAGTTTCGGACCTTCTTAGAGACAGGTGGCTTTGAAGATGAGCTGTGACCCAAAAGGGAGGGGCCATGGCTTAGTGGTACAGCATCAGTTTGACATGCAGAAGGTCCCAGGTTCAATCCCCAGCATCTCCAGTTAAAAAGATCAAGAGGTAGGTGATTTGAAAGGCTTCTGCTTGAGACTTTGGAGAGATGCTACTGGTCAGAGTAGACAATACTGACCCTGATGGACCATTGGTCTGATTCAGAGAACCCTGAAATTCACAATGCTTTTTTATGAAGAAGGGGGCAACCCCTTTGGGGGCCCATAAAATCGGACCCCCTGCCCCAAAGTTTACCAAACTTTGGGGTTCAACGCAAAGACAGTCCTTTCTAGCTACCCTGAAAATTTGGAAACTCTTATCTCTAAAAATGCCCCCACAGGAGCTTTGGAAAAAACTCCCATAGGCTAAAATGGACCCAATTTTTTTTTTGGGGGGGAACACCTAAAAAAAGCCGGAATACCCATTTACTGGTATGGGTATTCGGCTTATTCCAGGTTTCCTGAAAAAAAAATGGGTCCAATAAACCCAAATCCAAATTATTATTTTTTGCACAGCGTTACTTTAGACTTAACAGAAGAATTTTTTATATGCTGACTTTCTCTACCACTCAAGGGAGACTCAAACCGGCTTACAATCACCTTCCCTTCCCCTCCCCACAACAGACACCCTGTGAGGTAGGCGAGCTCTGAGAGCTCAAAGAGAGCTGTGACTAGCCCAAGGTCACCCAACTGGCTTCGTGTGTAGGAGTGGGGAAACAAATCCAATTCTCCATATTGGTGTCCCCGCTCATGTGGAGGAGTGGGAAATCAAACCCGGTTCTCCAAATCAGAGTCCACCGCTCCCAACCACCGCCCTTAACTACTATACCATGCTGGCTAACATTCTCAAGTCCCTCAGCCTTTCCTTGTAGGGCTTGGTCTCCAGGCCCCTGATCATCCTCGTTGCTCTCCTCTGCACCCGCTCCGTTCAAGCTCTTTGCCGCATTCAAGCCCTTCCTTGGTCTTCAAACTGACGCAAGCGCCCAGGAAACCAAGCCGGAGTGAGCCTCCTACCTCCATCGTTGTCTTTCCCATCGCCACACGCTGTCTCCATGGAAGTGTCACAGCCCGCTCCTCTCCAGCCCAGCTGGCAGACGCAATGCCACCCGTTGACATCCAGGGTGCACCTGCCATTGCCGTTACACAAGCCGGGACATCCCTCTGTAAGGGCAAAAGGAGAAGACAAGTCCAGTTGCACTGCAAAAGCATTAGAAGATTAGAACATGGTGGTAATGGTTGGGGTTACAGGGGAATCTGTCTAAGCTTAAAGGAATTTGCACGATCCTACTTTTCACTTGCTTTCAAAGGGTTGTGTTTGGTCTTCTATGCATGGATGTTTCTCTTGCCGTCACCCCTCCGACGACTTGGGGTCTGTTTTGTTTATGCGTGCCGTTTCAGACCGTCAGAGGTCACCTCGCTCTCCCCCTGCGTTTCCCCGTGTTTTGCCCGCATTTTCAGAGACCTGTTTTATCTCGAATTTGAAAACGTGGGCTATGTGTATAAAGTGTGTATAAAACATATATAAAACATAAATGAATTTCAAATTTAGACTTGGGTCCCATCCCCAAGATTTCCCTCATTGTGCAGATGCAAATATTCCAAAATACGGAAAGATCCGAAATATGGACCACTTCCAATTCCAAGCAGTCTGGAGAAGGGAAATTCAACCTGTACAGAGAAATAATCTTAATGAATTTATTTTTCATCCATGCCAGTATGCTCTTTGGTTTTTTTATTTTGTACGCCTTTATATCATAACAAAGCAAGGTTATGAATCCGAGGTAGTTGAGGAGAAAAAAATAACAGCCATGGACCTTGCGATTTATTTTGAACAGAATCCCCATATTTTATCATGTTTCCATCAAACACACAAATAATTGCTTGCTTTTAGGTTGGATCCAACCAGCTTTTCTGCTTGAATTCTCTCAATTCCTTTTCCTCACTGCAGTTTCCATCCTCTGTGGCTTTTATCCATCTAAGTCCCTCGATTCCTTGCAAAGACTTTTCAGTAGCCTGATAGGGTTCTTCTCCCTTCACCAGCAGAAAAACTGGTAGTATCCAACCCTCTGTTGACATTTTCTCCAGCATAATTTCTATTAACATCTCCAGCCTTACATCAAAAGGAAACTCTCAACTTTTTAAAAAAAAGATGACTACTGATACAATACCTACCCTCTTTCAAAAATTCATAGGTACAGAAAACACCGGGCTATATTTAAATATGTACCTTATTCACCCACCAAAATCTTAAATCGTTTCCCATTTGCAACGTTAGAACATTAATTAGTTCTGAGTAAAGCAAGGTATGTTTCTTGGGGTGTGTGTGTTATACACATGAAATACACACAAAAGAGGTGCCCAATAGGATTGTGTTCTTGTTAAGGTTTTTATATGCCAACTTTCTCTGCCCCTTAAGGAAGAATCAGACCAGCTTACAATCACCTTTCCTTCCCCTCCACACAACAGACACCCTGTGAGGTAGGTGGGACTGAGAAAGCTGTGACTAGCCCAAGGTCACCCAGCTGGCTTCATGTGTAGGAGTGGGGAAACCAACCCAGTTCAGCAGATTAGTGCCGGCCGCTCATGGGGAGGCGTGGGGAATCAGACCCGGTTCTCCAGATCAGAGTCCACAGCTCCAAACCACCGCTCTTAACCACTACACCGCACTGGATCCAAGAGAGCAGTCCCCCTGGAGAAAATGGCTGCTTCGGAGGGTTGACTCTACGGCATTATATCGCACTGGGGTCCCTCCCCAAACCCAGCCCGCCCCAGGCTCCTCCCCTAAATCTACATTTATTTCCTAGCCCGGAGTTGGAAACCCAACTCCTCTACATCTGTACACACACACACATCTTGCTACAACATGGTCAGGATAACTGGCCATTCAAACCATTCCTCAGCAAAAAGGAAGCCCTCTGCAATGTCCCTTTACACGGATACATGGGGACGGGCCGTGGCTCAGTGGTAGAGCATCTGCTTGGCATGTAGAAGGTCCCAGGTTCAGTCCCCAGCATCTCCAGTTAAAGGGACTAGGCGAGTAGGTTACGTGAAAGACCTTTCTCTGCCTGAGACCCCGGAGAGTCGCTGCCGGTCAGAGTAGTCAACATTGATTTTGATGGACCTAGAGTCTAGAGTATAGAGATTTTGATGGACCTAGAGTCTGATTCAGTAGAAGGCAGCTTCATGTGTAATTCATGCATAATACTTTCTGCTTGACATTCAAGCAGAAATAACCAGCAAAGATACATTCGGAGGTGAGGGGTGGGACAAAACCCAAACAAAGTCAAATATACAGTTGTTTCAAATATACAGTGACATTTCCCCCTGCCTAGCAAGGCTGTTTACCCGGATTAGCAAGTGATTACCTTGCAATTTTTTGAGACCGGTAGCCGGAATAATCTGCTGCTAATGATCTGAGCAATTAAAGCACTTTAATTAGCCCCAGTCACAAGCCTTCTAAATCCCCACAGACAGCTCCTTCTATAGAAGTCGTATCTCCAATTGAGATTTGATTTAAAGATTAGAGGCGGATGTTGAAGGCGGGACGGTTGTGATGGGGGGGATTCATTTATTTCCTCCTAAGCCCTCACTCAGGAAGGGAGGAGCAGAAGAAGAGGCGCACTTCCCTCCTCTGGGCTTTGGTGGGAAAGGAAATGATTCCAGATGGGCATGAGGAAAACAGTGAGGAAAGTTAACTGTTGGAGCAGAGGGAGGGAGACAGACAGACAGAAAGAGAGAGACCATAATTTAAAGCCCACCCAACACTATGTTTTATTCAGGATTCCGATTTGCTTGTTCTCTGCAGGTCACGGTTTTGAGTTTTTCAAATAGCCCTCATTTATATTTAGCTACCTGAATAGCCCAGACTAGCCTGAGCTTGTCAGAAGGTGCCAGGTTCAATCCCCAGCATCTCCAGAGACTAGGCAAGTAGGTGATGCGAAAGACCTCTGCCTGGGATCCTGGAGAGCCGCTGCCGGTCTGAGTGGACAATACTGACTTTGATGGACCAAGGGTCTGATTCTTGGTACTGACCCTTGCTCAGATCTTGCAAATTGAGGGCTGTGGCTTCCTTTATTGAGTCAATCCATCTCTTGTTGGGTCTTCCTCTTTTCCTGCTGCCCTCAACTTTTCCTAGCATGACTGTCTTTTCCAGTGACTCTTGTCTTCTCATAATGTGACCAAAATACGACAGCTTCAGTTTAGTCGTTGTAGCTTCTAGGGTCAGTTCAGGCTTGATTTGATCTATAACCCACTGATTTTGTTTGTTTTTTATTTGGCAGTCCATGGTATCCATAACACTCTCCTCCAACACCACATTTCAAAGGAATCTACTTTCTTCCTATCTGCTTTCTTCATACAAAGGACATATCTAAGCTGTGAAACTACATCTGTTGTCTACCAGCCAGGCTTCTCCCAATGAACTCAGGGAATTGTAACTCAGTCAGAGGACCCAGTCTTTTCTGTCTGAGATCCACAGCTTTCATTTCACTCAACTAGGATTCCCTGGGGAGAGGAAATCACTATATAGCCAGCTGTGGAGTCGCTACGTCCATAAGGGCTCGGTTGTCCGTGCTGGATTGGATTAGCGTAAGAGAGGAAATGGGTGGGTCGCTCCAACTCAGATCAGAACGGCTGATTTGAGGATTTCAGCCGGGAGTATGTTAATAATTAAGGAAGGCTAAAAGACGTGAGCAATGTTCATTTCAAATCGCGCATTCCGCTCACGTAACCAAGAATTATGCACACCGGAAGTTAACAGCGATTTCCGACGGCTCCACAGCGCATTGCAAAAAGGAAAGGTTTACTGCAAACACATTCCTTTCAACCTGCTGCAACCTTTACTGAGTATCACTCCTTTCCAGCTCCTGGCCTGCAAGGATGATCCAGACTATCTGGACAAGACAAGCATTTTTATAGGATTTTTTTTTTAAAAAAACAATAAACTAAGATAGTGAGGGGGAAATTTGCACCTCACCTCACCTCACTGGAACCCCAGGGAATGGGACTTTTAGAGACTGTTTCTGGTCATTTATGCATGGGTGCTTGGACTCATGTTCACTCCTGGTCTGACTCGGTTGTGCCTTGGAGTTCTGCATGAGTTTTCCCTCCATTGGAATTGACCCTGCTGCCAGCCCTAACAATGTCCGGGTCTTCCCATTCCTCTGTTAACCTGACTCTTCCCTCTCCCCTGAGCTCAGCCCGGCTGAAATCTCCGTGCAGAAGGCAAAGCACAGGACACAGAAGCTTGGTTTCTCTCACAGCCGGTCACAAAGCAGCATGTAAAGAGGCAGGGATTCAAACATCCTGCTTCCTGGGAGCTCTTTCTAAGCAAAAGAAAGGCCTTTTAAAACGGAGGCTTGGATTTCTCCCCCCCCTTCCTTTCAGATTGCTCCGTTTTTTGTCCTTAAAATGCTTTTTTATGCAGCAATTGGTTTTTTTTGGGGGGATTTTCTCTCACAGTGAGCACCAAGAAGTAAGCCAAAATTACAAAGCAGCATTTAAAGGGGTGGGACTTGATTTGCGCTTGGAGGGAACTTGGTGTATGGATTCCCAACTGGAAAATGTGGGTCCAGCCGGCAACGAACCTCAGGTAAAGCTCCCATGCATAAATGACCTTTGAAAACCCAGTCTTCATCTCTGCAGCCTCACTCTTCCTCTATTTAACTTCTGATACATTTCCCTGCCTCTCCCTAATAAGAGACGAAAGGCAGAAATCTGGAGCAGTCATGAAATGCAAAACTCCAACTATACACTATATTAGCAGGAGTTTTTGATCATACTACCTACTGGTGACTTACCTATTTTTTTAAAGGCTGCTGCTAACCTAACTCCACAAAGGGAGTCCAAAGAGGCCCTTCTATTCCTTGATCTAACAAAGGAGTTTTTTAAACAAATACACATCAAGCAATTCAGGGGCATTTCATCCCCCCTGGGCAATTAAAAGAATAGAACCAAACCAGCACCAAACAACTGCCCCCCCCCCACTTCTGAAGCCACATTTGGCTACAAATGCTATCCTTTGTCCAAGAGGTCTCCGTTCTTAAAAGGCTAATTGGCTTGCGAGATTAGCTTTGCTAATTCTTTAGGATTAGCGTTTGTTGGTCCACTCTCACTAGTTCTCTGTTTGTGGTCCCGTTTGACCCTCCACCTTAGGACCGTCGGCGAGAGACAAGAAATGGACATCAGGTCAAAAATTCGGTCCGGAGGGTTGCAGCCATCCAGACGACAGCGGGGACCATTATGCAGTGGAAAGCTGAGAAACACCCAGGGCGCTTATGACAAGCTCAGGGGCTGCTGCCCAAATGCGGCAACCCCTTGACTAGTTCTTCTCCTCCCCTGCCATGCAGTACCTTTCCCTGTCTCGACAGGCCAGTGATGTAGAATGGCGGGGTGGGAATACAAACAGAATGAGAGGAGCAAAACCTGACTCACTTTTCAGGAGCAGTCCTGTGTCTCTCAGTGAAGAAGAAGAAGAAGAAGTGTTGGTTTTTATAAGCCGACTTTTCCCACCACTTAAGGGAGAATCAAACCAGCTTACAGTCACCTTCCCTTCCCCTCCCCACAACAGACACCCTGTGAGGTAGGTGGGCTGAGAGAGCTCTAAGAGAGATGTGACTAGCCCAAGGTTACCCAGCTGGCTTCATGTGTAGGAGCGGGGAAACAAATCCACCAGATTAAGTAGTAGAGAAAGTCGGCATATAAAAACCAACTCTTCTTCTTCTAACAACCCCCCCCCAAATAACCTAATTCAAATAACAGGATGGGACCCCGTCCCTTGCAGAATGCCATACCCTGCCTGCCATTGATGTGAGGTTAAAGCCATCTCACTTTAACAGAACCATGTGGTATTCAATGCTTTCTGACAGGGAAAGATGCTTTCTCGGTGCGCACTCTGCAAACGCAAGCCTCACAGCTATGCATAGTTGTGCTACCACAAAGGAGAAGTAATTTCGAAAGGATGCGTGCGTCCATTCGACTGGGATTATTGTCAGCTTGTCAGACATATCAAGAAAGCATTAGGGCTCGTGGCCTAGGTACCTAATGCGCATAATTAGCTGCACATTTTGAAATGGCAGACAATGTTTTCCAGCTTTAAAAAAAATGCTGGGGAAAAATCAATTTGACCGTTTGGGCTCTAATTTCACAAATTAAATTAATAAACTACAGCTCCATGCCAGGAGGGCCTGGAAAAAGGAAGATTGTTCTGGAGCAGATTTAATGGGTTTTGGTGAGACATTGTGGGGGGGCGGAATACAAAAGGATCAGCATAGCTTTCAGTAATAAAAACAAAAACCACCCAGAGTGGTGTAGTGGTTCTTCTGGAGGTCAAGAACAGGGCAGGCAGCGGTAGATCCACGGTAGATCCGGGGGGGGGGGGTAGATCCACAGTGGCCAGCAGTGGCAGAGCCGCGCCTCCTCCTCAGGGGTTTCACAGCCACTGAAAAGGTTATTTTAACAAATTAAAAGGGGAAAACGGGGGGATCCCCCATTGCCTTCAATGGAGCTGCGCCACCAAAAAATAGCACAGCAACACTGCAATGTGAGAGTCCAGCATGTGCACGCAGCACACCCCTCCCCCCTGCCCTGGGCGCTCCTTCCCCCAGCTTCATGCCTGCCTGACGGTAAGTATATGGGTCAGCTCTCCCATATACCCTACCAATACCCATCATATTTTTAAAATTTTCACAGCAATAATTCCTAGTTAAATGGAGATGGAGGATTTGTCCAGAGAACATAAGAACATAAGAAAGGCTCTGCTGGATCAGCCCAAGGCCCATCAAGTCCAGCAGTCTGTTCACACGGTGGTTAACCAGGTGTCTCTAGGAAGCCCACAAACAAGATGGCTGCAGCAGCACTGTCCTGCCTGTGTTCTCCAGCACCTAACGTAATAGGCATGATACTCTGACACTGGAGAGAATAGGTGTGCATCATGGCCAGTATCCATAAGAATGTAAGAAAGGCCCTGCTGGATCAGATCAAAGTCCATCAAGTCCAGCAGTCTGTTCACACAGTGGCCAACCAGGTGCCTCTAGGAAGCCCACATGACTGCAGCAGCATTATACCACCCGTGTTCCAACAGCACCCAATATAATAGGCATGCTCATCTGATTCTGGAGAGAAAAGGTATGCATCATGACTGGTATCCATTTTGACTAGTAGCCTTGAATAGCCCTCTCCTCCATGAACATGTCAACTCCCCTCTTTAAGCCTTCCAAGTTGGCAGCCATCACCACATCCTGGAGCAAGGAGAAAAGCCCTGCTGGATCAGACGAAGGCCCATCAAGTCCAGCAGTCGGTTCACATGGGGGCCAACCAGGTGCCTCTAGGAAGCCCACAAACAAGACGACTGCAGCAGCATTATCCTGCCTGTGTTCCACACCACCTCACATCATAGGCACGCTCCATTTGCATCCAAGGATAAAGGTCAGGGTTAAGATGACTTCCATTTAAGCGACGAACTAGGAGGCTCCACAGTTCACACTGTAAATAAAACACACTCACCTGGTCTTCGTCTCTTGGGTCCCGTAACTTTTTAAAAAAAGTTTTAAACACTGCTGCTATGACTGCCGTCAATTTCCCCCCTTCCTCCTGGCTAGGTGGGTGTGCAGGGACAACGAGAAATGGGATGGAGAGGACAGAGGAAACACCGACATGGAGTTAGTGCAAGATGACGGCACGTCTAGAAAGATGGTGTTGCAAAGACATTTTTTTCTGTTTTCCAGCCTGAATGCCCCCAAAGTCAGCCTTTCTGGGCATTAGGCAAGAGAATATGATGATAATGGAGAATAGATGAGACCTACGTTTAACTTGGGTTTTTTTTGGGGGGGGGGGGCTTGATTTAGACCACAACGACAAACAGGGGGAGAAAAAAGAGGAAGGAAGAACGCCATACCTTTCACTACCTTATCCAGATAGTGAGCTTGGTGGGGAGATAAAAGACAGGACATTTAAAGTATAGGATTGAGTCAAAGTGCAGTACAGTTTAGTACAAAGACAATGCAGGGGTAACAGAGGCAAAGGAGAGGAGATCGCAGCACTGGAAAGGGAAGAGCAGAGCCGGGGAGGGGAAAAAACAACCACCACAGATGGGCCAAGCTTTACAGGGTAGCCGGAAAGCAGGGGAAAGGGAAAAAGGAGAGAGGAGAAATCCCTATGGCCAAAGAACCGGGAGATCTCTGCCTGTCTTATTCATTCTGGGCGTAGCGAGAAAGATAAAACTCAGAATAAATGGCAGGGGATTTGAAGACCTTACAGGACTTTCCCCTAGCAGGGCTACCACATAACCTTTTCTTCCTTCCTTCCTTTCTCCCTTCCTTTCTTTCCAGACGTCTGCATGTCATGTCACTGTCCAGAATAATGTAAGCGGCAGGGTTCTTTCCTTTTCTTCCAGGAGATAGGCAATCCAGATTCCTTAATTCCTCCCTACCCGTTATTCAAAGCTGATTCAAAGCATTTCATCCACGATCCTGGATACAAACTGACAATGGGGGATATCACTTTGTTTCTGGGGACACTTGAATAGTGACCTTGTTTAAGATAAGCGGGACTGGATTTGTCCTGTGCCCGGTCTTGAGGCATCCTGAGAATCTTGTCTAAACTGCCTGAAGTTTTAGGATGAAAGGAGGGAAATAAATGGAATGAATAATAGTTATTTAATAATAGACGGCAGTCTGAATTACCCCTGATTAGCCTATCTAATTAGAGCTTGAAAGCTAAGGACGGTCGGCTCTGGTAAGTTCTTGGATGGGAGAAGACCAAGGAAAACCAGGGTTGGTAGGCAGAGGAAGACGATGGCAAACCATCTCTGCTCATCTCTCGCCTTGAAAACCCCATGGTTCTGGGGTCGCCATGAGTCAGTTGCGACTTCAGGGACACTAGAGTAGCCAACCTCCAGGTACTAGCTGGAGATCTCCTGCTATTACAGCTGATCTCCAGCCGATAGAGATCTGTTCACCTGGAGAAAATGGCTGCTTTGGCCATTGGACTCTATGGCATTGAAGTCCCTCCTGAAACCCCACCCTCCTCAGGCTCCGCCCCAAAAGCCTCCTACCCATAGTGAAAAGGGACTTAGCAACCCTAGGGCACACAACTGTTATCACTATTATCAAATAGTGGGCCCTCCTCAGGGAGTCTCCTTAGGGATATCACCATTGTATCTGTTATTAGATACAGTGGTGACCCCCATCTGTCAGCAATGCTGATTCTATGTCCTTAGGCAGATGATGAGAGGGAGGGCATCTTGGCCATCTTCTGGGCATGGAGTAGGGGTCACTGGGGGTGTGTGGGGAGGTGGTTGTGAATTTCCTGCATTGTGCAGGGGGTTGGACTAGATGACCCTGGTGGTCCCTTCCAACTCTATGATTCTATGGGACCCCCTAAGGAGGCAGTGCATGAGAAACAGTATTGACCGCTAGGCCAATGTACAGCAGAGCGTAAGGTCTTTTGCAACGTTTCTGTGTTCTCGCTTGGTCTGAATGGCAGTAATGAGCCAGCTCACAGCAGCCTCTGAACCACTGCTTTGCTGCTACGAATTAACCTCTCAAAGGGGGAGGCTAAGTGCGAGGAAAAGATGAAGCAATTCAGCAGAGGGAAAGAGAGCTTAAACAGCTGATCTGAGGTCACGCCAAGAGCATAAAAAGATGCTCAGAAGGCTCAGTAGTGCGAGCGAATGACTCCTTCTCTTCAGAACAGCCGACAACTTCAGAAGCTGGAGGGAAATGTGATTTTGGGGGCCAGGGAAGATTTTCGGTGAAAGTCGTCCCATTTCTCTCTCTTCCTGCCAAGCGCTTTGCTTTTATTCATAACGTCGCCGTGCTAGGGCTGCGGAGCGTTCCTGCTCGAAGTTTGGGCACCATTCCCACGCTCCTTTCAATCTGGCTCTCAGATGTCTCCTCGTATTTTCCCATCCCCGCCGCCCCCTCCCGCTCTCGCCTCGGCTCAGGAAGACCACCCAACTAGCGAGGCCGTGACCCTGAGAAGAATCCCCCCCTCTTTCAAGTCTAGACTCCCTTCCAACATCTAGTGGGTAAACGGAAGCAGGAGATGCGTATTTGTAAGCAAGATGGGGAGAGCAGATAAATGATTGAAATCTAGGCCGAGAACTGGAGAACTTTCCGGTAGTTTCGGTACATTCAAGACGCACGAATGCAGCCTCAGGAAGCCGTTCAAGTGGAGTCATCTGCTAGATACCCCATCAGACCTCACATGTTGCTGGCGTATGTGTGTGGAGGGAGCAAATAGTCATTCATGTCCTGGAGCGCTTTCTGTCTTTGTGCCAATTCTCCGACTGGAAGTGGTTCTCAGAGACCACTTTTAGAGAAAATGGAGAAGTACGGTATGGATGCCTGTCTTTTTGCCCTTTACGGCACGAGGGGAAATTAATCCCCCTGTCCCAGCAACTGATTCACATCTGGATCAGCGCCTGACACCCCTCCAACTGCTTTTCAGAACTACAAAACATCTAGAGCACTGGTTCCCAACCAGGGGTCCATGGACCCCCAGGGGTCCGCGAGAACTAAATTAAGGCCCGCGAAACAAAGTTATAAACCCATAATAAATTAATATTTTCAATTAAAAGTTCTCTATTATAAAATATATATATTCAAATATTATTCTAAGTTTAATGTTTAACTAACAGTTATGATTAAAGTTTATTTTCAAATTCTCTGAATTTTTATTTTGAACCTTGGGGTCCCTGAACCGAACAAAAAAGTCCTAGTGGTCCCTGGTCAAAAAAAGGTTGGGAACCACTGATCTAGAGAGTTCCAGTTTGGTTGCGAGTAGTTTGATCCTTTTTGGGAACCTGAACACAGAGTGCATTCCTGGCGTGGGGGACGAAGCTCCATAAGACCCTACAGCGTGACCCTACAGTGGCAAATGTGCCCAGTTATCCCAGGCTAACGGGCACGTACGCTGTCAGGGAGGGCATTTATGGCCGTGCTTGGGCGCTGTGGAGCTGAGCCGGCCTCCCTCGTCAGCATAGCCACTCCGGGAACTAAACCCCGGAAGAGAACGCCCGCGCCAGTGTGGAGGAAGTGGTCCCAGGATGTTCCCAGGGGCAGAGGTGACACTAGTTAGGTTCCTAACCCCTTTTGCCCCGAGAACGCCCCCTCGCACAGAGGCGTAGCTACGACGCCTTTTTTGGTGTCGTAGCCTCGCTGTTCTCAATGGAGCGTTTTTTCCTTTTTTGTAATTATTTTTGTTTTTTAAATAGCTTTTTTTTTTTTACCTCCGCAGCGCCCGGGAAGCCTCTGAAGAGGAGGCATGGGTGCGCTGCTTCTGGCCACCACAGAAATAACGCCCCCCCTCAGGAATGGGCTGCCCATCTGAAAATAAAATGGTGGGTTTTCAAGGAAAAACATTTTGAGAAGAAGAAGAGTTGGTTTTTATATGCCGACTTTCTCTACCACTTAAGGGAGACTCAAACCGGCTTACAATCACCTTCCCTTCCCCTCCCCACAACAGACCCCCTGTGAGGTAGGTGGGGCTGAGAGAGCTCTAAGAGAGCTGTGACTAGCCCAAGCTGGCTTCATGTAGAGGAGTGGGGGAAACAAATCCAGTTCACCAGATTAGCCTCCACCGCTCATGTAAAGGAGTGGGGAATCAAACCCGGTTCTCCAGATCAGACTCCATCGCTCCAAACCACCGCTCTTAACCACTACTCCATGCTGGAGAAGAGGAAAGCTCCAGCATTACCCTATCCAGTTATTTATTTTAAACACATGAGCACACACAAAATCGGTTAAATAATTTGTGTGCACTGAACTGAAGAATGGGCAGTCCGGTTTCATCAACAATGCAACACGTCTGGATGAGTAAACCCTTCCAGATGCTACGCTCATTCTCATGAAATAATATCCCAGCCACCCTCGTGCATGGGTAACCAACCTACGTGGCCTCCAACGGTGGGAGTTGGAGGAGGCTGGCTAGAGCAGAGTCTGATGCTAGTGTGTGGCTCTTTCCTCCTCTCTCCTTCTCAAGTAATTAGCTGGGAGTGGAAGGGCTTCATGGGCTTGGATACAGGACAAGGTCACACCTGATCTCTTGCCCATTTCCCCGCACTGCCAGTTCCCTGGTTCACTGCGGCACACGCGCCACTAACTCTGAGAAAATGAAGTATCGAGCTACTACAGGGCAGAACTCGGGGTTACGGTACAATTGGAGCTGCTGCTGAAAAATGCAGCCCCGGGTCCCTCCTCTTCCTCTTCCTGTCTCCCCAGTAATAAGGACGTAAAAGGATGTCCACTGGATCAAAGCGCAACCTAGGTTAGCATCTTGTTTCCAACAGCTAGTTTCAAGTCTGAAAGTACCTTAGAGACCAACAAGATTTTCAGGATATAAGCTTTTGAGAGTCGAAGCTCCCTTTGTCAGAGATTGGACTCTCGAAAGCTTATACCCCAGTAATCTTATTGGCGTCGAAGGTGTTACTGAACTCAGACCCAGCTGTTCTACTGAAGACCAACTCAGCTACCATCTGTAACTCGTTTCCAACAGTGGCCACCTGGGAAGCCCATAAACAGCCCCTGGAGAAAACAGCCCTACTGAGCTCTCTGCCCACCCGACAACTGGTATTCAATGGCCTCTGAACACGCGGTTGGACCCAGACAGCTTTTTCATTTAGCCTCGGCCTTATTACAGTCCAAGACCCATGTAGCTTTTTGTCCATGCAAATCTCATTAACTCCAGAAGAGCCCTTTGGGTAGTCAATGGGGACTTCCTTTTTTCACTAGCAGAAAAGCTGGCTGGATCCAACCCATGGAGGTTCCATGGCTAATACTGTGAACAGACCTATCATCCATAAATTTGCCTCATCCCCTTCTAAAGGGATCTTGAGCCAGGGGCCAACACTACATCTTAAGGCAGCGAACGCCACAAGCGAATTTTGCACGGTGTAAAAAATATCTCTCTTTGTCTCTCCTGATTGTCAATTAACTGTATCAAATGTTTGATCAAGAAGAGTTGGTTTTTATATCCCAATTTTCTCTAACTTTTAAGGAGAATCAAACCAGCTTAAAATCTCCTTCCCTTCCTCTCCCCACAAACAGGCACCTTGTGAGGTAGGTGGGGCTGAGAGAGTTCAGAGAGAACTGTGATTAGACCAAGGTCACCCAGCTGGCTTCATGTGGAGGCGTGGGGAAACCAACCCGGTATTCCAGATTAGAGTCTGCCACTCATGTGGAGGAGTGGGGAATCAAACCCGGTTCTCCAGATTAGAATCAGCTGCTCTTAACCACTACACCATGCTGGCTTTGGAGAGGGGATGTCACCATGTTGAGAGAGACCCTGCCTCCGCCTGGCAAGGAGCAGGTGGAGAGTGGAATGGGGTGGGGGTTAAGCTTACAACCTTAATGACCTCACATTGTTACTTACCGACAGACAGAGGAAGAGGAGACACAGACCTGCCAGTTTTGACAGCAGCCGTGTGCAAGCTATAACATTCAGTTCTGGGCATGGACTAGCGACCTTACCCTCCGTAGGGACAAATGAAGCAGGCTGGGGGTTTCACATAACAGCCTGAGAACAGGTCTTGAAAAAAATGGAATTGAAGAAGGGGTTCTTACTCTTTTTTCAGGGTCTACAGGGAATACTGAGAGCCAGCATGGTGCAGTGGTTAACAGCAGTGGTTTGGAGCAGTGGACTCTGATCTGGAGAACCGGGTTCGATTCCGCACTCCTCCACAGGAGCGGCGGAGGCCAATCTGGTGAACTGATATTGTTTTCCCACTACTACAAATGAAGCCAGCTGGGTGATCTTGCGCTAGTCACACTCTCTCAGTCCCACCTACCTCACAGGGTGACTCTTGTGGGGAGGGGAAGAGAAGGTGATTGTAAGCTGGTTTGATTCTCCCTTAAGTGGTAGAGAAAGTCGGCGTATAAAAAGCAACTCTTCTTCTTCTACTACTACTGAGAGTAGCTTCCTTCACTTGTGGACCCTTCTAGAAATTTTACCTGCACACATGTCAATGACAGGTATGTGCTTAGTCCAGCAGGGAGACATTACATTGCTCAGGGTGAAAGCAGGCAGGGAACATGAGACATCCGGAATTATTGTGAACAGAGCAGGTTGCCATGCGGGGAAATCACAGGAGGATGAGGTAAACGCTTACCACAAACACACAGTATGATTCCATGCCAACGTCCTTTCATTCGTGCCAATACTGCTACCCCTTTCAGCTTTTTCAAGAGAATTGGTTTTTTTTCTTTTGTGGTGTCTCTTTACGGTCTATATATTTATCCTTTAGGAGGTCTATGGGCCCAGCAACTAGGTGAAGGAGTTGAGCTGAAAAGCGGAGAGGGGTACAAAAGAGGTTCTCTCTAGACTACTGACATACTGCAGGGCAAACCCAGTGGTAACATGGGAGTTTGTCCCTATTTACCTTGGAATGACACTGTACCTGCCTTCTCCCATGGTGCTGACCCAGCTTGCTGTTAAGATATCACGAGGAACACCTTGAAATTCATGTAGATCCCCCACAGAACTCTGAGCCTGCTACTGGTAAGGGCTGGGACCTTCCTACCCCTCATCCGGGAAATGTTTCCCATATATTTGTGTTCCTTTTCTTGGAATTCCTGTCTTTTAAAAAAGTCTTCTCTCTAAGAGAATGGTAACCATGGCCATTTATGGACGGGAGGTTTTGCCTTGGATTTGCTGCTCTCTAGATGCACATTTTCCCCATCCGAATTCTCAAAACATTGCATGGGGGCTTACTGTTGAGTTTGGAGAGTTTGGATGGGGAAAATGTGCATCTACAGAGCAGCAAACCCAAGACAAAACCTCCCATGCATAAATGGCCCTCATCAGGTGTAGCATGTCAAGAAGTGTATGAAGAAGATGGGGCGCGGGGACAGTTGGAGGTGAGTTCATGAATCGGCTGGAATCAGGGCGGTGAAAGAGCGGATGTCGGTGTCTGCTAAAATGAATTAGCAGGAAAAAGATTCAACGAGTGGTCTGCACTGAATGCATGCTCTAGCAAAAAGAAGGGGATGGCCTGAATAACGATGGAGGAGAACTGGAGCGACAGCTAGGACGAAGGACCGAGCAAAACTTCTGATCACAAGGACTGTGCAAAAGTTTGGACCTCTTGACAGAGGCAGAAGCTTTCATGCAAGCAACGAAAAAGAGAAGTGGAGTGCTAAACAGGAACAGGGGGCGACAGGTCATGGAACGCAATGTGGATAGTGCCACTTTTACGAGCTCAACGAGAGAGGATCTGGTGAAAAACATACTCTGGGTGTGGAACCAACTTAGGCTGTGATCTTCTCATTTTATTGGGAGTAAGCCCCGTTGAATAACATGGGGCTTAGTTCTGTTTAGGATTGTTGCCTTACTGTAATTCAGCATGTGTGTGTGTTAAGTGCCGTCAAGTCGCTTCCGACTCATGGCGACCCTATGAATCAAAGTCCTCCAAAATGTCCTATCTTTGACAGCCTCGCTCAGATCTTGCAAATTGAGGGCTGTGGCTTCCTTTATTGAGTCAATCCATCTCTTGTTGGGTCTTCCTCTTTTCCTGCTGCCTTCATCTTTTCCTAGCATGACAGTCTTTTCCAGTGACTCTTGTCTTCTCATAATGTGACCAAAATATGGTAGCCTTAGTTTAATCATTTTAGCTTCTAGGGTCAGTTCAGGCTTGATTTAATCTATAACCCACTGGTTTGGTTTTTTTGGGCATAGGGAAAAACTATTTAAGTGGGAGACAGATGTATGGCTTTGAAAGTGGCATGTCTGCACTCATTCTACCAGTCAAACAGGAACTGACCAATGGCAGCAGATAGACAGCACGAAGCGGGGGTACATATTGCAGTCAACAACCAGTGGATCGTACTGCCATCCACTCTCTTCAAAATGAGTGTCCTTCTTGAGCTAAACTTTCTTTCTTGGGAGGCTCTTAAGAAAAATTCTGAGAGACATTCACCAAGGCTCAGATTGAGATGCTTGGTGGTTTCCACAGGACTACCTGTGGGATTGTGCAGGGGTTGCAAGCGTGATCACAGAACAGCAGGGATCACGTGGAGGAATGGACACATCGCGCCAAAGCTACCGAGCATGTTAATTAGGATACAGATGCCACTTTATCTGGAAACACCACCGGTATGCAGAGCTGTAAAAATCCCCTTTGCGGTGGGAGCAGTCTACCGGGTGGATCGCTGTTCCGTTTTAATTCAAAACCGGCTTTAAAAGGGAGAATGTTTTGTTCATCGGCTGAAAGCCGTTCGGTGTCAGGAACAAAATGTTTAAAAAAAATGTGATCGGCTGGGAATGTTCCTCTGTGCCGGTTTTATGGAGTGTCAGTTTATGCAGACTCCCTAATGGATCCTGGCGGGTGACATTAGCATAAATAAAAGATAAAGCACACTTTAGGTGAAGTCATATTTTTAATGCTGGAGTTTACGGAGTCCGATTCACGTGGGATGTATAAATGGCCACCGCAAGGGCCAAACTTCACGGTGGCATCCATGTTTATTGTTTGTATGTTTTATGTAAATTGTGCTTTATTCTATTGTTTTTGACTGCATTTTTTTGGTACTCTTGTGGGCTGCTTTGGGGGAGAAAAGTGGGAATAAATATTCTGAATAAATATGGCCCCACAGGGTGGGATGCATTCTTTTTTAAACTTTCCTTTTCCTTTTCAAGCTCCCATGACCCAAAGGTCTAGCAGTAAATGGGGAGCCTTTACTTCTTTAAGGAAAATATGGTGGAGAGATATTGGCCACTGCCAGTATTATTTTTGGATCTCTATCTACCAGGCAAAAAGGGGACTATTTTATCTTTTGTTATGGTGGCAGGTAATTTAGTTAAAATAGAGGTAATCCATTGATCGCGATAAGAATTGTATTGGGGACATTCCAACATCATATAAAGTAGTGTGTCTTTGGATTTTTGTCTAAAGCATTGTAATTATGCCAATAAAGGTATGTGTATGTGTCAACTCTCTTCAGATCACATGGACAAAGTCTATCTGCATAAGGTAAGTTATTGTATCTTCCATTTAACACCGCCGAAGGTGCAGCATTCAAATGAGCGAGCATACAAGCTCTGAAGTAACAAGGGACTGTTAGGTCACTAAAATAAGCTGGGGTTCACAGAGATGGAAGGATACCCAAAAATTGGATAGAGCATACTCTCTGAAGGACGTTCCAAAGAGCCGAGCTGAATCCCCTCTGCTTTATCTCCTTGTGGTGTGTCCTCCAAACTCTTTTTCCCCGCAGGCCTGGCTCTGAAATCAGGACAGGGGAGAAGGGCGAAGAACAAGAGAGGACACATGGCGTGGGAAAGGCTTTGGCTCCCTTCAATTATTCCCAGCTTCAAATACGATGAGGTAGATACATGCTCTTTGGCTCTGCATCAGGGTTACTGTGTGAAGGGGAGACACAGATCACAGATTGGCCATTGGCCTCCAACCTTGCCAGACCTGTGACTCAACTACCAGCAGCGGCAGGGATGCTGTGACGTCAGAACTACATGACAGGAAGGGGAAAATCCAGATTCTCCGAAGCTGTCTGGGCTAAACAGGAACCCTCTCCACTTCTGAATGACCTGACCTTACAGCCCTGCGACTCCTCTTAGTGTGCATGTGAAAAGAAGTAGGGGCATTCCTTAACAGCAGGGGAGGGGCTGAGGTTCAGTGGCGGAGCATCTGCTTGGCATGCAGAAGGTCCCAGGTTCAATCCCTGGCATCTCCAGTTAAAGAGACTAGGCAAGTAGGAGATGTGAAAGACCTCTACCTGAGACCCTGGAGAGCCATGGACAGGGGCTTTGGCTCAGTGGGAGAGCATCTGTTTTCCATGCAGAAGATCCCAGTTTCAATCGCAGCATCTCCAGTTAAAAAAGACTAGGCAGTAGGTAACGAGAAAGACCTTTGCCTGAGATCCTGGAGAGCCACGGGGTGGAGCCATGGCTCAGTGGAAGAGCATCTGCTTGGCATGCAGAAGGTACCAGGTTCAATCCCTGGTGTCTCCAGTTAAAGGAACTAGGTAAGCAGGTGATGTGAAAGACCTCTGCCTGGAGAGCTGCTGCCGGTCCAACCAGATAATACTGACTTTGATGGACCAAGGGTCTGATTCCTGTGTTCAGCTTCATGTGTTCAGCAGCACTTTCTAAAAAATAGTGGCCCTATAAAGTCTTGTGACCCGGCAAGTGGGGTTTGGTGACCCGGTTGAAGGTCCTGAACTTGGCGTCGAGGATTACAGTTGGATGCCATCCTGAGCCCGTCAGAGAACAGTCGGGACAAAAATGTAACAGACCAGTTGAGGTATGTGGCATAGGCGTGCTCGTATTGCCAAATGAAAGGACATTGGAGGGGTGCTGCCTTTTTGAGCCCTGCATGGAAATGGATGACGCCGGTACATGAAAATCCAAGAACAAAAATAATAATAATAATAATAAAAAAGATGCGCATGCTGTGGTAATGTCACACCGATTCAATCGAGCATGCTCCTTTCATCTGCTCCCCCTCTGTCCACCCCCACCGGTTATTCCATTTCGACCGGGATTCCTTTCCTTCCCCCCCTACCGATGGTGCAGTGCTCTCCGTTCCAGCCCGGGCTGCATTCGCACTTGCCGTCCCGGCACGTCCCGTGTTCGTTGCAGCGGGGGTGACACGCTCGCTGGTCGCAGGCCGCTCCCATCCACCCCTCCTCGCAGCGGCAGGCGCCCCCGACACAGACACCGTGCCCGCCACAGTCCGCAGCGCAAATCTCTGTGGGAGAGGAGGAAGGGGAGAGACCAGGGATGGGGGGCCGAGAGAGGAAGGGGAGGGCCGGGGTGAAAAGAGAAAGCCAGAACGTTATTGTTATGAAAGGGCGGCCACACTCCGCTACCTCGCCTGACGGGGAATGAAAGGCATTCCTGTGGCTCATAACGCTAATCCTTTCTGACAATAAGAATCTAATAAGCAGATTACAAAAAGAGGAGACGGACATGAATGGGTGAGGTCCGCCGGTGATTGAACCTTCTATTTGCTTTCTAATACTATCACGCTCCTCTAGCTTTTTGCAAGCACCCTGAACCCAAAGGGGAAAGGCTTTTTCCAAAGGAAAAGGAACAAAAGTCACTTTTTAATTAAAAACTGGTTAAGTGTGAAAACAATGAGCCGCTAAATCGCTCCAAAATAAAGTTAAGTGTTGTTGGCAAAGTCTATTTGCGGCTTGTTAGTCCTCTGGACTTAGGGCCAGGGCCTACAAAACTTCTCTCTTTTGTTCTCGCTCTTGTTCACATTTACAAAAGATGTTTCAGTTCTGTTGAAGGTTTTAAGGAAAGCTTTGAAATCAGGTGTTCATGCTGGGATATGCAACTGGCGAAAGTAAAGGCATTCTGGTCCCAATAGGGCCTGCATAACCTCAGATCCACTAAGCAGAACAACAACCTACCAGGCAAAGTTCTTTCCAGGATCCAGAGATAGAAGAAGAAGAGGAGGAGAAGAAGAAGAGTTGGTTTTTATATGCCGACTTTCTCTACCACTTAAGGAAGAATCAAACCGGCTTACAATCACCTCCCCTTCCTCTCCCCACAACAGACACCCTGTTTGGTAGGTGGGGCTGAGAGAACTCGAAGAGAGCTTTGACTAGCCCAAGGTCACCCAGCTGGCTTCATGTGGAGGAGTGGGGAAAGCAACCCGGTTCACCAGATTATCCTCCGCTGCTCATGTGGAGGAGTGGGGAATGAAACCCGGTTCTCCAGATCAGAGTCCACCACTCCAAACCACCGCTCTAAACCACCAACTACACCACGCTGGCTCTCAGAGTGAGAAACTAGCTTTTGGTGGCCTGGGTTTGGCAAGAACCTGAAAAACGCCAAAGAAGCTCAGTTCTTTCCAGAGGCCTCTAAGGTCTCCCAGCTGACTTCATGTGTAGGTGTGGGGAAACCAACCCAGTTTGCCCGATTAGAGGCTGCTGTTCATGTGGAGGAGTGGGGAATCAAACCTGGTTCTCCGGATTAGAGTCCACCACTCCTAACCACTTCACCACACTGGCTCCACATTATTTTCTTTTCATCCATTTGATCCTTACAATACCTACCCCATGAAGTAGCTTAGGCTACCTGTGTGTGACTAGCCCAAGGTCACCTAGAAAGCTTCCATGGCAGAGTGGAGGATTCAGATCCGGGCCTCCCAGATCCTAGCCTGACACTCTAACCACTACACCACACTGACTTTCACAACGTAACCCCCAGTGTCAAAGAGGCGTCTTCATCATTTTCCCTGTTGCCCTGTAATTTTGGTGATCTAGCCCTTCTTGCCGCAAGATGCTATAATCAAGAGAGCAGCTCTTTCTATAGCTATTGTGCATCTCGCTATATTAAGGGTATGACTGAGCCCCTAGAGAGAAGATGGGGGAGGCAGAAGGACGGGTGTTATACAAGACATTTGCTTCAGGTCACTGCCTGCCTGCAGAAGAAGAAGAAAAAAATCCCCAGCCTTCCTCAGCCTGTGCTAACATTATATGTGAGCAAAATTAATCCTTCTATAACCTTCCCGCTTTCCATTCCTGGAAGAAAGAGGGAGACAGGATCTCATTGACCATGAAAAGCACCAGCATTGTTCCTGCTCTGCTAAGAAAACTCTCCCTGTCTCCAAGAGAAAGGTCTAGAAGGCCCATAACATGCATATTCTAACATGTATCTTCTATAACATGAATCGTCTAACCATAACATGTGTCTTGTTACCATAATTGGCACACATAATAGATAAGAAAGCTAAACACCCTCCCACTCCTTCCCTCACAGCGTGAACAGCAGTGACGGGCACCTTCTCCACACCTAACTACATGGTTCTATTTTGGAGTACTTAATCTGTCTCCAAGAGGAAGTTCTAGAAGGTCCATACGATATGTCCTCCCAATATAGTGGTGACAGAAAACAGGCTACCTTCAACCCATTTCCTGCTGTCTATAGAGAACTTCCCCTGTTTCTAAAAAAGATTCGAGCCCAGTAGCACCTTAAAGACCAACAAGATTTCCAGTGTCAGATATAAGATAGTTTCAGGAGGGTAAGAACATAAGAAAGGCCCTGCTGGATCAGACCAAGGTCCATCAAGTCCAGCAGTCTGTTCACACAGTGGCCAACCAGGGGCCCCGAGGAAGCCCACAAACAAGACTGCAGCAGCACCATCCTGCCTGTGTTAAGACCATAGGAACCTAAGAAAAGCCCTACTGGATCAGACCAAGGTCCATCAAGTTCAGCAGCTTGTTCACACAGTGGCCAACCAGGGGCCTCGAGGAAGCCCACAAACAAGACTACTGTAGCAACATTGTCCTGCCTTTGCTCCACAGCACCTAATACAATAAGCATGTTCCTCTGATCCTGGAGATAATAGGTATGCATCATGACTCGTATTCATTTTTACTAGTAGCCATGGATGTGTCCACTCCCCTCTTCAAGCCTTCCAAGTTGGCAGCCATCACCACATCCTGGGGCAGGGAGTTCCACAATTTAACTATGCTTTGTGTGAAGAAATACTTCCTTTTATCTGTTGGTAGCTGTGTCAGTCTGAAGAACAGCCAGATTTGAGTCCAGTACGACTGTGGAGACGAACAAAATGTATCTGATGAAGGGATCTTTGACTATTGAAAGCTGATACTCTGGAAATCTTGTCAGCCTCTAAGGTGGTAGCGGACTCAAATCTTGCTCTTCTACTACTGACCGACATGGCTACCCACCTGAAACTGATTCTAACAAGAGGCCATGGGGCGTTCATCCCCCCTCCCCCTCTCCAACAACATTTACATTCTCACATTTAGATTAATGCAATGAAATGTCACAGAACATGTTAATACTCCCAATTATGATGACATATGTTAAGAATATATGTGATAAGAATACAATTAACCAGTGTAAATATATAGTATGAAAGATGGTAAATACTAAGACAAATGAGTTCAGAAATATAAAAAAATACACAATAGATAGTGGGTAGGGAAAAAAGCAAGGTTAAACTAATTATGAAGACGACATAACTATATAACTATTGTAGTAATAGCAAGGGAGAAGCATAATTTTTTATTATTTTCTCTTTTTCCTTTTTTACATAATACATTGTAGTTGAAAGCAGAAGGTAGAACAGAATAGCTATATTACGAATAAGACTGGATAGAAGATAAGAGAAAGATGAAGATGAAGATGCAATAGTGTGTATTGTGTTGGTAGGGTGTCTGTATTGTGTTTATGTTTATGTTGTTTAATGTCAAAAAAATAAAAAAATATTAAAAACAAACAAACATTTACATTCTCACCATGTGAACTGGTGGCTGGGGTGTGTGTGTGCCATCCAAAACCAGCTGGCCCAAGACTGTCTGCGTGGCTCGCACAAATTTGCGGATGCCATAAATTGGCTGTGACTTGACAGCCTATATGTATGTATCTCATATGAGTGTATGAGGGGTGGTAGTTCAGGGTAGTTCAGGTTATGCGGCTTGCTAGTAGAAGTTCCCAGGTTCCATTTCTGCCATCTCCGAGTTGAGGATTTCAGGTGGCAGGTACGGGAAGAGACCTTCTTCTTCCTGGGGCCTTGGAAAGGTGCTGCCAGTCAGACTGAGCTGGGCACACCTGTGGTCTGACTCATGAGGAGGCAGCAGCTTTGCCCCACATTCAGTAGGATGCCAGTCTATCAGCCCATCACAGCAGCAGGTTTTCAAGTGCTGCTTTTACTAGACACGAACTTGAAACCTTCTGTATGCAAAGCGTGCGCTCCTTCACCGAACTGTTGACCCTTTCCATTAGACACAATTGGGAGAGTTTCGTTCTGCCCTGGCAGACGTTTTAAAGCTGGCGTTCAGCCTGCATAAAATGAAAAGCAGGGAAGGAAGTGTGTCCAATGCTGATTAGCACACGCAACGTCTGCTGATTTAGGAATTTCTGGGGATGATTTCATGGCTTCGCTCCTTGTGGGCAGAAAAAAAAAGTTAATTCTCAAGATGATGGCGCATGTTGTTTTTGGCAATGTTCGGTGACATCGAGGTGAAATTTCCACAAAATCTTATTCATGATTCTTAAAAAAAGACATTTAGATCAGTTGCAGAAGGTTTAATAAAGGATTAATTCTCAGGAAGCAAGTTTGCTGTCTCAGGAGGTTGGAAGCCACACAGATTGGGTGGTATGTGTGTGGACACCTATTCCAAAATGATGTCCAACCCATCACTGTCAGGCAGGTCTGATGACAGCACAATCCTAATCCCTTGTGGTGTATGGAGTAGTGGTTAAGAGTGGTGGTTTGGAGCGGTGCAGTTTGATCTGGAGAACCGGGTTTGATTCCCCACTCCTCCACATGAGCGTTGGACTCTAATCTGGAGAAAAACAGAGTTTCACTTACCTGTAACTGTTGTTCATCTGGTGGATCTTCTATGCAGGCACACACTGGGGACTGCGCAGGCGCAGGCCAGCCACGGATAAGATTTGTCAGCTTCTAGCAAAATCTAAGAGTGCTTCCCCTCCCCTTGGGGCATGCAATCTTCCCGCCCCTCGGTCACATGACCCAAGGGGAAGGGAGCACTCTTCCCTCCAGTTCTCCAACCTGCCACCATGGAACCAACCACTGGTCTAGCGGAGAGGTCCCACAGCGGGGAAGGAGGGAGGGATGTGTGCCTGCATAGAAGATCCACCAGACGAACAACAGTTACAGGTAAGTGAAACTCTGTTTTTCATCTGCGTGGCTTCTATGCAGTCCCACATTGGGAGAGTAGCGAGCTCGCTTACCAGGTCGGTGGGTGTGGGACAGTCACCGAAATAAAGACTGCAGTACGGCACGTCCCACGACTGAATCTCTCGCAGAGTCCACAACCACAGCATAGTGTTTCATAAACGTGGAGGGCGTGGACCAGGTGGTAGCCTTACAGATGTCCCGGAGATCTATTTTTGAAGAAAAGGCGATAGAAGCCGAATACGCTCTGGTAGAGTGCACTTTAATCATAGGAGGGCATTCTTGGTGAGCAAGATCATAGGCCAATTTGATGGTAGACATGATCCACCTCGAGAGAGTCTGAGGAGAAGCACGACGACCTTTACTTTAGCCCACTCAGAAAAATGTCTCCATTTTGAATCATAAGATAGTCTCATGGAGGACTTTAAAGAGGGCAATAAGACCTTAGCTACCCTGTCAGACCACTGCCCTGGGGCCGCACCCTCCAGGCAGTGAGTTGTAGATCTGGGGGGAAGTGGGAGGGATCCTTCGGGAGAAGGATGTAGTTCCCTTGCGCAAGTGAAATGAGCACTGCGAACCACGACCTCCTGGCCCAAAAGGGAGTGACAATGATGGCATCTGTCTTGTCGTGGTTCAACTTGGCTAGGACCTTGTGAAGTAGAGGGAATGGAGGAAAGAGATAAAAGAGAGCCCTGTTCCAAATAATCTGAAAGGCATCCCCCAATGAGCCCGGGCTGGCTCCCGCCCTCGAATAAAACCTGCGACACACGGAATTGAGGTGTGTTGCAAAAAGGTCCACTTGCGGGTAACCCCACTGTCCGAATATTTGGTGGAGACAGTTGTCGCTTAAGGTGAGCTCGTGTGTTTGATTGGGAAGGCAACTCAGAGCTTCCGCTAACGTGTTGCTCTTGCCTGCGATGTGAATTGTTACGAGAGTACCATGATGAGCTATGGCTCATTCCCAAATGTTGCTGGCCTCTTTGGAGAGCAAAATGGACCCTGTGCTGCCCTGCTTGTTTATATAATACTGGGCGATGGAGCTGTCCATAGCGATCTGAATGTGATGTCCGTCTAGGTGCCCTACAAATGAAGACAGAGCGAGACGGATGGCACAAAGCTCTAATAAATTTATGTGCAACCGGGATTCTAAATGTGACCATGTACCCCGTGATGTAAGGTTACCACAATGAGCACCCCATCCAGAAAGGGAAGCATCTGTGAACAGGTACCTCTCAGGGGAAGGACAATGGAAGGGGACACCTGAGAGGATGTTGATGTCATACGCCCACCACTGCAGGGAAGCAATGACATATCTGGGGATGGATAGGCGTTTGTACTGGGAGTCGACATTGAGCCTAAACGCCCAGAGGAACCAATTTTGGAGCGGGCGCATACAAAGTCATGCAAACTCTACCACAGCCGTGGTGGAGGCCATGAGGCCTAACAACTGCTGAATGTGGTAGACTGTCTGAAAGCATTTCTTAGTGAACTTGGACACCAATTTTTGGATGGTGCGACCTCTTTGAATAGGGAGGAAGGCCCTGGCTTGATCGGCATCCAAGCGCACTCCAATGAAGGTCTGTATCTGTGCAGGGACAAGTTTGGACTTGGAAAAGTTAACTAAAAAACCCAGATTATGAAGGACTGCAAGGACTAAATCCACTTGCGTGGCCAACTGTGATTGAGAAGGACCCACGATTAACCAATCGTTGAGGTAAGGAAATATTACACAAACCTTCAGGGCAAGGTGAGCTACCATGACCGCAAGGCACTTTGTAAAGGTCCTGGGGGCCGTAGATAACCCGAAGGGTAACACATTGTACTGGTAACATTTTCCGTTACATTCAAACCTCAGGTATTGGCGACACTCTGATTGAATTGTGATGTGGAAGTAAGCATCGCGGAGATCTAGCACCGCGAACCACATGTGCCTGTCCAGGAGGGGAAGCACTTCTGGGAGTGAGAGCATGTGAAATTTTCTGGTCTTAATGAAGGCATTAAGGTACTGGAGATCCAGGATAGGGCGCTTCCCCCCCTTTTTGTCCACAAGAAAAAAATGGGAGTAAAACCCACAGGTCTGGTCGGCAGATGGAACCTCTGAAATAGCCCCCTTAGAGAGGAGATTGTCAACCTCTTGTACAAGTAGGTCAGGGGCTGGTGACAGAGAACGGGCCAAGGGCCTATGGGGAGGTAACGTAAGAAACTCTATGAAGTAACCAACATTTATTATTTTCAGAACCCATACATCACTGGTAATTGCAAACCACGCATGGAAGAAATCAGACAGGCGATCACAAAAAACAACGGACACGTCTAGTCATGCCTGTTTCGGTTTGTTGAAACGGCCCGGAGACCCTCTGGGGCCTTTGCGGAACCTAGGTTTGCTTTGGAACTTCCTTTCGTTCTGAGGGCGAGGAAAGGAAGGGCGCAATGAAGGTTGTGTGAAAGACCCTTGAAAACGGTATGGGCAGGAAGGTTGGTTGGTTTGTCAGCCAAAATAACGCCACTTGAAATCAGGCGCCTGAGGGGCAATCCCTAGAGACTGTGCATTTGTCTTATTCTTTTTCAAGCGATCCAGGAAGGTATCTGTTTGGTCGCTAAATAGGGACGTCCCTTCAAACGGAAGGTCTTCGATACGTGCCCTAGAATCATAAGGGAGTGCTGATTGACACAACCAAGAGTGTCTACGGATGACTATGGTGGAAGCAATGGCTTTACTGGACGCGTCCGCCACATGGCGTGCTGCCGTGAGCTGCTGCCTTGCTAAGGATATACCCTTGGACTGAATGGCTATTGCCGAAGGGCATTGGTCATCAGGAAGGATGGAAATTTGAGGGGATACACGATCCCAAAGGGAGTACTGATATCTGGCCATGACTGCAAGGAAGTTGGAAATGCGGAGGCCTACCGCACTAGAGGTAAAAAAATTTTCTAGCAAGTAGATCTAGCTTGCGACCCTCTCTATCCTGTGGAGAGGAATGTGCTCCTGACCTATATTTACAAGGCAAAGCCTCCACTATAACAGAATTAGGAGGGGGATGCTGGTAGAGGAATTCTCCACCTTCTCTGCGAATCTTATATAGATTCTCTACTCTTTTGGTGGAACTGACCTGGAGCTCTGTATTTTCTGCCCGAGGCCCTTTATCATCAGGCCGTGGGGACTTTGTAAGCACCGGAGGCACATCTTTATAGAGGTGAAGGAGGTGCTGTTTGAACTCAGCCGAGTCTTCCTGGGCCCTGCTTGGACACGGAACCGAGGGGGTAGCCAGGGAATGAGGAGGTGAATCCTCTATGGTAATGGGCTGCTGCACAGCTACTTCGGAGGCGAGCGACGCCGATGGTTGAGAAGCTTTGGTTTGAGATCGGCATCGAGGAGAAGCCGAGGGTGATCGGCGTCGAAGAGACTTCGGCGAACACGAAGGTGATTGGCGCCAAGGCGATCTGGAGCGGGACGCATGGTGCGAAGAGCCGCGGCCGCGGCCATCTTGCAAACCCGGAGCAATAAACTTTGCCGGACGTACAACGACCGACGAGGGCTTCTTAGAAGGGCCACCCCGCTTGGATTTTTTTGTTGGGGGACCCGGTTCGGATTGCGGCTTACCGGTCGAAGGATCAGGCTCAGCAGATTGACCTTGTGGGCGAAGAGACTCCTTATAAAGATGAGAGAGCAGGCGAGTCGACCGAACCCTCAAGGCCTTGTTGGTGAGTTTGGAGCAACTTTTACAAGTTGAACAGGGTTTGATTCCCACTCCTCTACATGAGCGGCAGACTCTAATCTGGAGAACCAGGTTGGTTTCCCCACTCGTACACATGAAGCCAGCTGGGTGACCTTGGGCTAGTCACAGCTCTCTTAGAGCTCTCACAGCCCCACCTACCTCATAGGGTGGCTGCTGGGTTCTTCTTCTCCTCCTCCTCCACTTCCTCCTCCTCTCTACTACCCAGGGCCAACCCTGCTTAGCTTCTGAGATCTGACATCACCAGGCTAGTCTGAGCTGTCCAGTTCAGGGTCTTCAAGGTACTACTTCCCCTCTGCTGCCAACCAACATAGCGGCCCACCTCAACGTCAGACTTGAATCGAGCTCATCTGAGCTTCAGTCGCAACTGAAAAGATGGGTTGACTATGTTAACTCTAGATTAGAGACTGCCATTCATGGGGGTGGGGAGGAAAGAGGCTTTTAATGCATGTTTCAGCACCGGCAGTCTTTTGGGCAGCTACGTTCTGCCGACGCTGCCTTTTTTGAGCGGATCTAAAACGCTCTCCACGGGGCATGAAAGCCTTTCCCTGTCAACAAACATTTTCACTCCAGCTGTTTCTCCCAAAAGGTGGTTAAATATTTCCTTTCATCTTTAATCTCTTTTGCCGTTTGTGAGAAGAACTCAGCCGTTCCCTGCGCTGTCTCCGGAAGCATGGCATGCCCCCCACCATCCTCACCTTCCCCGGATTCATTTGCTTTGCTGTTCGAGCCGCTTGTAGGAAGGAATTTGAGGGAGCTTTAGCGGCCTAAGCTAAGGCTTTCGTTTTTCTTCCTTAGACTTCAGGACAAATTTGACCTTGGATTCACAAAGTGGGTCTCTTACCAGAAGGGTATTTGATACAAAACTGCTGAATCTACTGAAAGAGGTTTGGGCCATTTTCTCTTTGCAGTATAGGGAACAACACAAACCGAAAGAATGGGTCAGAGCAAACCAGTTCATCATGACAGCAGGAAGCTGCAGAGAGACTCACTTCAAACAGAGAATAAAAAGTGATGAAGCAAACAGCCTTGATAATTATTCAGCGTGGTGTGGTGGTTAAGAGCGGTGGTTTGGAGCGGTGGACTCTATCCTGGAGAACCAGGTTTGATTCCCCACTCCTCCATTTGAGTGGTGGACACTAATCTGGTGAACTGGATTTGTTTCCCCACTCCTCCACATGAAGCCAGCTGGGTGACCTTGGACTAGTCACAGCTCTCTTAGAGCTCTCTCAGCCCCACCTCCTTCACAGGGTATCTGTCATGGGGAGGGGAAGGTGATTGTAAGCCGGTTTGCTTCTTCCTTAAGTGGTAGAGAAAGTTGGCATATAAAAACCAACTGTTCTTCGTCTTCTTCTCAATAAGGCTGGGTTCAAAAAAGCACATCGCTAGCAGCAGATCATGAATTAATCTCTGAGGAAATGAAGTTAGCAGCATCAGTACACGAGGAACACGTTAACTGGTGTGCAGCGAATTGAAAAAAAAAAGCACACTGCTAGTAGCAGACCATGACAATCTCTGAAAAAAGGAAGCAACCTCAACACATTTAGAGTTCATTAACTAACATGCAGGATTTAACAAAGCACGTCGCTAATAGCGGCAGTGAATTCGAAATGTGCTATCTTCATCTAGCCATTTTACTTTGTTGAGTCGTTACAGTTAGGGCAGGGCATACATATAAGCCTTCAAGCAAGCAGTCGCTTTCAGCTTGAGGCAAGCCGCTTCTGCAAGGCAAACACTCTTTCCCAGCTGCTACTAAAAAAGAAAACAATCGTTTTTGGCTTAGGGCAGACTGCTTCTACAAAGTACTCAGTTGTTCCTGGCTGGAAGCAAGCCACATCTTTGAGTGGTGAAGGAGCGGTGGTTCGCTTGACCAAGCTTATGATACTTCCTAGAAGTCTGTGGGACAAATTTTTGAACCCTGTCAACATACATTAGCCATATCCCACTCCCCTCCTCAGAATTTAAAACACTCAAGGGTGCATTCTCAAGATTTTATGAAGATGGAACTGTTTGCAAATATGCAGAAATTACTGTGTAATGAAACGGGGTGAATAAAATTCCTGTAGAGAGCCAGTGCGGTGTAGTGGTTAAGAGTGGTGGACTCTAATCTGGAGAACCGGGTTCGATTCCCCACTCCTCCACATGAGTGGTGGAAGCTGATCTGGTGAACTGGGTTGGTTTCCCCACTCCTACACATGAAGCCTGCTGGGTGACCTTGGGCTAGTCACAGTCCTCTCAGAACTCTCTCAGCCTCACCTACTTCACAAGGTGTCTGTTGTGGGGAGAGGAATGGAAGGTGATTGTAAGCTCGTTTGAGACTCCTTAAAGGTAGAGAAAATCAGGTTATAAAAACCAACTCTTCTTAGAATCATAGAATCATAGAGTTGGAAGGGACCACCAGGGTCATCTAGTCCAACCCCCTGCCCAATGCAGGAAATTAACAACTACCTCCCCCCCACGTCCCCAGTGACCCCAACCCTCATGGAGTGACACAAGACCCTCGAAGATGGATGTTGAGCTAGAGGTACAACATGTAAGCAAGCAAATCAGCACTTAGAAGAAGAAGAAGAGTTGGTTTTTATCTGCTGACTTTCTCTACCACTTAAGGTAGAATCAAACCGGCTTACAACCACCTTCCCTTCCCCTCCCCACAACTGACACCTTGTGAGGTCGGTGGGGCTGAGAGAGCTTGAAGAGCTGTGACTGGCCCAAGGTCACCCAGCTAGCTTTATGTGGGGGAGTGGGGAAACCAACCCGGTTCACCAGATTAGCCTCCGCTGCTCATGTGGAGGAGTGGGGAATCGAACCCGGTTCTCCAAATCAGAGTCCACCGCTCCAAACCACCACTCTTAACCACTACACTACACTGGCACTTAGCATATTAGCCTGGCTGCATGGGGCGAATATAAATTACTTCCAGACAACGAGGGCTGATCCAGCACCACCCTTTAACAACTCTGCAAGCATCTCCCCTATGCAAAAATCTGACCCATGGAGCTGTCCTTGGTCCTGAAGACAATAGTCTGGCCCTGGCTTTTAGAAAGGTTTAGTTCGGGGGACCCCAACATGGTGTCCATGGGTGCCATGGCGCCCATTGACGCCTTTCCTAGCACCCACTAAGTTTATTTTGAAAGTGGGAGGGGCCAGGTAAAGCTTTTGCCCAGCAAGGCTTCTGATAGGCCAGGGAGGATCTGATTGGCTGTGCAGATTTTTAAACACGATGCTTTGGCAGCTAACGCCACCCCAGCATATGGATCCTCCAGAACTGCACACAATACTCCAGGTGCAGCCTGACCTTAGTTCTGCTGTGCACTGCATTGGTCAGGACACACCTGGAGTATTGTGTGCAGTTCTGGAGGCCTCACTTCAAAAAGGATGTGGACAGAATGGAGCAGGTGCAGAGGAGAGCGACGAGGAGGATCAGGGGCCTGGAGACCAAGCCCTGTGAGGAAAGGCTGAAGGAGTTGGGAATGTTTAGTCTGGAGAAGGGGAGGTTGAGGGGGGACCTGATTGCTCTCTTGAAGCAGTTTTCATCTTGGCCATCTTCTGAGCATGGGGTAGGGGTCACTGGGTGTGTGTGGGGGAGGTAGGTGTGAAATTCCTGCATTGTGCAGGGGGTTGGACTAGATGACCCTGGTGGTACCTTCCAACTCTATGATTTTATGAATCTACGAATGGATCACTATAAGGCAGCTCCATGTGTTCACTTCATCTGCTGTTTGTACAGGAGGCATGACTTTATTCAGTTTAACTGTATTCTCTTTCTTCTTTCTTCTGTTTATTCTTAACTTTATTCTGTTTGAAATAAAGCCCATCCAGAAATTCAAGCTGAAGAAACAAGGATACTTAACCATGCTAGTTTCTGTCTCATTTGCTTTTTTAAAAATTGCTAGAGATCCTACATTTGGCACTAGTGAATCTTCCACCCGTGACACTTTCCAATTTGCAGTGTGGGGGAAAAAAAGACATTTGTATGCAAGCGAAACAAAACGAAGCGCTAGCCACTTTTGTTACACCTGTTAAATCCTTTAATAAATGTGGATTTAATGCTAAAATACAGGATCAGGTAAAATTGCCCAGAGCTTCTTAGAAACTGGAACTGTTCCACTGACCTTCAAAATGTTATTAGAAAATTTAATAATTGCAAACTGTCTTAAGTTGGATTTTCTGGCTTCACGTAAGCTTGATTAAGGCTTCTCTTGCCTCTAGTGCTTTGTGATTTTCCAGAAATAAAAAGGTTGGCTGCTGCATTGCAATAAAGGAGAGACAGCCCTGGATAAGATATTCACTGTTAACTCCTGTGTCATGTTAATAGGGAGGAAAAACTGCATCTGTGAGACTAGAATTCCACCTACAGGGCATTTGAGCCGAAGTGACATAAATTCTATCTCATCTCAAGGCGATGAGATGCATAGTTAAATTGTGGAACTCCCTGCCCCAGGATGTGGTGATGGCTGCCAACTTGGAAGACTTTAAGAGGGGAGTGGACATGTTCATGGAGGAGAGGGCTATCAATGTCTACTAGTCAAAATGAATACTAGTCATAATGCATACCTATTCTCTCCAGCATCAGAGGATCATGCCTATTATATTAGGTACTGTGGGACATAGGCAGGGTAATGCTGCTGTAGTTGTCTTGTTTGTGGGCTTCCAGGCACCTGTTCACATGAACACATTAAGCTGCCTTATACTGAATCAGACCCTTGTTCCATCAAAGTCAGCATTGTCTACTCAGACCGGCAGCAGCTCTCCAGGGTTTCAGGATGAGGTCTTTCACATCACCTACTTGCCTAGTTCCTTTAACTGGAGAGGCCAGGGATTAAACCTGGGACCTTCTGCATGCCAAGCAGATGCTCTACCACCGAGCCACAGCCCCTCCCCATTGGTTGGCCACTGTGTAAACAGACTGCTGGCCTTGATGGGCCTTGGTGTGATCCAGCAGGGCTTTTCTTATGCTCTTATGATCCCTGTATGATAAATCAAGTTCATCTCCTTAGACATTTCTCAGGCACACAGTTATGATGACAATGGAGGTTAGCAACTGTTGCTGACCCTATTGGAGCCTGGTAATGTTGATAACCAGCATGGTGTAGTGGTTAAGAGCAGTGGTTTGGAGTGGTGGAGTCTGATCTGGAGAACAGGGTTTGATTCCCTACTCCTCCACGTGAGTGGAGGAGGCTGATCTGGTGAACTGGATTTGTTTCCCCGCTCCTACACACGAAGCCAACTGTAGTCACAGTTCTCTTAGAGCTCTCTCAGCCCCACCTACCTTACAGGGTATCTATTATAAGGAGAGGAAGGGAAGGGGATTGTAAGTCGGTTTGATTCTTAATTAAGTGGTAAAGAAAGTCAGCAGATAAAAAACTCCTCCTCCTCCTCCTCCTCCTCCTCCTCCTCCTCCTCCTCCTCCTCTTCTTCTTCTTCTTCTTCTTCTTCTTCTTCTTCTTCTTCTCCTCCTCCTCCTCCTCCTCCTCCTCCTCCTCCTCCTCTGAGCTATTTTACTGATACCCCTTAATGTAATTGTTTTATTCTTCTTCTTGGCATCTTTATTCTTTCTAGAGTACCTTAGATACTACTTGTTACTAGAATGGTGGGGTCTGAACTTCGGAAGCTGAACCTGAGATCAGAAAGATGGATAAGTATGGCCCTCGTGCCTGTCAGATCCCCTTCCATCGACCGCTGTGAGCTTTTCTTTAAAGATCTACCTGCTGTTGGGTGGCAGCCCATGAAATGAAATCTCTCTGGGGGATTTTGTTCTCGGCATTAAGGTTCAGTTGAAGTAAAACAAATATTCCAGCCTTAATGGATTACAGTTCTCCCCCCCTGCTTTGATGTTTAATTGGATCTCCAAGCTTTATAGGACATGGATTACAGCTTCCCAAAGAAGAGTTCCCGCTGTAGGGCCATTGGTCCTTAAATAGCATCCTGCATCTCTTTTGTGGATGGATTTATTTGACTTTCTTGTTTGTTAGAGAGACTTATGGCATTGTTGACTTGCTGAGGTGTGTGTGTGCATGCATGAGCGCACACATGCCCCAAATGAATTTTGTGAATGCCTAAAAATTCAGAGCCTCACCTATGCAAAAATAAAACTGCTGTTAGCATACTGCCCTTGTACAAATCTATGGTGAGACCACACTTGGAATACTGTGTACAGTTCTGGTCACTACACCTGAAAAAGGATATTGCAGAGCTTGAGAAGGAGCAGAAAAGAGCAACTAAAATGATCAGGGGGCTATGAGGAACAGTTAAAATGCTTAGGGCTGTTTAGCTTGGAAAGAAGGCGGTTAAGAGGAGACATGATAGAGGTCTATAAAATTATGCATGCTATGGAGAGAGTGGACAGGGAGAAGCTTTTCTCCCTCTCTCATAATACCAGAACGCGGGGTCATCTGCCGAAGCTGGAGGGTGAGAGATTCAAAACAGATAAAAGGAAGTATTTCTTCACACAACACATAGTTCAGTTATGGAACTCGCTGCCCAGGGATGTGGTGATGGCTGCCAATTTGGAAGCCTTTAAGAGGGGAGCGGACATGTTCATGGAGAAGAGGGCTATTCATGGCTATTAGTAAAAATGGATGCTAGTTGTGATGCATACCTATTCTCTCCAGGATCAGAGGAACATGCCTATTGTATTAGGTGCTGTGGGACACAGGCAGGATAATGCTGCTGCAGTGGTCTTGTTTGTGGGCATCTGATTGGCCATTGTGTGAACAGACTGCTGGACTTGATGGATCTTGGTCCGATCCAGAATGGCTTTTCTTATGTTCTTACACGGCACTGTTAGAATTCCCTTCTATATGCCCCATAGTGGAGAAATACAAATCTATTTTTGGGATCTCGCAGAATTCCTGTTTTGGAACCCTTCGATTTGGTGTAGTAGGAGGAATGTAGGAGTCCCGTGGGGCAGAGTGGTCAGCTGCAGTACTGCAGTCAAAAGCTCTGCTCATGACCTGAGTTCGATCCCGACAGAAGTCGGTTTCAGGTAGCCGGCTCAAGGTTGACTCAGCCTTCCATTCTTCCGAGGTTGGTAAAATGAGTACCCAGCTTGCTGGGGGTAACGTGTAGAGGACTGGGGAAGGCAATGGCAAACCACCCCGTAAACATAGCATGTCCAGTAAATGTTGTGATGTAATGCCACCCCATGGGCCAGTAATGACCTGGTGCTTGCACAGGGGACCTTTACCTTTATCTAGTAGGGGGATCAGGGCCAGACAACATTGCTCTTGGGCCTTGATTTGGGGTGGTGGGCCAATTAGGGACCAGATAACATTGCTTTGGCAGCTGATCCTGGACTTTGGGACATGTCCAGAGGAGGGCAACAAAGATGGTGGGGGGTCTGGAGACCAAGTTCTATGAGGAAAGGTTGAAGGAGCTGGGAATGTTTAGCCTGGAGAGGAGAAGACTGAGAGGCGATATGATCACCATCTTCAAGTACTTGAAGGGCTGTCATATAGAGGATGGTGCTGAGTTGTTTTCTGTTGCCCCAGAAGGTCGGACCAGAACCAACGGGTTGAAATTAAATCTAAAGAGTTTCCGGCTTAACATTAGGAAGAATTTTCTAACAGTTAGAGTGGTTCCTCAGTGGAACAGGCTTCATTGGGAGGTGGTAAGCTCTCCTTCCCTGGAGGTTCTTAAGCAGAGGATAGATGGCCATCTGTCAGCAATGCTGATTCTATGATTTTAGGCAGATCATGAGAGGGAGGGCATCTTGGACATCTTTTGGGCATGGAGTAGGGGTCACTGGGTGTGTGTGTGGAAGGTAGTTGTGAATTTCCTGCATTGTGCAGGGGGTTGGACTAGATTACCCTGGTGGTCCCTTCCAACTCTGATTCAACTTGTTAGATCCTGCCCTTACCACGGACAAAATTTCATTACAACTTCAGTTCTCTTCAAGTGAAATGGGGAAAAGGCACTGCTTACTTCAGGGCCTTTGGGGAACATGAAGGACCTAACTTTAGGACCTTTGGGGAACATGCATTCTTATAATAAAAACTATTGGAGCGGGGGTGGGGATCTGGAGACCAATGGCTATTAATTTCTAAAGAGAGTAACAATGCAGTTAGGTTCTATGGAGTAATTGCCGAAACCGCTTGTTCTCCTCCACTGTTGTACCATCCCCTGCTGTCTAACCCCCCCGCTTCACTCCCACACAGAACAACCATCTCCTAGGGCTGTGTACCGAAACATAACCTTTTCCCTTCTTGCATTCTGCAAAATTCACCTCATGTCACTTTCTCAGGCAGTGCAAAATTATACATAACCCTCACTCTCAGACTCCATTCCTCACAGAGCTGTTTTCCGATGTTAAAAGTTATTATTGCTTTATGCCCCGCGGCTAAAAATCTCTGCTAAGGTGGTTTGTAAACACCCATTTATTACCCGGCGTTCTCCGGTCTATCTAGGCCTCGGCTCCGAAAGATGGATTTACAAACCGCACACACCGTACTCTTCAGGCGTAGGGAGCCTCTGAAATGAATTGCTTAGCTTGTGTAAACTGTAGCACAAATTGGCATCTAGCATAGGGTGGCAGGCATTAACAGACTTCCATGTTTTAAATAGGGATATTAGCGGTAGGCCTCCTGGTATCCCGTTGTCAGCGTGGGAGCCAGCGTGGTGTAGTGGTTTGGAGCGGTGGACTCTGAACTGGAGAACCGGGTTTGATTCCCCACTCCTGCACATGAGGCCAGCTGGGTGACCTTGGGCTACTCACTGCTCTCTCAGCCCCACCTACCTCACAGGGTATCTTTTTTGGGGAGGGGAAGGGAAGGTGCTTGTAAGCCGGTTTGATTGGCAGGAGGAAACAGGGTGGGGAAAGGAATGTACGCGGATGGTGCATCAGTGTGCTTGCATCACATCCAGTCACCCCTACTCCATGCCCAAAAGATGGGGAAAGAAACCCCTCCAGGATCCCTGGCCAATCTGGCCTGGAGGAAAATTGCTTCCTGACCCCAAAGTGGCGATAAGCATTACCCTGGACATGTAAGAAAGGGCTGAGCACTGATGCAACCCTTCCTGCCCTTCCTCTAATGGTCTGTCTAAGTTCACAGAATCAGCACTGCTGACAGATGGCCATCTAGCCTCTGCTTAAAAACCCTCCAAAGTACTAGCTAGCATCGCCACAGAGGTCACTTGACCTGGCTTGCTCCTGGGCTACGGTACGGGCCCAGTTCGCCCCAGAAAACAGGGTGGCTTGTAAGATATACAAGGCCAAATCACTGTGCAAAACAGCCCACTAAAGATCCATGCGTTGCCTTTCCTAAGTGATCAAAAGCATATTACATGCATTTCTGGGGAAGAAGTCCAGGAAGGAAGCAAGGCACATCAGGAGAGCAAGGTAAACTTGAACACAAATGTCACTCAAGAAATCCAGATCACGTAAGACGAAGAAGAAGAAGAAGAGTTGGTTTTTCTCTACCACTTAAGGAAGAATCAAATCGGCTCACAATCTCCTTCCCTTCTCCTCCCCATAACAGACACCCTGTGAGGTAGGTTAGGCTGAGAGAGCTCTAAGGGCTGTGACTAGCCCAAGGTCACCCAGCTGGCTTCATGTGAAGAAGCAGAGAAACAAATCCAGTTCACCAGATTAGTCTCCGCCGCTCATGTGGAGGAGTGGGGAATCAAACCTGATCAGAGTCCACCGCTCCAAACCACTGCTCTTAACCACTACACCACGCTGTGCAAGCAAAGGGTAAGCTACAGAAAAGCCACAGGCACAATTACCAATCGAACAGTCGTGTCCAGTCCAGCTTGGATCGCAACTGCACAGGCCGGTTTCGGGTAGAAAGGTGCCGTGGCCCGAACACTGGTCCAGACAGGTCGCTCTCGGTGTTTCACAGTTGGTTCCTCCCCAGCCAACGGAGCAATGGCATTCCCCTCTGACACACACGCCGCGTCCTGAGCAAGTGGGGTCCATGCAGTCCACTGTAGGGATAGGGAGAGAAAACAAATGCAAACATCAGAAAAAATAAGCTTTGTTTCATGCTTAAGAATATATCGCTTGTCCAGGTTGAGCCTGACTCTATACATGTATGTATGTATTTATTTCTTTAGAACATTTTTAGACCCAAGGAAATGGTGTTGTAGGAGTATTTTCCAATAACCCCATTTACGTTCTGAGGCAATACACCAGGATTGTGCTTTGTGACCCTCCCCAAACACATGATGACTTGACTCTGAAAAGCAAACTTCCCTGTGGAATTTTGAAGGCCGCAGTTCGAATTCTCAGCAGGCTGGGTCCTTAGGGTTGCCAACCTCCAGGTACTAGCCGGAGATCTCCTGCTATGACAACTGATCTCCAGGTGACAGAAACCAGTTCCCCTGGAGAAAATGGCCGCTTTGGCAATTGGACTCTATGGCATTGAAGTCCCTCTCCTCCCCAAACCCCACCCTTCTCAGGCTCCCCCCCTGCCAAAATCTCCCGCCAGTGGCAAAGAGGGACCTGGCAACTCTACTGGATCCCTTGTCTGACACAACATGGAATCTCACGTGTTCTTAACAGTCCTCATTTAGTTTGGTCAACATGTTTTTGCCCGGTTCCAAGCAAATGACTCAGTATTTTTCACAAGCACAGGAGGGTATATTTCTCTTACAAGTGCTTCTAGCGGGAACACTCTTCAGATCATTCGAGAGTCAGCAAAGGCCAGGTTTATCAATCTCCGGCGCCATTAGCCAAGGACGAGCCAGGGTGCCCATTTTAGGACAAGACCCTTGCAGGCTTGGCCCTCTCCCACCTCCGGAAGGAATGACTGCGAAAGGGGGCGACCGGGAGCAAGCTGCCAGCGCCCGTACGTCCTCAGCAGATGGTTCAACCGTGGAGAACAAAGATTGCCAGCTCGCTGACAAGGGGCGACTGCCAGGCAATTCATCATCTCCTCCGAAGGCCGGGAAAGGGGGTGGGGGGAGAAGGGAAGCTTTCAGGGGGCTTCCATCACAGGAGGCAAGAGTGCCCTGCTACCTCAGCGCTAACGCAGGATTACAGCGGCTGGGGTGTGTGTGTGTGTGCGAGTCTCAGGACACCCCATTCATCATAATCCCAAGGCCATTTTTCATGTCGAAATGAGGCCTTTCAGAAGACGCCGGCGCACAATGGCGACTTTAATCTTGCCCTTGCTGGCCGTGTTACTTTAGGCGTTCGGTGCCGTGGCAAGGGTCCTGGGATCGGATTAGAGAGTTTCGCCTTCTTTTCTTTCTTTGTTGTTGGTGCTTTAATGGTCGATTCTCCCCTTCTCTCCCCCCCACACCTTCCCAACTTTCTTTCTTTTTCCCCCCAGGGAGTTTGGCTCAGCAAATTTAGTTGCTGGGCTGCAGAAAAGCACATGGTGATACTTAGCGTTCAGTTCCTTTCTATGGATTGGTTCTAGTAGCCAATGGAAGAAGAATTTTCTTAACAGTTAGAGTGGTTCCTCAGTGGAACAGGTTTCCTCGGGTGGAGGCGAGCTCTCCTTCCCTGGAGGTTTTTAAGGTGAGGCTAGATGGCCATCTGTCAGCAAGGCTGATTCTGTGAAGTTAGGCAGATCATGAGAGCAACAAAGATGGTGAGGGGTCTGGAGACCAAGTCCTATGAGGAAAGGCTGAAGGAGCTGGGTATGTTTAGCCTGAAGAGGAGAAGACTGAGAGGGGATATGAGAACCATCTTCAAGTACTTGAAGGGCTGTCATATAGAGCAGGGTGCAGAGTTGTTTTCTGTTGTCCCAGAAGGTCGAACCAGAACCACCGAGGTGAAGATAAATCAAAAGAGTTTCCATTTAGACATTAGGAAGAATTTTCTAACCGTTAGAGAGGTTCCTCAGTGGAACAGGCTTCCTCGGGAGGTGGTGAGCTCTCCTACCCTGGAGGTTTTTAAGCCGAGGCTAGATGGCCATCTGTCAGCAATGCTGATTCTGTGACCTTAGGCAGATCATGAGAGATACGGCATCTTGGCCATCTTCTGGGCATGGAGTAGGGGTCACTGGGGGCGTGGGGGGAAGTAGTTGTGAATTTCCTGCATTGCACAGGGGGTTGGACTAGATGGCCCTGGTGGTCCCTTCCAACTCTATGATTCTATGATTCTAAGCAGTTACTATCAAGCCGTGGGTCAGTTATAAGGCACATGCTTTGCCAATAGAAAGTCCCAGCTTCAATCCTAGGCACTGTTAAAGAATCTTAGGTTACAGGTGATGGGAAAGCCCTCCAACTGCCCAAGACCTTGGAGAGTCACTGCTAGCCAGACTTTCAGGTGAGTAGCTGTGTTGGTCTGCAGTAGAACAGCAAGATTAGAGTCCAGTAGCACCTTAAAGACCGACATAAGTTTTTCCAGAGTATAAGAATTTGAGAGTCAAAGCTGACAAAGGCAGCTTTGACTCTCAAATGCTTATACACTGGGAAAAGATTGTTCGTCTTTAAGGTGCTACTGGACTCCAACCTTGTTCTCCTGCTGCCAGTCAAAGCAAACGATGCTAAGCTAGATAGGCCAATGGTCTGACTTCGCATGAGGTCATTTACGCATGGGTACTTTCACTCACATTCACCCCCTGTCTATTTTGGTTGTTCCTTGGAGTTATGCATGAGTTTTCCGTCCATGAGAGATGACCTCGCTGCCAGCCCTCACAAATCCCGGGACTTCCTGTTCCTCTGTTAACCTGATTCTTCCCTCTCTCCTGAGCTCAGCCCAGGTGAAATCCCCATTCATAAGGCAAAGTGCCGGACACACAAGCTTAGTTTCGCTCACAACTAATTTACAAAGCAGCATGTCAAGAGACGGGGATTCAAATACTTCCTGCTTCCTGGGAGCTCTTTCTGAGCAGAAGAAAGGCTTTTTAAAAACCGAGGCTTGGATTTCTCCCCCCCTTCTTTTCAGATTGCTCCATTTTTTGTTTTATGTTCTTAAAATGCTTTTTATGTGGCAATTGGGTTTGGGGGGGGGAACTTTTCTCTCACTACAGCCAATTACAAAGCAGCATTTCAAGGGGCAGGGATTCAAACACTTCCCGATTTCAGCTTGGGGACTGCTGGTGCATACACCCCCAACAGGAAAGTGTGGGTCCAGCGAGCAACGAACCTCAAGTAAAACTCCCCTGCAGAAACGACCTATGACAGATTTGTCTCTTCATATGATTGGGGGGGGGGCACCAATGCAAAATGTGCATTCTTTTGGGTTGGGGTGGCAGAAACCCCCCGTGGATTACGCTGTTTGCCTGCTCAGCTAAAGCCGTCCGCTGCTTGAACAGAGATGCCCGCTCTTTCCTCCCTCTACTTTAAGCTTCCTTATCCCTACGATAAAGCAACACACTTCCCCCCCCCCCCGGTTTGCCCAGCTCTCAGGGCTACACAAATCCTGCCTCTATTTCTGCTTCTGCCTGGCTCATGCTTTCTAAAAATACAGAATAAAAGCTTGGGCAAAGAAAACTGTCTTTACCTGGCACCAGAAGGAAAATCAAACCAGGCACCAGACAAATGCTCCAAGGGGGAGCACTGAAAAAGCTATGTCTCTGGTTGCCCCCCACCTCTATAATTGGGGGCACAACTTGACAACCTCAAGCCAAAGGCAGGGATGTACAGCTCCGGTTCATTTCAGCACGGCTTCCTCAGGGGGTCTTTGGCAGGCAGGATCAGAATAAGCCGCACATCCCGATTTCTCGAAAACCAGGCTAGCTTACCCATCCCCGATTGTTTCACCCCAGCAGAAAGCAAGCTGGATAAAATGAGACAGAAGGTGGGGATTTGTTTTCCGCACGCGAGCTGAATATTCGCATTGGAAATCGAGCTCGAGAGATGCCCGCAGCCTCTCTACCACATCCCTGAGCATGAGTCTTAAATGTAAATACGATCACTTAGAGGGAGAAGGGGAGCTGGCATGGTGAAAAGGAGCGGTTTGACTGCCACGTCTTCTGATAGGGTTTAGACGTCCTACAGACAGGTTAGGAATGGCTTTATCTTGTAGTCACTTCAAGCAGAAGCAAACTGTTTTAGCGTCACTGCCAGGAGTGGCAAACACTGACGGTTGCTTGTTCTAAAACTTATTCTTCCTAGGCAGCTGGAAGCTAATGGGCAGACTAAAAACTGTGTGGTAAAAGCTCCAGTAATCTTTAACCGAAGTTTGGAAAGACTGGAGGCAAACTTGTCCGACTCTACTCTCATACAGGAGTCGGGCAGTTTCGGTCTCTGTCTTTGTCTCTGTCTCTCTCTCTCTGAAACATTACATTCTCAAGTGAAACTTTCTCTAAATTCGCGTGGTTACAAAAAAGTATATAGGTTACTCTTGAACACCAAAAACTAATCTTTCCCCCATCCAGGGAAAGAACTACAGTTCTTGTTTTGTTGACCACTGGTATCCGTCTTGGTTCTCACAAGTGGAAGATGTTACTCCATTTTAAATATAAAGGTGGGGGTGAAGTGAAACGTACACCCGACTGCATTGCTTGACGTATCATGTCTAATGCTTTTTGCTTTACTTCACATTTTTGTAATCCTAAATCCTATCGCATCGCCTCATTGTAGTGATTGCATTGACTGACACTGTGTAATCCGCCTTGGGCCTCAGTGAGAAAGGTGGACTACAAATGAAGTGAAGAAGAAGAAGAAGAAGAAGAAGAAGAAGAAGAAGAAGAAGAAGAAGAGGAGGAGGAGGAGGAGGAGGAGGAGTTGGAGTTGGTTTTTATATGTCAATTTTCTCTACCTTTTTTAAGGAGAACCAAGCTGGCTTACAAACTCCTTCCCGTCCTCTCCCCACAAGAGACACCTTGTGAGGTAGGTGAGGCTGAGAGAACTCTAAAAGAGCTGTGACTAGCCCAAGGTCACCCAGCTGACTTTGTGTGTAGGAGTGGGGAAACAAATCCAGTTCTCTAGATTAGCCTCCACAGCTCATGTGGAGGAGTGGGGAATCCAGCCCGGTTCTCCAGATTAGAGTCCACTGCTCTTAACCACTATACCACACTGGCTCTCCACATGAGCACTAGCAACAGCTCTCCTGAAAGGAAGCACAAAAAATTGGCGGTTCTTTCAGGTTTGCCTCCCAGGAGGTAAGGCTCCATTACCCACCTGAGGGTCCTGACCCACAGGGAAGACCACTGCTCAGAAGCACACACCATGTTCTTGGGAAACTCTCATCTACTGCAACCTTGTTTATGCAGGGAACCTTCTGGCTGGGATGTCAACCAGCTGAGGAACCCTGAAAACCTTGCTAGTTCATTCACTTATGTTTTATACACACGGCTCAATGAAAAAGGAAGGGAAAACGGAAAGGCCTGTTATAAACATGGTGGAGAGAGGTCTGAGGTTTCCAGCCAAAGGAAACAATACCAGATGGCCCCTCTTCAAGGAAAAAATATATTTGTAAAGTAGTGAAAACCAACTTTATATTAGACAGACCTGGAAAAAAGAAAGAAAGAAAAGAATTCTGTAAATTTCCCATATAACATATTTCAAGGTTTCCCTCCCTCCTCATTCCTCTTGGCACATTACAAATTATTGTGTTGCACATAAGAAACAAATCTATAGGAAGGGAGGAAATGTGCCAAACCACTGCTAGGAAAATGCCTGTTTTCCTTCGTGCCACAGCTTTTTATTTGAGCTGTCATTTGAAGAATCCTGCGTGGGGTGTGTCCAATTTTAAAACTTCTGTCTCTTTTTGCAGCCGCAAGAATATCCCAATGCAGTGTGCAATTTTTTTTAAAAAAAGAACACTGTAATAAAACGTCCGTAAAATCACAACAGGAGCACGGCGAGATCAATAAAAGCAACTTGGCAAATATCTGAAAATAGCAAACAACGTACTCGTCAGGAACAACCAGTCTTAAGACGCCACGTATTGGTCATCTGGAAATGGTGTGGTGTAGTAGTTAAGAGTGTTGGACCCAGAATTGTGACCTTGGGCCAGTCACACTCACTCAGTATAATTTACGGGGAGGGGGTGTGGCTCAGTGGTGGAGCATCTGCTTGGCATGCAGAAGGTCCCAGGTTCAATCCCAGGCCTCTTCAGCTAAAGGGACTGGGCAAGCAGGTGATGTGAAAGACCTCTGCCTGAGACCCTGGGGAGCCGCTGCCAGTCTGAGTTGACAATACTGTCTCTGATGGACCAAAGGTCTGATTCAGTAGAAGGCAGCTTCATGTGTTCATGTGTACGTAATGCAACATGGCCAGAATTGTGTAATGGCTAGAGAAGGGGTCCCCAATGTGGTACCTGTTAAAGGACATTGTACAAACACCTCTTTTCTGTGCTGAGTAACAGCGGGCACCTGTTCATACGGACAACAGCACATTAGCGGTCCAGCTTTTTGCCATCTTCCTTGTATGTTCTGAAATGTGAAAGCAATCTATAACACAGGAGATGTATTAAGCACCCTATCAGTCCATATTAAGAGTTTGCATCTTGCAATTAAGTCTTGGAACACCAGGGAGAAGGGGACGGAGAATGTGGAATGGATCGATTATTTGCACCTGATTTTGTTTGACTGCTTGGAATTCAAGGCTCATATCGTTTTGATCAGTGAAAGGTCTACGAGATCCGAATTGATGTGCATGTTCTGGCTGGTGTGATGCCATTGAAAGAGAAAGAGAGACAGAGAGAGAAGGCAGAACTACAGATTGCCCTTGTACAAGTCTATGGTGAGACCATACTTGGAATACTGTGTACAGTTCTGGTCACCACACCTAAACAAGGATATTGCAGAGCCTGAGAAGGTGCAGAAAAGAGCAACCAAAATGATCAGGGGGCTGGAGCAGCTGGTCTATGAGGAATGGTTAAAATGCTTAGGGCTGTTTAGCTTGGAAAGAAGGTGGTTAAGAGGAGACATGATAGAGGTCTATAAAAGTATGCACCGTTTGGAGAGAGTGGACAGGAAGATCACCTGCTGAAGCTGGAGGGTGAGAGATTCAAAAACAGGCAAAAGGAAGTATTTCTTCACAACGCACAGTTAAATTGTGGAACTCCCTGCCCCAGGAGGTGTGATGGGTGCCAATCTGAAAGGCTTGAAGAGGGGACATGTTCATGGAGGAGAGGGCTATCCATGGCTACTAGTCAAAATGAATACTAGTCATGATGCATCCCTATTCTCTCCAGGATCAGAGGAGCATGCCTATTATATTAGGTGCTGTGGAATACAGGCAGGATGGTGCTGCTGCAGTTGTCTTGTTTGGGGGCTTCCTAGAGGCACCTGGTTGGCCTCTGTGTGAACAGACTGCTGGACTTGATGGACATTGGTCTGATCCAGCATGGCATTCCTTATGCTCTTATGTTCTTACGGGTTGCAAAGAACACTCATCTGATGCTGAAAACAACATTCCTGGGTCAAGTCGCTCTCCATAAGATCCAGTTCAACTTGACCCAAGTCCTGAAGTCATTACAACATGCATTTCCCTGCCTTGATTCCACATCAATGGGGTGCCACTGGTAGGGGCAGGAAAAAACACACCTTAATTTATTCAGAGTAAGTTGTATCCGGTATTATCGGATGGGGAGGGTGGTTGGAGGGACGTGACATAGGACTGCCATTTCCAGTGGAAGCACTGTGTTCTTTGCAAGGTATCTTCCCTTCCATATGCCTCCCAATAAGCTAACTCATGTATAATTTGCGAACAGATGTCTGTGCGTCTGATAACATTCCCCTGAAATATATCTTATACACTGCTTAGAATCATAGAAACATAAGGGTTGCAAGGGACCACCAGGGTCATCCAGTCCAATGCCCTGCACAATGCAGGAAATTCACAACTACCTCCCTCCCCTCACATCCCCAGTGACTCCTACTCCATGCCCAGAAGATGTACAAGATGCCCTCCCTCTCATCATCTGCCTACGGTCATAGAATCAGCATTGCTGACAGATGGCCACCTAGCCTTCGCTTAAAAACCTCCAGGGAAGGAGAGCCCACCACCTCCCGAGGAAGCCTGTTCCACTGAGGAACCGCTCTAACAGTTAGAAAGTTCTTCCTAATGTTTGGATGGAAATTCTTTGATTTTAATTACAACTCATCGGTTCTGGTCCGACCTTCTGGGGCAACAGAAAAGAACTCGGCACCCTCCTCTATATGACAGCCCTTCAAGTTCTTGAAGATGGTTCTCATACCACCTCTCAGTCTTTCCCTCTTCAGGCTAAACATACCCAGCTCCTTCAACCTTTCCTCATAGGACTTGGTCTCCAGACCCCTCACCATCTTCTCAGTAATGAAAAGGAGGCATTTAAAGCATCCATTTATATGCACCCCTAATGGTCACAAGGGTTCTGTCTCACATGCACATGAAGGAAGAATAAAACACACAGTGCTGAAAAGGCATGACGATGAATTCAAATTAAGGAGAAAGGCAGCAACGTTTCCATTATAGGCTTAGCACAGATTGAAAGCCATCTGTGCAGGGGCTCTTGAAAAGATACTTGATTCTGAAGCGGCATTGAACCCGTGGCCCGGGATACTGCAAAGTACCTGGCGCCAAAGAAAAAGCAGAGTCCCTTGTCTGCCACTATGAACATTCACATCCACAAATCACTTGGCAGTGGTGGAAAAAAATTACACTTTTCACTCTGTGAATCGAGGAGATGTTCTAAAAAGAACATTTTGATCATGCGATTATGTGTGCTTCAGATCTTTGAGCAGCTCTGGCTGTCATAACACCTGAAAGTTTTTTGCTTGGATACTATGCATACATAAAAGACAACTAGCAGCTTGGAGGAGAGAGAAGGTTTTTGTTGTTGTTGTTGTTATAGACCCATCTGGTGTGAAAGGAAGCAGCTGTGGTTCAGTGGTAGCATCTCCAGTTAAAGGGACTATGCAAGTAGGTGATGTGAAAGACCTCAGCCTGAGACCCTGGAGAGTCATGGAGAAGGGCCATGGCTCAATGGTAAGAATGTGCTTGGCATGCAGAAGGTCCCAGGTTCAGTCCCTGGCATCTCCAGTTAAAGGGACCAGGCAAGTAGGTGATGTGAAAGACCCCTGCCTGAGACCCTGGAGTGCCACGGAGAGAGGTTGTGGGTCAGTGGTAGAGCATCTGCTTGGCATGCAGAAGGTCCCAGGTTCAATCCCTGGCATCTCCAGCTAAAAGGATCAAGCAATAGGCGATGTGAAAGACCTCAACCTGAGATCCTGGAGAGCCGTTGCCAGTCTGAGTAGAGTCCTGACCTTGATGGACCAAGGGTCTAATTTGGAATAAGGCAAGGGCCGTAGCGAAGAGACAGAACATCTGCTTGGCACATGGAAGGTCCCAGGTTCAACCCCTGACATCTCCAACTGTAAGGAGCAAATGGTAGGTGATGTGAAAGACCTCCACCTGTAGGGGAAGGGGCTGTGGCTCAGTGGTAGAGCATCTGCTTGGAATGCAGAAGGTCTGAGGTTCAATCCCCAGCAACTCCAATTAAAGGAACTAGGCAAGTAGGTGATGTGAAAGACCTCTACCTGATACCCCGGAGATCCGTGGAGAGGAGCTGTGACTCAGTGGAAGAGCATTTGCTTGTTATGCAGAAGGTCCCAGGTTCAATCCCTGGCATCTCCATTTAAAGGGACTAGGCAGGTAGGTGATGTGAAAGACCTCTGCCTGAGACACTGGAGAGCCGCTTTCGGTCTGAGTAGACAATACTGACTTTGATGGACCAAGGGTCTGGTTCAGTATAAGGCAGCTTCATGTGTTCATGTGTTCACTGGCATATATACCCAGCTCCCTGGGAGCAGCTTTCCATGGGATACTTCCATTCAATTGTGGTATGTGTGTGACCACTGCACATACACCTGTATATGTACATGTCTACTTTATTGCCGGGCGGGTGCTGTAGCTCAGTGGTAGAGCCTCTGCTTTGCATGCAGAAGGTCCCAGGTTCAATTCCCGGCATCTCCAGTTAAAGGGACTAGACAAGGAGGTGATGTGAAGGACCTCTGCCTGAGACCCTGGAGAGCCATGGAGAGAGGTTGTGGCTCAGTGGTAGAGCCTCTCCTTGGCATGCAGAAGTTCCCAGGTTCAATCCCCAGCATCGCCAGTTAAAGGGACTAGGCAAGTAGGTGATGTGAAAGACCTCTGCCTGAGACCCTGGGGAGCCGCTGCTGGTCTGAGTAGACAAGACTGACCCATGGTCTGATTCAGTGTAAGGCAGCTTCATGTGTTCACGTGTCCAAGGTGGCACCAAGATCCACTCCTGTTTCCTTGCAGCAGGGAAGAAAAGAAATCACCAGCGTAAGGGCCAACGGAACGAAGACTGAACATACCTTCCTCGCAGCTCTCTCCCTTGTACCCTGGATTGCAGATGCAGGTCCCCATGATGCACGTGCCGTGGTTGTTGCAAGAGATGTCAATGCATTGGTTGGTTGGGACATCGCACTCGGCCCCCTTCCATCCGCTGTGGCATAAGCACCGGCCTTTCATGTACTGCCCGTTTCCGCTGCATAATACTGGGCAAGACGCTACGAAGCAACAGAGATAGAATGGTGTAAAAATTAACCTGCCTTCTCATGCAAGGGTATCTATTGCTATCACAACTACCTCTAACAGTAAAATTGCTGGCCCCCGTGCAGATGATGATCGCATCATCACCAGGTTGTGGTGATGGCTGCCAACTTGGAAGGCTTGAAGAGGGGAGTGGACATGTTCATGAAGGAGAGGGCTATCCATGGCTACTAGTCAAAATGAATACTAGTCATGATGAGTACCTATCCTCTCCAATATCAGAGGAGAGTGCCGAATATATTAGCTGCTGTGTAACACAGGAGGATGGTGCTGCTGCAGTTGTCTTGTTTGTGGGCGTCCTAGAGGCACCTGGTTGGCCACTGTGTGAACAGACTGCTGGACTTGATTGGCCTGATCCAGCAGGGATGTTCTTATGAGGACAGGGCTATCCATGGCTACTAGTCAAAATGGACACTAGTCATGATGCATACCTATTCTCTCCAGGATCAGGGAGAATGCCTGTTATGTTAGGTGCTTTGGAACAGAGGCAGGACAATGATACTGCAGTTGTCTTGTTTGTGGGTTTCCTGAAGGCACCTGGTTGGCCACTGTGTGAACAGACTGCTGGACTCGATGGGCCTTGGTCTGATCCAGCATGGCCTTTCTTATGTTCTTAGGTTCTCAAGGGAGTTTTCACTATCAAAAGCTCATGCCCCCCAAAATCATGTTGGTCTCTAAGGTCCTACTGGACTCGAATCTAGCTGTTCTACCACAGACCAACACAGTGATCAAAAGAGTTTCCATCTAGACAATAGGAGGAATTTTCTAACAGTTACAGCAGTTCCTCAGTGAAACAGGCTTCCTCAGGAGGTGGTAAGCTCTCCTTCCCTGTAGGTTTTTAAGCAGAGGCTAGATGGCCATCTGTCAGCAGTGCTGATTCTATGACCTTAGGCAGATGATGACAGGGAGGGCATCTTGGCCATCTTCTGGGCATGGAGTAGGGGTCACTGGGAGTGTGTGGGAGAGGTAGTTGTGAAATTCCTGCATTGTGCAGGGGGTTGGACTAGATGACCCTGGTGGTCCCTTCCAACTCTATGATTCTATGATTCTACCCTCTGAAACAAAATACATTTGGTATTTTAAGATGGTACAATTTCCCCGCATGTCTTGCATGCATGCTTCTATTCTAAGCTTTAAGCAAAACAAATAAATATAGTGAAATAAAGAACTCTATTTGGGTTCCTTTCATTAACATCTTTTCATTGCACGGTTGTGTGGGACCTCAGGTAAGACAATGTTACGGGTGGTCAGGGGTCGCCCGAATTAGTCCTGCTTGCCCTCCCTTCGACACTGCGCCCTGGCTGACTCTTCACAAAAGGAGGATAACCCCGAGGGCTCCAGCAAGGAAAAGCTGTAGCTTAGAGACCGCCTTATGGATGACTGAGCAAAAAGGTCACCCCCTAAGCTCCACCGAGCTATTGACCGAGCAGCCACTGGCCAAACAATAAAGGCCCGGCCATCTCTAAGCCCTCCTTTTGCTTAATGCTTCCCCCCCTCAAAGGCCAGCGCTCTCGAGGGGTCATTATTCTCATTGTTTGTTCGCATGCAACAACCGAAAGGAAGGGGAGGAGGAAAAGCAGGAGGCCCAGCAGGGGTCGGGTGGGGAAGAGGTTTACTCCGGTAAAGTCACGGCAAATGATAAACCAACCAAGGGGTTTATTGGATTTCAACCTCTTGCAATCCCGAGCTAGGCTTTACTTACTGCTCCCAGTCAGGCCTGTAAGCATCTCTGGGCACCCGGTTGGCCACTATGTGAACAGACTGCTGGACTTGATGGGCCTTGGTTTGATCCAGCAGGGCCTTTCTTATGTTCTTAACCTGAAGGACCCGTTCTGACTCGCAAAAGCTCATACCCCCAAAATCTTCTTAGTCTCTAAGGTGCTACTGGACTTGAATTACTAGTCAAAATAGATACTAGTCATGATGCATACCTATGACTCTGTCTTTCACGCTTGTTGATGTTATACACATCCTGAGAAGCTTGATACCATATACACCGTGTGAGTTGGCAACCATGTTTTAACTCACATGGACTAAATATTTCTATATAAAGCCACACAAAACAAACGGCTTTTATATATCTTTTACCTTGTATAATGTGCATATAGATGTCAGGATGTGTATTGTAAAGTTGTTTTATGTGTGACCACTGAGGAAGGCCTATATAAGGCTGAAACACGTTTGGTCTAAGTTTGGTCATTTTATGTATTGTGCATATTGATAAACCCGAACCAAAAATAAACCTGAAAAAAGCCATTTCGGTAAATTTCAGGTTCGGGTTTACCAACTGCCAAAACCTGGGGAGAAAGCCAAAGTCGAATTGACAATCCCTGAAAAAACCGGGTAATTATTCGGCTTTCCCCAGGCTTTGCGAAGCTCCTGCGGGGCATTTTTTGAGGTAGAGCCCCCAAATTTGCAGCATTCAAGCAAGGGAATTTGGGTTTCACGCTGGGTTCCAGAACTGTGCAGATCTATTCCCTTGCTTTTGTGCTGGGACCTAACTCTGCCCTTGGTGCTGGTTCTAAGAGTACCCGCAGCGGTATCCCAAAGATCTAGGAGCCACAAAAGCACAGAAGCAGTTGTGGATTCCAGTGATAAAGCTTTGAATTCAGAAGGTCTGAGAACCAAACTACATGTTATGGGTGAACATGGGACCATCCCATGGCCACTGATGCCATTTCAGATAAGAATTTAGGTTAAAAAAAGGTAAAAGTAGTCTCTTTTGCAAGCACCGGGTCATGGCTGATCCCTGGGGTGACATCACATCCTGATGTTTACTAAGCAGACTCCGTTTATGGGGTAGTTTGCCATTGCCTTCCCCAGTCGTCTACACTTTACCCCCAGCATGCTGGGATTTTACCGACCTTGGAAGGATGGAAGGCTGAGTTAACCTTGAGCTGGCTATCTGAACCCGACTTCTGTTGGGGTTGAACTCAGGTTGTGAGCAGTTTTAAAACTGCCATAAGAACATCTTCCCCCGAAGATTATTTCACACTTGAAAAAGTGTGTGTGGGGAAGATATGAGCACACGGTACGGCTGGCCGTGGCACATTTTAAACAATCAAGTTCTCATCTGAAATGGAGTTAGCAGCCACAGGTTGTCCTGTGCCTGCCTGTAACGTGTAGTTTGGCTCTGAGGTTCGGTCCCTGGTGCGTCAAATTACAGGATCACAGGCGTAGGGAAAAGGCTCTTTTCTGTACCTGAGCCCATTGCCAGTCAGACAATATAGTGCTAACCATCTTCAAGTACTTGAAGGGATGACATATAGAAGTTGGTGCCGAGTTGTTTTCCGTTGCCCCAGAAGGTCATACCAGAACCGACGGGTTGAAATTAAATCAAAAGAGTTTCCATGTAGACATTAGGAAGAATTTTCTAACAGCTAGAGCGGTTCCTCAGTGGGACAGGCTTCCTCGGGAGGTGGTAAGCTCTATTTCCGTGGAGGTTTTTAAGCTGAGGCTAGATGGTTATCTGTCAGCAATGCTGATTCTGTGACCTTAGGCAGATCATGAGAGGGAGGGCATCTTGGCCATCTTCGGGGAATGGAGTAGGGGTCACTGGGGGTGTGGTGGGGAGGTAGTTGTGAATTTCCTGCATTGCGCACGAGGTTAGACTAGATGACCCTGGTGGTCCCTTCCAACTCTCTGATTCTATAAAGAAGACTCACCAACGACCTCACTCGATATGAGGCAGCTTCATATTTCATAAGCCAAATAACAAACACTTCCTCTCCCAACACCATCACAAGGAATGGTGGACAGAATAAGTGATGGATGGATGGATCGCGTGGCTATGTTAGCCATTTTTTAAAACAAACATGACTTTAGAACAAAGTAAACAGCAAATGGGGCAGAGAGGGGCCGCACTTGCCTAGAAGAGAATGCAGCAGAAGGGCTTAGCTTGTCCACCAATCATGTGGCAAATTGGATGAAAGTCTTGTAAATAAAGCACCCACCTGTGACAAATAAGCCCCAGAAGCCTTTTCTTCTTAAATTTTGCAAAGCAAATAAAGAAAGATGGACACTTTGCTTGGATAAACCTGGAATTACGGAGCAACCCAACACACTTCTACCATCTGCACTGTGCCTCATCAGGCAATTTCCGCAAAGCAGATCCCCAAGATGAAACCTCGGAGGCCATGGGGAGGGGCTGTAGCTCAGTGGCAGAACATCTGCTTTGCACGCAGAAGGTCCCAGGTTCAATCCCCAGCATCTCCAGTTACAAGGATCAGGCAGGAGCAGCCTGAGACCCTGGAGAGATGCTGCCAGTTCGAGTAGACAATCATGACCCTGTTAGACAAACAGTCTGATTCAGCATAAGGCAGCTTCACGTGTGAGAATAGTAACAATAATTTAAAACAACCCTACCTCGGCCACAGTCGGGGCCCAGGAAGCCCAGAAAACAATGGCAGGTGCCCGAAACACAGTCTCCGTTCCCGTAGCAGTTGCTGGGGCAGTTATCCACCGATTCTAGGGTATTAAAAAAACAGAGAAAAATCAATCCATGTATGAAATAACGAAGCACTTGTTTGTGCGCATGGACCGTGTCTCTGGCATTTCACTCTGCTCCTCAGTGTCTTGGTAATATTTCACTCAACAAAAACAGAAGGGGTTGGATCCAGACAAAACCGACAATTTCCACCCATTTCCCCTTCCGCTGCAGACTCCCCTTATGCCATTCCTTGGGGCTCCCTGTACCCCAGGAGCACCATTTCAAGGAGATCAGTGGTTTGTGATGTCCATAGGGTTGTCAGCTCTGGGCTGGGAAATACTTGGAGATTTTGGGGGTGGACCCTGGGAAAGGCAGGGTTTGAGGAGGGGGAGGGACTTCAGCAGGTTATAATGCCATAGAGTCCACCCTCCAAAGCAGCCATTTTCTGCAGGTGAACTGATCTCGATCGGCTGGAGATCAATTGTAACAGCAGGAGATAGCTTGGAAAGAAGGCAGCTAAGGGGAGACATGATAGAGGTCTATAAAATTATGCATGGTTTGGAGAGAGGGGACAGGGAAAGGTTTTTCTCACTCTCCCATAATACTAGAAGGCGGGATCATCTGCTGAAGCTGGAGGGTGAGAGATTCAAAACAAGATAAAAGGAAGTATTTTTTCACACAACGCATAGTTAAATTGTGGAACTCCCTGCCCCAGGATGTGGTGATGGCTGCCAACATGGAAGGCTTTAAGAGGGGAGTGGACATGTTCACGGAGGAGAGGGCTATTCATGGTTACTAGTCAAAATGGATACTAGTCATGATGTATACCTATTCTCTCCAGGATCAGAGGAGCATGGCTATTCTATTAGGTGCTGTGGAAAAAAGGCAGGATAACACTGCTGCAGTTGTCTTGCTTGTGGGCTTCCTAGAGGCCCCTGGTTGGCCACTGTGTGAACAGACTGCTGGACTTGATGGGCCTTGGTCTGATCCAGCAGGGCCTTTCTTATGTTCTTATGTTCTTATATCTTCAGGTGCCACCTGGAAGTTGGTAACCCTACATGTCCACCCCTTCCTGTTTCGTTTTTTTATCGATGGCTCACGCTATTCATGTTTACAATTTGCTTTTCATAGGAGGAGGAAAAAACCAACAACCCCATCACTTTAGGCTTATTAAACGTTAATTCCCCTCCCCCCCAAAGAGAGAATAAGATCACCCCCAAGGTTTTCTTAGCACAAGTTTGCATAAAGACAGGGTACCGTTGTGCGGGCGGAATGACAAAATAGCACGGTTGGTTGGAGCCTATTGTTTCTGATCCCAACCCAATGTAATAGGTGTCATATTAAAATGGGATGTAATTACAGAGGAGCTGACTTAACTTAGCTGGATTCATTTTTCACTGAGACAGGCTAAAAACAGTGGCAGGATATCAGGGGAGGAGGAGACAGCGACTACTCCTCAATTTCTTTTTATTTTCTTTCTTTTTTTTAATAAAAAGGTTAATTCTGGCCTGTGCAGCAACGTATCTAACATTTCTTAGGTCCAGACAAGGAGGGAAATTAATGGTTCCAAACTTCCACATGGAGGTGGCGCTAAAAATACTCTGGGCCTTCCTAGATGATTAAAAAAGTTCTGTAAAGGCTATTGTTATTAGACAGGGCTCAATAGTAGTAGCAGCAATGTGGTATTCCTAAGGTTGCCAACCTCCAGGTTGTAAAATTCCTGGAGATTTTAGGGATGGAGCCTGGGGTAGGCGGGGTTTCATAGAATCATGGAAGGGACCACCAGGGTCATCTAGTCCAACCCCCTGCACAATGCAGGAAATTCACAACTACCTCCCCCCCACACACACACCCAGGGCCCCTACTCCATGCCCAGAAGATGGGGAAAGAAACCCCTCCAGGATCCCTGGCCAATTTGGCCTGGCGAAAAATTGCTTCCTGACCCCAAAGTGGCGATCAGCATTACCCTGGACATGCAAGAAAGGGCTGAGCACTGATGCAACCCTTCCTGCCCTTCCTCTCATGGTCTGTCTAAGTTCACAGAATCAGCATTGCTGACAGATGGCCATCTAGCCTCTGCTTAAAAACCCTCCAAAGAACTAGCTAGCATCGTCTGGAGAGCATTGGTGATAGCAGGAGATATACAGCTAGTACGTGGAGGTTGACAACCCTACCTGGAGATCCGTTGTAACAGTGGGAGATCACCAGGTGCCACCTGGAAGTTGGCAACCCAGTACAGCACAGAGATCTTTTTAAAGCTGCCTCGCACTGCCATGCAATTACCTGTGCAAATGGCTTTTTTTGTATGGACAAAATGCAATTACGCATATTAAAGGGATGGACAAATTGGCTAGGCTCCCAATTGGTCCTTTTCCGTCCCCGTTTGAATTAATTACCCACTCTCCCATTCGGTGGGTGAGCCGCGCCGCGCCGGGACCGCAGCAGTAATTCTCCCTTTATTTATCTACCAGGGTAGCTTCAGGCTTAATGACTTGGGGGGGGGGCTCTCTTTCAGGCTGGAGGCCAAGGCGATGTCTGCCTGACATACCAAGCCCCTATTAGAGGTTGCAGTAATGCGACTGCATGTTCAAAGTTACATATTTTATAGCCTCCATGCTTCGCTGCTCCCCAGACGTTGAGAAAAGCACTCTCCCATGCCATGAAGAAGAAGAAAAAATAACCTACTCATTATCAGGGAACTGGGGCGGGCTAAGAATTAAAGTGGGGGTGAGCGGCAGCTTGCATATTGAAATAATATTATGAGAAAAATAAGGCCCCTGTTTCACACAACGGATCAAATGCCGTTCTCGTTTCTGCAGATTAAAGTGGTTGATGTTGTGAAATGGGCATGCCCCGCCCAGAATGTCATTTTGCAAGGGCAAAGATTTGCCACTGAAATCAAGGGTCTCCCGTCCAAACACTTGCCAGGGTTGAGGCTGAGAGGGTGTGACTGGCCCAAGCCACCCAGCAAGTTTCCATGCAGTGTTGGAATTCGAACCTGGGTTTCCCAGATCTTAACCACTACACCACGGTGGCTCTCCCTTGTCCTGTACTGGTCAAATTTCCTGACTCTGCAGCCATTCCCACTAGGGTTGCCAAGCTCTTGCTATTACAACTGATCTCCAGCCAATAGAGATCAGTTCCCCTGGAGAAAATGGCCTCTTTGGCAATTGGACTCTATGGCGTTGAAGCCCCTCCCCTCCCCAAACCCCGCCCTCCTCAGGCTCTGCCCCAAAAACCTCTCGCTGGTAGCGAAGAGGGACCTGGCAACCCTAATTCCCACAACGTGCTGCTCCCTCTATATCAGCCTGGTCTACCTTTTCCAAATGGACCACTGGTTGCCTCTCCTGGCTAGAACTGAGGCTCACTCCTCGGTCTGGCATCTTGCCCCAGCCAGCTCAAGAAAACGGCTCAGATCCTCAGATTTCCAGATCTTCCTAGTCTCCTCCTGAGATACCAAAAACCCTGCAGAGGAACACTCCACCCCTCACCCCCCCCAAGCACATCTACATATAGCATTTTCCATGTCCAGCTGTTTGCTACAGTCTTGAATAGACAAGAGATTCTATCTAAGATTGTTATCCCCAATGTGGTGCTTATGGTTGCCAGCTCCGGGTTGGGAAATATTTGGATATTTTTGAGGCGGAGCCTGAGGAGGGCGGGGGTTGGGGAGGGAAGGGACTTCAATGCCATAGAGTCCAATTGCCAAAGCGGCCCTTTTCTCCAGGTGATCTGATCTCTATTGGCTGGAGATCAGTTGTAATAGCAGATCTCCAGCTAGTACCTGGTGGTTGGCAACCCTAGTGGTGCCTGGTGTCTAATTCCTTCTCCCCCAAAGCTAAGAGCCAACCCTAGCTTTCCTCTATCACTGACAGGGCTGCCAGCACCAGGCTGGAAAATTCCTGGAGATTTGAGGGTACAGCCTGGGGAGGGGGGATTGGGGAGGGGAAAGACTTCGCTTCGTATAATCATAGAATCACAGAAGGGACCACCAGGGTCATCTAGTCCAACCCCCTGCACAATGCAGGAAATTAACAATTACCTACCCCCACATCCCCAGTGACCCCAACCCTCCCACCGCCATGCAGGATCCCACAATCAAAGCACTCCCGACAGATGGCCATCCAGCCTCTGCTTAAAGACCTCCAAGGACGGGGACTCCACCACCCTCCGAGGCAGCACATTCCACCGTCAGAAAGTTCTTCCTAATGTTTAGGTGGATGCCATGGAGTTCACCGTCCAAGCAGCCGTTTTCTCCAGGGGAACTGATCCCTTTGGTCTAGAGATCGGTTGTAATTCCAGGAGATCTCCAGACCCTACCTGGAGGTTGGCAACCCTATTGACTGAAATGGGAGGCATTTCAGAAAACCCCAGGAGGTGTTTATGCCTACAATGTGTGCCCATTCCAAAACAGCTGCCTCCATCTTAGTATGACGGTAGGCTTGGAATCGCCTAACATTTCGTGAATTGCTCCATGGCACCCATCTTGTGGTTGCACCCCGCATCTGCTCTCAAAATTTGTAAGTGCCCACAGGCTCAACAAGTTTGGGAACTTTGATCTAAAGGAAACCAGGAGGAGGATATTAAGACTGTCTACCTACACCAGAGAAGTACAATAAATACTAATGATGGTATCACATTTTGGGAACTCACAGCCTGGGTTTGAATATCCCTCCAAATCATATTCATGAGTCTTTATTGTGGACTTGTTTGCTGTTTCCTCACACTAAACTTTAAATGTACACATTCTTCATTGTTATTTGTGCATCAATAAATCATCGATGCACATATATCATATACATCAATTGCCTAAGGACGAAGAACAGAAACAAAGCAGTACTAGCAATAAACATGGGTGGACTGAAACGGTTCAAAACAAAAACATACATTAATAAAGAGAATTGAAAAAGAGCGTACCGGTCCATCTCTAATAATTACCAATGATATTAGCATACACATAAAGCATGGGATAAGAAAAAGATGTATGCAACATGATTACTCCGCAGCTGTGACCGAATACTTAATGAACCATACCATACATGCTGATGTTGTCAAACAGTGCCAGCGTGGTGAAGTGGTTAAGAGCGGTGGTTTGGAGCGGTGGACTCTGATCTGGAGAACCGGGTTTGAGTCCCCACTCCTCCACATGAGCAGTGGAGGCTAATCTGGTGAACTGGATTTGTTTCCCCACTCCTACGCACTAAGACAGCTGGGTGACCTTGGGCTAGTCACACTCTCTCAGCCCCACCTGCCTCGCAGGGTGTCTGTTGTGGGGAGGGGAAGGTGATTGTAAGCCGGTTTGATTCTTCCTTAAGTGGTGGAGAAAGTCGGCATATAAAAACCAACTCTTCTTCTTCAGAGAGTGGCACAGATCCGGTGAACACGTACCTAGATATCTGTTCTGGATTAGGCCTAGAGAATGCCCTTCTCAGGGAAATACTGATGTTTGCCCTGACCAAGCACAAGACAGGTTGTGATCAATACATACTGTACTAAGTTTAGTGTTGCCAACCTCCAGGTACTAGCTGGAGATCTCTCGCTATTACAACTGATCTCCAGCTGATAGAGATCAGTTGGCCTGGAGAAAATGGCCGCTTTGGCAATTGGACTCTATGGCATTGAAGTCCCTCCCCAAACCCCGCCCTCCTCAGGCTCCGCCCCAAAAACCTCCTGCTGGTGGCAAAGAGGGACCTGGCAACCCTATGCGGCAGCCGTTTTGTGGCTCGCCCCCCATGCCGTGTCGGAATTCCAAAGGTGTCCATAGGCTCAAAAAGGCTGGGGGGCCCTGATCTAGAATATTATTACTTTGGCTAAGAATGGCTCACCAAGAACTCACATAGAGGACTATTCCAGTCCTACTGAGGAAGCCGTTCAGTGAGAAGGACAGGGAATGAACCTTAAGACCCTTGACTTGGGCCATATGCCAGGAAGCAGATGTATGGAGTACAACAGGAGCTGCTCGTTGTCAGGGGATGGAAGACCATTGCAGCTGGAGCTAAATGATTGCTTTAGGAAAAGACTCAGACAGCAGCAGCATGCGAGTTGTGGAGAAGTGAAAGATTTGGGAGTAGTGATCTCAATCCTTACAAATACTCTACTCAAAAAATTTTTTCTGCTCTCAAAGACCCCCCCCCCCCAAACCAAGCACCCCGCATGCTCGTATTGATTTATTCACAATTTAAAGCATGCAACATTTTCAACGCGTTTGGATCTGCAATGGTCAAAGGCATTGCTTATCCTTTAGGCAGCCAGCTGGACACTATTATTAGTGCAGAACTGACTGGATTGCTGGGATCGTCTTTTACGTGACCTCCCAATTCATAGGGTTGCCAACCTCCAGGTACTAGCTGGAGATCTCCTGCTATTACAACTGATCTCAAGGTGACAGAAACCAGTAGACCTGGAGAAAATGGCCTCTTTGGTAATTGGACTCTATGGCACTGATGTCCCTCCCTTCCCCAAACCCCGCCCTCCTCAGACTCCGCTCCAAAAACCGGTGGCAAAGAGGGACCTGGCAACCCTTTCATGGGGTTTTCCAGCTCTGGGTTGGGAGATACCTGGAGATTCGAGATAAAACAGGTCTCTGAAAACGCGGGCAAAACGCAGGGAAAGGCAGGGGGAGAGTGCGCCGACCTCTGACGGTTGGAAATGGCATGCGTAATCCAAACAAAGACCCGAAGTTATGGGAGGGGTGACGACGAGGGAAACAGCCGTGCATAAAAGACCTTAGAAACATTGGGGAATTGAGAAGAATCTTAGTACACCGAGAGTCGGGAAAGAGATGGAGCCAAAGCCTTAGGGCAGCATCAAGTGGGGGATTTGGCCAGACGCCGGGGTCACGTTGTCGTTTTTTTGCCTGTACGTCCCAGGAACTGTACTTGAAAGGATGAAAAACCAAAGGAGCTTCCATTTGCCGGATGTGTCTGCTTCAGCCGGCCCTCTGACATGTGTGATGAATGGCCCACATTAGGAAGTACGAGAAAGGAATAAGGCAGTGCAAGAATTTTGAGAATGTGTACACGTAATTCCTGAGAAATGATAATTTGCCGGCCTTTCCTTGCCGTCATCAATCAGTATTACTGTGTCTTGCCACATTATCTGCGGGGAGGCAGCGGGAGGGGCATTTCCATCATTCAGACACTTGTGTAATACACCCAGGCACTGATTTGTTAAAGACGTTGGAAAGAGGCAAAAGTAATCAGCGCTGCTGCTTCTAAAAACACACCTCGAGAACGAAAAAAAAATCCAACAAATCAACTTGCTGTACTCCAACTTATTGTCTGTACCTATTCTATATATCTATTCCAAGGTTCCCCTGCCAACACCTTTCCTGGCACGCACCAAGTGTTTTTAGGAAGTGGGCAGGGTAGGGTTGCTAGGTTCCCCCCCCCCCCCGCCTCCAGTGGGAGATGGGGGGAGCCAGGTGGGTCTTTTGCCCAACAAGACTTCTGATTGGTCACTGGAATTAAAAATATATATATTAGCATTTAGGGATACAGAAAACAGAAAAATGGTGGGGGTAGGGGGCAATATAACGGATCAATTCTTGTCCGTGCCCAATGCAACCCACCCTTTTCATTCGCATACCCATTATAACCCACATATAGTTGAGTGTGTTATGCTCTAATTACTGCTTCTCTATTCTATTCATATTAGTTCAGCACTAATCTTTACATAAAAACGATAACATCTTCAAAAGTGTTGTATACTTAAACTTTTGTAATTGTCTATCAACCAGGTAAATAATAAACATATAATAATCAATTGCTTAACGTAACTTCCCAACTCTATTTTACATCTAGCATACTTCCTTCATTCTTAACTATGTTTAATCAAACATATCTATCATAAAATAACTGCCACCTGTGCTTATATTCTTCAATTGGTTTTCCTCGGAGCAAGTTTGTTAGCTTGTAATCCACGCTGGAAAGTCCGGTATTGGCTGAGCAGATTTTAAAAAACACGTTGCTCTTGCAGACAGCAACTTCCACCACAGCAAAAAGATCTTCGCTGCGGTAGTACAACTGATCTCCAGCCGATAGAGATCAGTTCCCCTGAAGAAAATGGCCGCTTTGGCCATTGGACTCGATGGTGGTGAAGAGGGACCTGGCAACCCTACTTCTGATTGGCCATTGGAGATCTGATTGACTGCACAGATGTGGTTTTTTTTTAAAAAACAATGCTTTTGCAGCTAGCCCAGGGATTCTTAACTGGGGCCACTGGGTCTCTTGGGGGAGTAACTGACAAATCCTAATGAGTAGGATGTACTTTCCGGTATTTCGGGCAACTCCTTTCCCCCATTTGGAATGGCCTTTGAAAGCCAGCAGAATTGCTCTTTACATTGGCACACCGCAAACTTCAACACAGATACGATCACCAGATGAACATGTCTTGTTTGAATTCCCTTGATTGCCTCTGAGGTGATGTCATGGCTGTTCCAATCCTTTGACCAACTTGTGCGAAGCCTGGAATTGCTTGCAGTTATCTCCATTTCTGTGCCGGTACATCTGGACACATCTTTTAAATGCCCAATGTTGGCTAAACCACATTGCCTGCGGTTTTTGCACCTGTGCAATCAGCGGTATCTCTTCGGGAAGTGATTGCAAGGACTGATTGCAAAATGAGCTAGGTTAATAGGCAGACACGGAGGCACGGCGAGACACCAAATAGTAAGTCTAAACCAAAAAAAATCCAACTAATTAAAAAGAATTCTGCTCTGTGCCCTTTATAAAACTGAAGAAAGTAACACCAACAGAAGTGTGATGGGGTGCCTTGACAAGAAATTCTAATTATGCTTGAAACAGTCACAATAATGCAAACGGACAGATCTAAAATTCATTTGGACATAACCAAAGAGCACACTGAATGATGGGAGCGCAGGACATGGACCACACTGGTAGATGTTTGAGCCCAACAAGTTGTTTAGTGGTTACCATCCAACCTCACCATATTCTCTGTCTTATCAGTCTGGCCAGATATCTCAGGCCTTTCGACTTCTGACGCAAAAAGGTTCACAGGATTTACCCCTTTCAGTGTCCGTGTCAAGGAGGCATCAATGGAATCTGCCAGTCAATTAGGGATCAGTATACACCATCAACTAGAAGCTAAAATGACTAAACTGAGGGTATTGTACTTTGGTCACAATATGAGAAGACAAGAGTCACTGGAAAAGACAATCATGCTGGGAAAAGTTGAGGGCAGCAGGAAAAGAGGAAGACCCAACAAGAGATGGATTGATTCTATAAAGGAAGCCACGACCCTCAATTTGCAAGACCTGAGCAAGGCTGTCAAAGATAGGACATTTTGGAGGACTTCGATTCATAGGGTCGCCATGACTCGGAAGCGACTTGAGGGCAAAGAAGAAGAAGAAGAGTTGGGTTTTATATGCCAACTTTCTCTACCATTTAAGGAAGACTCAAACCAGCTTACAATCACCTTCCCTTCCCCTCCCCACAACAGACACCCTGGGAGGTAGGTGGGGCTGAGAGAGCTGTGACTAGCCCAAGGTCACCCAGCTGGCTTCGTATGTAGGAGTGGGGAAACAAATCCAGTTCACCAGATTAGCCTCCGCCACTCATGTGGAGGAGTGGGGAATCAAACGCGGTTCTCTAGATCAGAGTCCATCGCTCCAAACCACCGCTCTTAACCACTATACCACGCTGGCTCCCATACACACAGAGAGCATCAAAGAGGCCAGCTCCTTGTAATCAACTCAAAATAAATTTATACAGGCCCTCTGTTGGGCTACACTTGAGAAAGGGCTAGCTTTTTAACAGCTAGGGATGTGTTCAATTGCACACTTGTATGCGCAAGCCCACTGATTTCATGCGTACAAGTTCAGCGCAAAACTTTGGAAAAATCCGAGTCTAAGAAGCCCCATTGTTTTGGGCCATAAAGGTTTCGTATCTAAGTGCCAAAACACACAAACCGCTCAGTGCCCCCCAAATACAACCCTCCCCACCCCAATTTTTGCTCTCCGCTGTAATAGCTCACATGGTAATAAGAGCCAGGCAATGCCATAATGTGAAACAGGGACAGAATACGCTCTGCTTACAGTATCCTGGAGCCCAAGAACGTTACACACATAACAGAGAGAGCTCTGCCTTTAAAAAGGGCAGAAACTCAAACCATGCCGACTCGGGTTTCCAAGTTGGGGGCGGCAAATTTCTTTAGAAAGAACTCTGGATAACACTGGAGCCCTTGTCACGGAGGAGGGAGAAACATAACAGCGACACCCCCTTAAAGAAAACCTGCATGTGAATGAAGTTTAAAATTATGGAAACCTTTCCTTGACCCTGAAGCGAAACGCAATTATGCCAATCAATGAACTTTTGTAGGAATTCTCAGATCTAGCAAAATTACCCGGAAAAGTGACAGGCTGTGGGTGATGGAGAGAAATCTTCAGGCTACCGAGTCTGGGGGAGAGAGAGAGAGAGAGAGAAGAGGAAAGGAAAGGAACACACTCTTATTCAGAGCATACAGGAGACCAAAAACAACGAGAACTCATAACATTAACAACCATGCATTTGTTATGCTTATGGTGCCAATGTTTCTTTTTCACAAAACCATACGAGTAGGGCTGCCAACCTCCAGGCAGTAGCTGGAGTTCTCCTGATATTACAACTGATCTCCAGCCAACAGAGATCCGTTCCCCTGGAGAAAATGGCCGCTTTGGCCATTGGACTATATGGCATTGAAGCCCTTCCCAAACCAAACCATGCCCTCCTCAGGCTCTGCCCCCAAATCCTCCCGCCGGTGGCGAAGAGGGACTTGGCAACCCTACATATGAGCGATGCTCTCCTATCCAACACATCGATGATGAATTATTGCATTTTGCTGCATAGAGATGAAACTAGAATTCCAGTGGAGGTCTGAACCGGCAACAAACCATGTCTTTCCTGGATGCCAAGGATGATGATGAAGAAGAGTTGGGTTTTGTACACCGATTTTCTCTACCTTTTAAGTAAAATCAAACCGTCTTACAATCTCCTTCCCCTCCCCTCCCCACAACAGACATCTTGTGAGGTACGTGGGGCTGAGAGAGTTTGGAGAGAACTGTGACTGGCCCAAGGTCACCCAGCAGGCTTCATGTGGAAGAGTGGGGAAACCAACTCGGTTCTCCAGGTTAGAATTTTCCGCTCATGTGGAGGAGTGGGGAATCATCTGGACTCTGGTCTGGAGGAACCGGGTTTGTATCCCCACTCCTCCACATGAGTGGAAGAGGCTAACCTGGTGAACTGGATTTGTTTCCCCACTCCTTCACATGAAGCCAGCTGGGTGACCCTGGGCTAGTCACAGCTCTCTCAGCCCCACCTACCTCACAGGGTGCCCATTGTTGGGAGGGGACAGGAAGGGAAGACGATTGTAAGCTGGTTTGATTCTTCCTTAAGTGGTAAATTCGCCGTATAAAAACCAGCTCTTCTTCTTCTTCAAACCCGGTTTCCCAGATTAGAGTCCACTGCTCATAACCACTACACCATGCTTGCATCATAGGGTTTGTTGCTGGGAGAAATAAGTTATTCCAAGAACCTGTTTACTCCTCTTTGGAAAGCACAGCCCACACAGCTGGATCAAACCAGTGGTCCATCTGATCCAACATGCTGTTTCACCTGGCAGTCAACAAGTTGCCTTGAAGGACCAACAAAGTAAGAAGCAATATGTGAGGAAATGGGGACGATGGAAGTTGCAAATCTGTGACTTCAGAGCGCCGCGAGATCACAAGGAAAGAATTACCTTTGGCCTACAAACTACTGGGTGGAGAACAATCTGGGAAGGCATCACTAAAGATGCACGAGGTAGTAAACAGCAAGAATGTGGAGGGTCTTGAACGGTGAGCTCAACATTTATGGGCGGCATAGAGAACGCCGCTCACGGAGTTGAGAAGTAAACGGGAGGTTCCAAAAGGGCCAGCGGCGCCTGAAGGCAAGCTATTTAGCGTTTGCTGTGAACTGCTAAGGGCGGCCAATCCCCCAGTTGGAGTGTGGGATCCCCTGACCCCAGCTTCTGAAAAATTTAAAATAAAACTAGGTCACATATGGTACTATGTCGCTTCTGGTAAAAACCCGGAAGTGACACAGAGTAGCTCTAGGAACCACTGGAAACTCTATGGGAAAGCCATAGAGTTTCCAGCAGTTCCTAGAACTACCCTGTGTCACTTCTGGTTTTTTTTTACCGGAAGTGAGGTGACGATGCAGTCAACATTACGCCCCCCCCCATTTCCCCACCCACAACCCTTTCGCCAAAGCTGCCAGCAGTAGTTCCAGGGACACAGCATTGTGTAGTGGTTAAGAGAGGTGGTTTGGAGCGGTGGATTCTGACCTGGAGAACTGGGTTGGTTTCCCCACTCCTCCACATAAAGCCAGCTGGGTGACCTTGGGCCAGTCACAGCTCTCAGCCCCACCCTACCTCACAGGTTGTCTGTTGTGGGAGGGGAAGGGAAGGTGATATAAACTGGTTTGATTCTGCTTTAAGTGGTAGAGAAAGTTGGCATATAAAAGCCAAGTCATCATCGTCGTCATCGTCCTCCTCCTCCTTCTCATCCCTGAGAGCCACCCAGCCCATCTGGACGAATTTTCTGAACCGAAGCTGTTCCATCCTTCACCTGCTTGTGCCTTCTGCTTGACATAATGAGGCCATTCCCCTATTTCTTCACTATTATTATTTCTGTCCCAGGCAGTTCTCTCCTCGGACTTCCCAGTCCTTCAAGCCTGACAGTAACAGCTGCTGGAAAGGTCTGTAGGTGCCTGAAGCTAGCCTCTCCGCTCCTCCTTGCTGTCACTGAACAGGTTTTTTTGGGGGGTTTTTTGCGTGGCCAACCTCTGTCCCCAGATGTGCTGACTCCAGCTCTCCCTTGGCTTGCTATTTTGTTCTACTTCGACAAGATTGTCCTGTATAAATCACTGCTATCTGGCTAAGGTGACGCCAGGAGACATTTTGCCCAGTAGCATCTGTGTTAGCAAATGCAGCCAAAGTCACTTTACAAGGAGGTTAATTTATTACCGACACAGACCTCGGGGGTCTCCCAGCGCTGTGATCTGTAAAGATGGAGAGGGAAAGGGCTTTCTGCAAGCCCCGTCTTCTTTCCATCCCTTGCCAAGGGGCCATTATTAGCCAGTTGCAATGGCTTGGGCAGGGATTATGATACCCCATGAATCATAAAATCATAGAGTTGGAAGGGACCACAAGGGTCATCTAGTCCAACCCCCTGCACAATGCAGAAAATTCACAACTATCTCCCCCACTCCTACTCCATGCCCAGAAGATGGCCAAGGTGCCCTCCCTCTCATGATCTGCCTAAGGTCACAGAAACAGCATTGCTGACAGATGGCCATCTAGCCTCTGCTTAAAAGCCTCCAGGGAAGGAGAACTCACCACCTCCCGAGGAAGCCTGTTCCACTGAGGAACCGCTCCAACTGTTAGAAAGTTCTTCCTAATGTCCAGGCAGAAATTCTTTTGATTTAATTTCAACCCGTTGGTTCTGGTTTGACCTTCTGGGGCAACAGAAAACAACTCGGTACCATCCTCTATATGACAGTCCTTCAAGTACTTGAAGATGGTTATCGTGTCACCTCTCAGTCTTTTCCTCTTCAGGCTAAATATGCCCAGCTCCTTCAACATTTCCTCATTGGACTTGATCTCCAGACCCCTCACCATCTTTGTTGCCCTCCTCTGTTGCCTCAGATAGTTGTGAGATGCCCTCAGACAACAGGAGGAAGAGGAAGAAGAGTTGGTATTTATATACCGACTTTCTCTACCGCTTAAGGAAGAATCAAACCTTCCCTTCCCCTCCCCACAACAGACACCTTGTGAGGTAGGTGGGGCTGAAAGAGCTATAAGAGAACCGTGACTAGCCCAAGGTCACCCAGCTGGCTTCATGTGCAGAAGTAACCAACCCGGTTCACCAGATTAGAGTCCGCCGCTCAAGTGGAGGAGTGGGGAATCAAACCCGGTTCTCCAGATTAGAGTCCACCGCTCCAAACCACTTCTCTTAACCACTACGCCACACTGGCAGCTTTCAAGAAATAAGGACACTCTTAGCTTTCATTTGGCTCCAGCACACGTGGCCACTACCTTGCAGGGAAGAAAGACAGAAGGGTGGACAACTGTAAAATACAACAGGGAGGGAGCGGGTTTCTTTTCTTACTGTCAGATTCCAAACTAACCTCACCTTAAAAAAAAACAGATTATTTTTCATCGCACCTCTGAAATTAATTTCAGCGAACAGAACAAACGGCCTGGGCTTACGTTATTGCAGGGTTTTTTCCCTCCACGGCAATGACACACTACTAAAATCCAATTATGAACAAAGCTAGTTACCCCACTCACGCTCTTCTTTCTCTTAAAGCAAACAACGAATGAGTCTGGTCTCTGACGTGTCTCATCCCGCACTCCGCCATACCAATGCAAAGACAGAGGGAGGAACAGGGATTGTGCACCCTGGTTTTTCTGCTTGCAAGACCTTAACAGTGAGCTAGTAAGCAGCTCGGGTTTAGCAAAATTAACCTTAGTTAACTACAGCACAGACAGAGGTCCCTTAAACAGCTCTGGGTAAAACTCTCAGCGCTTTCAAAACCCGCTGTAAGTGGAGAGGCTTCCGTATTTGAAAATGAAATGCATTAAACCCAAAACACTTTAAAAAAAAGGGATTAGGGAAAGATATGTCTAAACAGGCAGCAGCCGTGATATCTAAATGCACATGGTATGTATATTTGCAGATCTCAAAGTGACTATCCTAAAAGTGAATTTCAAAAAACAGGACACAGCAGGAGATCGCTGAGATACAACTATAACCACTGGCAAACTTCCACTTTTCCTAGGTTTGGCCCAGCCCAGGGGCGTTGTTGGGGGGGGGGCTGGGCTTCCCTAAGTTTCTGGGGAGCCCCTTCTACACCCCCATGGCCCACCTCCATAGATAGTGGCAATGGAGGCCCCTTCCTGTGATGTCATTGGCTCCTTCCTATGATGTCACTGGGCCCTGGTTTTCTTAAGGACCTATCATAGCAAAGCCTCTGGTCCAGCCCCAACCAGAGGCGTTGCTATGACAGGTCCAGAAAAGAACCGGGGCCAGTGGCACCTTAGTTCTCCCTAAGGTGCTAGTTACTCCCTAAGGTGCTGAAAGTTAAAAGAGAAAGTGCCAAAGCAGGACTACAGCTGAACATCAAGAAGACAAAAGTAATGACTACAGGAGAATTACACAACTTTAAGGCTGACAATGAGGAAATTGAAATCGTTGAAGACTTTCTATTCCTTGGCTCCATCATCAACCAAAAGGGAGACTGCAGCCAAGATTTCAGAAAGAGACTGAGACTGGGAAGGGCAGCCATGAAGGAGCTAGAAAAGATTCTGAAGTGTAAGGATGGGTCACTGGCCACCAAGATTAAGTTAATTCATGCCATCGTATTTCCTATTACTATGTATGGGTGTGAAAGCTGGACAATGGAGAAAGCTGATCGGAAGAAAGTAGATTCCTTGGAAATGTGGTGTTGGAGGAGAGCGTTACGGATACTGTGGACTGCCAAAAAAACAAATCAGTCGGTTATAGATCAAATCAAGCCTGAACTGACCCTAGAAGCTAAAATTACTAAACTGAGGCTATCGTATTTTGGTCACGTCATGAGACGACGAGAGTCACTGGAAAAGACAGTCATGCTAGGAAAAGTTGAGGGCAGCAGGAAAAGAGGAAAACCCAACAAGAGATGGAGTGACTCAATAAAGGAAGCCACAGCCCTCAGTTTGCAAGACCTGAGCAAGGCTGTCAAAGATAGGACATTTTGGAGGACGATGATTCCTAGGTCGCCATGTTGCGACTTGAAGGCAACATACACACAAGGTGCTACTGGAATCTAGCTGTTCTATTGCAGACCAATGCAGCTATCCTTTAAAGGGTTATTATGATAATATTTACTTTCTTTCTTCAAATACCGCCCACCTTCCTCGCTAAGACCCAAGGCAGATTGCACAATTACAAGCAATGTATTAATTATCAAGACTTTCTGGACATATTTATTTTAAAACTTTATAGCCTGCATGTTCACAGTGGCTTACAGCATCCAAAAATTAAAATTCATCTTGACTTTTCTGACAGTTCCTCCGCGCCTCCATTCTGCACTTCCTGTATCTGGTTTGTCTTTGTAATTATAGACAAAACTGGGGCTCTCGGTTCACTTCAACCTGCGCTATGACTCTGATACGAACTGCAAGAATGTAGTTAAAATTAGCCATCCTTTCATGAAGATCTAACCTTCCATCTGCCTGGGAAGCTGGAACATCGCGCTCCCATTCACAAATAAAAGTGTGTCACACTGCCATACCCCCCTTTCCTTTGGCACCAAGTAGTCAATATGCCAGAGTGTTTACAAAATTTAAAGCACGCCGGTAATTGCTTAAAAAAAAACAACTAACATCTACAACTTGATTTTCAGCTCCCAAAATGAGCTCTCAAGGTAGCTTACATGACTAAAACAGAAGAAAAATGATACCCTATCGAAAAAGATCGGGGGAAAGCAACAACAAAGAAGCCAGGCAGCAGAAAACTAAAGTCTAAAATTAAATGATAAAGTCTTTGCCAGTTGGATTAGGGTCTTTTATGCACAGGTTGTTTCTGTTGCAATCACTCCCCGACTACTGCGGGGCTTTGTTTTCATTATGCACGTCTTTTCCAACCTTTAGAAGTCACTTCGCTGCCAAAGGCTTATACCCCAAACATCGGCCGTTTATGCTTGATAATTTGCAGCGCGTTCCAGGCTGAAGTGCCCCACCTATTTTTTAAATTTCTTCACACTGAACTGTCATTCCAGCCATCACTGCGAAGCCAGCGCATACCTGCTTCGCATTTCTTAAGAGCCCCTTTAACGTGACCTTTTGTATTTGCTCCACCCCCGCATCGAAGTATTTACTAAAGGAACCATGAAAAATCACAGCCGCAGTTTACCTATGCAAACAACCATTGCTAATGGGCGTGCAAACGAAGAAACAAAGAAGCAGGCGAGTGTGTTTGACTTTCTCCTCTTGCATCTGGACCGTGAATAGTCATTTTAAAGGGTGGATTTAAAAAAGGAGCTTTGAGCGAGCATCAAAATCGACCCTGCATAAATGGCCATCTTGTTGGTCTCTAAGGGGCTACTGGACTTGAGTCTAGCTGTTCTGCTGCAGTCCAACACGGCTACCCTCTGAATCTGATCTAGGGTGATATATATTCCCCACCCCCAAAGAACCTCAAGAACTAACATTGCCCAATAAGACCTTGGAATGTCCTCTGGTTAGAAGGAGGCTCGGTAGAGCTAAAACCCTGACGCGTTTCCAATCATCGCCTGCTAAAGAAATGCAAAACACCACGGCATTCGGATGGGTAAATTAAAATGCAATTATTTGCGGCGCTGTTTAATGACGAACGGGTTTGCGCGCATGAATGTTCCTGACAGCAAAGGCCTGCTGGAGTTCCAACTCTCCCGGCTGAAAACAGAATTTTACCATTGCATTTCAGCTTGTGATTAAATAAATGTTCAAGGTAAAAAAAAAAGTACATTGCAGCCTTAATGACTTTGCTTTAATAAGACCTAAACTTTTAATTAACCTGCCAAGACAAATTACAGCCAATAGCTCTCAGGTAACCACCACAGACAGCTGAGGACTCAACACGGACGCCTCTTTGGGAAAAGGATTAATGGCGAGCTCAGAAACGAGCCGTCGTCTTTGCCGTCGAGGAAAAAAATTAGACCATTAAATAATCATTGTGGTTAGAAGAATGCTAAGTGTTAATTTTTACGGGAGGGTCTGTGAATTACAACAAGATGGATTATGAAACACGGTTGGCTCGGTTCAGTAAAATATGATTGTGAAACGAGCGGCCACCCTGTGCGACTTTAATGGGAGTCCCCCCCGGTACTTAGTAAGGTTTAAAAATACTGACTTGAAATAACACTGTTCTCAGCTTTCGGTCAAGCAAAAACTCTTGTAGCACACTTGGCTTGGTTGTCGGCCAAGATGTTTCTTGGTCAAATTACACGTCAGCCACAAACACCCAGGATTGGCAGCAGAAAATCTAGACTGTCTCAACCTTTGCTCACCATTTGCATTAGGCCAAGAAGAATGCAGTGAAGTGGGGTTGTAAAGATTACAACCCCAAGAAAAATGACGAAAAACCCTTCAAAAAGATCAATGTAAATGCTAATTATTAACCATTGATTACTGTCATAGACATTGAAGAGGCCTTTATGAGCCATCTAGTCCAACCACTGGGATGTGGAATCATGTGTGTGTGTGTTAAGTGCTGTCAAGTCGCTTCCAACTCATGGTGACCCTATGAATCAATGTCTTCCAAAACATCCTATCTTTAACAGCCTTGCTCAGGTCTTGCAAATTCAGGGCTGTGGCTTCCTTTATAGAGTCAATCCATCTCTTGTTGGGTCTTCCTCTTTTCCTGCTGCCCTCAACTTTTCCTACCATGATTGTCTTTTCCAGTGACTCTTGTCATCTCTTAATGTGGCCAAAGTACGATGACCTCAGTTTGGTCATTGTAGCTTCTAGGGTCAGTTCAGGCTTGATTTGATCTATAACACACTGATTGGTTTTTTGTTGTTTTTCATTTTTGCAGTCCACAGTATCTGTAACTCCTCCAACACCACATTTCAAAGGAATCTGCTTTATTCCTATCACAGAACCGTAATTGGAAGGGCCCATACTGGCCATCTAGTCCAACCCCCTGCTCAATGCAGGATCAGCCTAGAGCATCCCTGACAAGTGTTTGTCCAGCCGCTGCTTGAAGACTGCCAGAGAAGAGGAGCTCACCACCTCCCTAGGCAGCTGGTTCCACATGGTGTGGTACACCCGATCTCACCAGATATCAGAAGCTAAGCAGGGTGTGTACTGGGATTGAAGACCACCAAAGAAGACTCCGCAGGAAAGCAATGGCTAACCATCTCTGCTTCTCACTCGCCTTGCTGGAGTCACAATGAGCCAAATGTGACTTGACAGCCCTTACGTATGTAGCAAGAAGAAGAAGAAGAAGAAGAAGAAGAAGAAGAAGAAGATTTGGTTTTTATATGCCACCTTTTTCTACCACTTAAGGGGAGATTCAAACTGGCTTACAATCACCTCCCTCCCCCTTCCACAGACATCCTGTGAGGTAGGTGGAGCTGAGAGAGTTAGAGCTCTCTCAGCCCCATCTACCTCACAGGATGTCTGTGGGGAGGGGAAGGGAGGTGATTGAGCTGTGACTAGCCCAAGGTCACCCAGCTGGCTTTGTGTGTAGGAGTGGGGAAACAAATACAGTTCACCTGATTAGCGTCCGCTGCTCATGTGGAGGAGCAGGGAATCAAACCTGGTTCTCCAGATCAGAGTCCACTGCTCCAAGAAAACAAGTCACTAGCCTGAGAATTTTACAACGTACATCCAGACGTTGGGGGAATGTGACAGAGGAAGGGACACAGGTAATAAGTGAGGAATGCTTGGTAACGTAAGTTATACATTTTCACAAGTTGACACACATAAGTCTCCAAGAGAAATCAAAGCATGAAAGATGTGGCTGACACACTGTGGATACACGGAAACGTGTCTTCTCCTGTAACATGTGAAGGCTCTCAAGATCAGGTGTGGTTTCTCCATAACAAATCTCCCACATCCCAGAGATGTACAAAATACACCTTAGAATCAATGGAAGCCACGGCCCTCAGCTTGCAAGACCTGAGCAAGGCTGTTAACGACAAGATGTTTTGGAGGTCACTAATTCATAGGGTCATCGTAAGTCGGAAGCACATAGCACATCCATGGGCGCGAAGATGTGAACATCCGAACACACGCACATAATTCCAGACTCAGAGGCAGCACTGTTGTGGGAAACGCTTACTAATTAAATTCAGCTTGGTGCAAACAAGAAAGTGACAGATCATCGGTGGTCGCTGGTTGACCGGAAAGACATTCCCTCCACCCTTTGCCACCCCCCACCATTAAGTCCTTACCAATGGCTGTGGTGAGAAATGAGACCACCTCAGACTCTTTCCCATCATTGTAGAAGGCCAGGTGCCACATTCCTGAGTCCAAATACTGAATAAATCCCGTCTCATGACTGGCCAATGGCACGAAGCCCTTTTGTTGCCGCTGAGGGCCTTCCAGGCTCCTGGCCTCCTGAGTAAGCAGTCGCCTCCCATCGAGTAATTCCACAAAGTCAAACTGAAACACAAGGAAAGAACGGATGGAACTGTCAGATCGAAACAATTAAGGCAGCGTTTGGTGTTTTCCGGTTAAGGTTATCCACACCTGTAACTAGAAGAAGAGTTGGTTTTTATATCCTGCTTTTCTCTACCTTTTAAGGAATTTAAAAGTGGCTTACAGTCAACTTCCCTTCCTCTTCCCACAACAGACACCTTGTGAGGTAGATGGGGCTGAGAGAGTTCAGAGAGAACTGTGACTAGCCCAAGGTCAACCAGAAGGCTTCATCATGACCCTAGTATTCCTTCATCTGCATCGCAACCCTAGTATTCCTTGGAGGTCTTGAGAGCCAGCGTGGTGTAGTAGTTAAGAACGGTGGACTCTAATCTGGTGAACCGGGTTGGTTTCCCCACTCCTACACATGAACCCAACTGCCTGAGACTCCTTGAAGGTAGAGAAAACCGGGGTATAAAAATCAACTCTTCTTCTTCTTCCCATCCAAATACTTGCCGGGGTCGAGGCTGAGTGTGTGACTGGCCCAAAGTCACTGCAAGTTTCTATGGCAGAGTGGGGATTCAAACCTGGGTTTCCCAGATCCTAGTCCGACACCTTAACCACTACGCCACGCTGGCTCTCTGCTTGGCATCTACAGCCAGTCTAAAACACTGCAACCAGGCTGACCATAGTTATATTGGCTAACAATACATTTCTAGGCCCAGCTGAAGACACTGGCTTTGACCAAATGTATTGTTTCTAAATGAAAATATTTTACCTGGAAATTTACATCACTGATTTTTCTGGTCCTTTATTGATTTAGAACATTTACAGGCCCGCTTTTCTCCCAAACAGAGTAGAACCCAAGGTGGGTAACAAAATGATTGTTTCCTTTGCCCCCTTACCCTGTTGTCCTCACTTACCTTGATATTGTGGTTTTCATACTATACCTCATTTATTGAAATAATACTACTATTTAGGAATTTTTAGCTAATGACGGTATACCCCTTTGATATTTTTTAACAGAAATTATTTTAAAATGAAAAAGGGAGAACAAGGATTAGCCTGATAGGGTTTGATATATGTTTGATTTAGCCAGTTATGAATATGTGATAAATTTATCTCATCACTAACTATTAATATATGATTAGATGTGAAATGAATTGTGGACTATAGCTGTAATGGAAGAGTAACCTGCTCGTTCTGTAAAATCCCAAGAATATAAAACATATTTTATTTTGTCGAAGGCTTTTACAGTCAGAGTTCATTGGTTCTTGTAGGTTATCCGGACTGTGTAACCGTGGTCTTGGTATTTTCTTTCCTGACGTTTCGCCAGCAGCTGTGGCAGGCATCTTCACTGTCCTTCAGTGTTACTGCTCTGAAGATGCCTGCCACAGCTGCTGGCGAAACGTCAGGAAAGAAAATACCAAGACCACGGTTACACAGCCCGGATAACCTACAAGAACCAATATTCTATTTTCCTCCTTAAGAACAATAAGGATAAACACAATATTTTTGTGAAAGTTTAGCCTGATGCATGCAATCAAAAGGATAGAGGAAGAAGAAGAGTTGGTTTTTATATGCCGACTTCCTCTCCTTTTTAAGGAGAATCAAATTGTCTTACGATCTCCTTCCCTTCCTTTCCCCACAACAGACTCTGTGTGAGATAGGTGGGGCTGAGAGAGCTCTGAGAGAAGTGTGACTAGCCCAAGGTCACCCAGATTAGAGTCCGCCGCTCATATGGAGGAGTGGGGAATCAAACCCGGTTCTCCAGATTAGAGTCCACCGCTCCAAACCACCGCTCCTAACCACTACACCACGGTGGCTCTCAGGGAGGCTCTCAGCATTCCATGCCTGTACTGCACAAACTTTGTCTGGCATGGGACGTGCCTACTCCTCCACTGCATATCACACCTAATCCAATCATGCCTGCTAATGTCATTTACCTGCTATTGACATTTATATGCTATTGTCACTGGGTGTCTGAATTCACTCTTCTCTACTTAAGGACAGATTCCAGCTGCATCTGAAGAAGTGAGCTGAGACTCATGAAAGCTCATTCCCTGCCAACAAAATTTTGTTAGTCTTTAAGGTGCCACTGGACTCTTGCTCTTTTCTACTAGGTAAAAGAAGAAGTGGGTTTTTATATGCCGACTTTCTCTACCACTTAAGGCAGAATCCAACAGGCTTACAATCACCGTCCCTTCCCCTCCCCACAACACACATCCTGTGAGGTGGGTGGGGCTGAGCGTGACTAGCCCGAGGTGACCCAGCTGACTTCATGTGTAGGAGTGGGGAAACAAATCCAGTTTACCAGATTAGCCTCCGCTGCTCATGTGGAGGAGTGGGGAATCAAACCCGGTTCTCCAGGTCAGACTCCAGCGCTCCAAAAGAAGACCACTCGCCTTACCTGAGTGTGCGAAGGAGGAAGGCCTTTTCTGCCATAGATCCCGACCAGAGCAGACTTCCCTAACGAAACGTTGAACTTCAGATGCACTGGGTGGTCAATGAACACCTGAGATCGCCAGAACATGCCAGGAGGGATCTTCTGAGTGGCTCGCCTGCCAACGTCGATCTCTCCGGTGTCTATAAAGCTGTCTTCTGGAAAGAAACTACTGGACTTCCCTGCTGAGATAAGGGGAAAAGAACAGCAAACCACAGATTACTTGGCTGCAATGGCGCTGCCTATTATCACTTCCCCAGCAGTCTACGGCAATAGACTGGAGAGACGGTGCTCCATCCTGAAACACTGGGATTTATTTTTCAGTCCTTAATGTCAAAACCACAAAATCAGAGGGAAGGGTTGCTGCTAGCTATGCGATGTGTTTTTACATTACAAACAAATGTAAGGTGTAAGGAGTCTGCCATTGACACAAGGGTGTCCTCTGTGGAAGATGCTCATGCATCAGTGGAAGGTTTCTTGTACTGGAAGAGAGCGTCACTGTTATTGGAATGGATCCACAGATTCCCCCCCAGGGATTCAAAAGTAGGGGCATCGATGACGATTCATGCCTGGCGTGCCATTTGGACCAGGACCACCCTCTACTCCTTTGCAGGTCACCCTGCATGTGTCTTAATCATTCTAAAACTGAGAACGGCTGTACATACATCTATTAAATAAATAACTACAGCTGATTGCCGACGAACCTCAGGTGATAACTAAACACGCTTGGCATTCGAGCAGTGTTCGTTGGCTGTCATCCAGTAGCTTTTGGTTTTCAAAGGGACAATTAAAGGCCAGGAGCAACAGGCCGAAATTACATTATTCTTGAGGAACTGAAATCTATCAACTTCCCATCTCACCTTCCTGAGCTACTAAAGCAGCCTTCGGTGTGTTGTACTGAAAAGAATGACGGGGAACAGGAAAAAAACACCGCAGCGCTCAGGAGGATAAACTGATTACTGGAACTAATGCTACTTTGCTGAGAACTTTCTCTTTTCCTTTCCTTCCTTTCTTTTTTTGGAAATGAAAATGGGATTTAGGGAATAAGGAATTAATATACCTTCTCTATTTGCTGCCTCGCGATGCAGCCAAATTCCCTGACAATGCGTGTGCAGGGGCAAGATCGTGATTGGTAGCACATTCTCAAACATGGTAAAATGAAATATTTTTACTGTTAAGGTCTACTTAAAACTTTAACTCAGTGGTTCCCAAAGTGGGCAGTACCACCCCTTGGGGGGCGGTGAGGTTATCTGGGGGGGGGGGCACTAAGAGGGAAGAGGGCAGCAGAGGGGCGCTAGAGGCGGGCCCCTTCAACTATGTTGTTCACTCATTTACAATAGATCAAGCTATGGCGCCATGCTGGCCAATTTGGTGGAAACTATCAGAATTTTTTCCCAGATTTTGAAGAGCTGGTACCACTGGATCAAGTTCATCAGTTTTGTTGAATACATTTCAACTAAAAAGTTTTAATTTGATTTTGAATAGATGTGCAATTAATTGTTACTGTTTTGAAATTTTATTGGTATTATCTTCTTTAGTGAGTCAAGCAAACCCCTATTTTGAATAATGCTTTTTATAGAATAGGTTACAGAGTTTGTGGAACCAAGGGGCTGGTAAATTGCTTATTTTCAATTGTGATTTCATTGTGTTTTATGTATTAAGTATTGGGTTGTTAGCCGCCCTGAGCCCAGCCTTGGCCAGGGATTGAGGGCGGGATAAAAATCTAAATAAATATATAAATAGTCCAGGGTTATCACCTGTCTTGCAATCTACTGATTCAGGTCGCCCTCCCAGCCTCTCTCTCCCCCCCACCCCCTTAGTGTTTCTATACATGCTGTAGTCGGTTTGGGTTTTCTTTTTGTTTGTTCGTTTTCACATGCTTTCACATGGTAAGATCATTAACGGACCACAGGTCTCATGTGGTAAAAGGCTCGCTTCATGTGTTCATATGGATTTGAACCAGAAGTAGCTACACTGGCTGCCAGTCTGTTTCCGGGTTCCATGGAAGCTGCTGGTTATGGCCTTTAAAGCCCTTCATAATCTGGGACCCACGTGTGACTTTACTTTATTGAGGTTTAATAGCCCATAAATCTGCTGGATGCATCCTCAGTGTTTCCACAAGGACTGCCTGAATGATGAATGTGCCTTCTATATGTCGATATGTGAGCTCCCCCTCACTGGCAGTCTTTAAGCAGAGGCTGGACAAGCATTTGTCAGGGATGCTCTAGGCTGATCCTGCATTGAGCAGGGGGTTGGACTAGGTGGGCTCTATGGCCCCTTCCAACTCTATGATTCTATGATTCCCCCCCCAACAAAAGATGTTTTAACAATCATCCTCCTCATCATATAAAAACATAACAGACTGGATTAGAAGTCCAAGAGCCACCATGAAAACTATAGGTCATGGGTGAGGCATTAATGAAGGGGGGAACTAAGAATGGAGACTCAGGGGTTGTCATGTGATCTTCTGAGGAACACAGCCTCATGGGGTGCTATCTGTAAACAAGCTGGGTCAGGAAACACCCAGAGAAAATCCCATGTAGTTATCTAAGAAGAAGAAGAGTTGGTTTTTATACCCCGCTTTTCTCTACCTTTAAGGAGTCTCAAATCGACTTATGTCCTCTCCCCACAGCAGACACTTTGTGAGGTAGGTGGGGCTGAGAGAGTCCGGAGAGAACTGTGACTTGCCCAAGGTCACCCAGCAGGCTTCATGTGGAGCAGTGGGGAATCAAACCTGGTCCTCCAGATTAGAGTCCGCCACTTATGTGGAGGAGTGGGGAAACCAACCTGGTTCTCCAGATTAGAGTCCACCACTCTTAACCACTATACCATGCTGGCTCTCTGGTGAAATGCCCTGGGTGAAATGACATCTGAGTAAATCCTTTACCTTTCAGATATGATACAGACCATGTGGAGAACAGCAGTTAGTTTGGAATACCTTGTTTTCTTCCACACAATGCCTTCTATTCAGAGGGGATGAAAAAAATTGTCTGCTGTATACCTAGAGCAAACTCTTGACTAGTTGGTCAAGTGTGTAGTGACTGGATCTTAAAGAGAGTCAGGATTTTACCTCTTGCAGGTATTTCTGACATGGGTTCCTCATTAGACGCCATCTCAGAGTTTGTCAAACTGTCAAGTGTTTTTCCTTGAGCAAAAAACGGGCTTTATGTAGTTCTAAACAGTTTCGGTTTACTAATTCCAGTGAGCAGTAATGCCTATTAGCATCTTAAGGAAGCCAGAAAATTACATGGACACTTTCATCTGACTGGAAAGAATAGAAATAGGATAACATCTAGCTATTAAACTGGTCTTACTACACACACTTAAGTGGAAGTAACAAATCAACTCTCTCTGCTTCTAAATCAAATCTTTAGTATGAGGGTGACAGACCACACTGGGGAAATCAACTATTCTGGTAATATTTGTTCACTAGTCAGGACAAAGGCCGTAGGCGATCCGAACCAGAATTTTTGAAACATCCAAATTGCTAGTTTCAGTCTCAAAGTTTGATCCCTGAAACATCAACGTTTAATTTTAGGTGTCAAATTTTAAAAAATGAAAATAGAAGAATCCAGCAGGAAGCCTTGTATCAGAGTAACAGGATGGAGGAAATAATAACATTTTCCAAGTCCTAGCAATAGGAAAATCTGAGTTCTGACAGGAAAATTGGAGGCAATTTCACACACAGGACAAAATCCTACGTTCCCAGTTGAGAAACGTTGTGAATTTACCGTAGTCAGCATACTTCAAAAATGGACTGATTCAGAATAAGTGGGTTGAAGACAGCTGGTTAAGGCTTGAATATCTTAGCTTATGTTTTGATATTAGGTATAGAATCCAAACCCACAACAACCCCCTCCCCAGACAACAGACAAAGTAAGCAAGAATTACATATATTGTCGAAGGCTTTCACAGTCAGAGTTCATTGGTTCTTGTGGGTTATCCGGGCTGTGTGACCGTGGTCTTGGTAAAATACCAAGACCACGGTCACACAGCCCGGATAACCTACAAGAACCAAAGAATTACATAACCCTGTAAAAGAAAGAACATTGAGGGAAACAACAGTTTAATTAGGACAACATTCGAAGGGAGGGATGAAGCCGGAGAATTTCGGGTGCCGAAATATCAAGCGGAAATGCGCGCGGAAGAGATATTTCCCGTTATGAATGGCTCCGGATGTATCATGGCGTCATGATGCACCCTTCGGTACTTGCAAGCAACATTGGAAAAGAGACAGATGCATACACGAATGGACAACTACCGACTCGAGAATGCGTGACAGAGCAGGAAAGCGTCAGAGCGTGGCGATGGTGGAGGAAAAGAGCGTTTTTTTTTTTTTTCTCAGGAGGACGATGAAGTTATGAGAGTAGATGTCTGGAATTGCAGAGACAGAGGACTCACAATAAGGACAACACACCAATCCGTACCTTCGCCGGCTCCTTTGCCTTTCCTGTCTGGTAATTCTAACCCCGTGCCCCCTGAGGAATATAAGGAGACGTCCGTTGGCACTGGCCAACTGCTGGCCGTGTCTTCCGTGATCTCAAACATCTGCCCTTCCATCGGCTGCAGGTGCCAGTTTAGGCCAAACAGGTGCATGGCTGTGGTGAGCAATGAGAAAAGTCATCTTTTTTTAGCTTTGCTGCTCGGCTGAGGAGAATTTCGAAAGGTAAGAGCTGCGTTTACTAATACTCTTGTTTGACTCCCGGGGCACCAACGTCAGCACGGGGTTCCCTGCCCGCTTCCGGATACAGTTCAAGGGATTTAGTTTTGGCCTGCAAAGGTATCGCTGGCTTGGGTTTAATATTTCTAAAAGGATCACCTCCTCCCTCAGGCCCAACCACAACCTATAATGACCACGACTGAACCGCAAAACCACAAAGAAGAGCAGTAATAGCACCTGCCCCACAATTGTAGGGTTATGGAGATCCACAAACTGAGAATCAGAGCACTCTTCAGGCTCAAGATCTTCTGTTTGGGCAGGCAGGGGCTAAAGGAATAACCGCATGTTATCTTAAGGAAACAAAGGCTCCCAACTCTGCAATAAACGTAGGGGCAGGCACATGAAAGAGATGCTTGACAGCCCAAAAGGAAGGGCGACTTAACTATTTTTTGTAAAAATATATATATTTTTAATGAGACAAAAACAACTTCACATACATCACACACTCTTCATACCCCATATCTGTGACAAGATCCTCCTCCAATATGCAATAGAGCGGTTTTAATACATTTTATATCATCTAATATTCTTTCAGTCTACACAACCACTTGCTTCTGTTAATTAAATGGATATACAACCAATTATTCTCTAGCCTTTATTTTCCCTAAATGGTTTATTGTAATTACAATTATGATGAACTTAAAATATTGATACTAAGATTGACAGTTTTATGCTATCATTCACCCCCAATATGTCTTCATCGAGTCTACCATTATAACTATTCATAACGGCCTAGCGACTTAACTACTGACCTGTTGATTCTCCTCCAAAAGTAGCCGCTGCTCCTATGGCAAACTTTTCCCTAATTGGGGTCATTTCTAGATATGGAAGCCAGCTTGGGAAAAAGGACATTCTGAAGTAGCTAGGAGATGGAGTTGGAACATATATATATAGGAAGATTTTGGGCGAGGGGGGGATGGTTAACTCTGCCATCTGTTCTCCTGTAAACCCCCCCCCCCAATGAATAAGGACTGAGATCTTAGTACTTGCTTTATAATATATCACGTTAACCTACGCCACTAAGAAGTGAAGTTTTCTTTCTTACAAATAAATGTATGCACATTACGGTTGCCAACCTCCAGGTACTAGCTAGAGATCTCCTGGTATTACAACTGATCTCCAGCCAATAGGGATCAGTTCACCTGGAGAAAATGGCCACTTTGGCCATTGGACTCTATGGCATTGAAGTCCCTCCCAATCCCAAACCCCGCCCTCCTCAGGCTCTGCCCCAAAAACTTCCCACCAGTGGTGAAGAGGGACCTGGCAACCCTAATGTGCATGGATACAGGTTGTACATGTTTTCAATCTAATATGAGAACAGGGCTCTTGTCATGAATAAAGCAGCTCTCATTCTGTGGAGATGGATCTTAGCAATGGCAGCCTAAGGTTTAAATTAGATTCATCTTCAGTGCTACTAGAACCACGCAGAATGTTCCTCCCAGTTCTTACAAGTGGAATTCATTGAGCCAGGTTAGGGTAGCCAACCCCCAAATGGGGCCTAGAGATCTCCTGGAATCACAACTGGTCTCCAGGGGCGAGAGATCAATTCTCCCAGAGAAAAAGGCTGCTTTGGAGGGTGGATTCTATGGCATTATGCTCAACCGAGGTCCCTCCCCTCCTCAAACTCCACTTTCCCCAGGCTCCACCCGCAAATCTTCAGGAATTTCCCAACCTGGAGCTGGCAACCCTAAGCCAGGAAGTACTGGAAGCATCAATTGCCATGGTTCTTGCTGGCAACGGATAACACAGGTCAGCAATGGAAAGGCCGGCTGGTTTACTGGGCTCCAACAACGTAAGAACATAAGAACATAATAAAGGCCATGCTGGATCAGACCAAGGTCCATCAAGTCCAGCAGTCTGTTCACACAGTGGCCAACCAGGTGCCTCTAGGAAGCCCACAAACAAGATAACTGCAGCAGCACCATCCTGCCTGTGTTCCACAGCACCTAATGTAATAGGCATGCTCCTCTGATCCTGGAGAAAACAGATATGCATCATGACAAGTATTCATTTTGACTAGTGGCCATTGAATAGCCCTCTCCTCCATGAACATGTCCACTCCCCTCTTCAAGCCTTCCAAGTTGGCACCCATCACCACATCCTGGGGCAGGGAGTTCCACAATTTAACTATGCGTTGTGTGAAGAAATACTTCCTTTTATCTGTTTTGAATCTCTCACCCTCCAGCTTCAGCAGATGACCCCTCGCTCTGGTGTTATGAGAGAGGGAGAAAAGCATCAAGAGCGCGATGGGGCCTTAGGGGATAACATGATTGAGTTGAAATGAACAAATTCATTTGATTAAAACTGTTGAGCTAATCTTTGGGAGCTAATCTCAGTTGCAAAGTGAGATACAATTAAAAACAAAACAAATACAGTAATCTGATCCTGATCCAAACCGATCAGGAATTAAGTGTTTTGAGCAGGCCACGCTGAGGGATTCGCCCATCCCTACTCATAGGTCAACTGTACAAAGCAAAAACGAAACAAACAAATAAGGACAGTGACGGTCAATGACTCAGGACCCCTTTCGATTAGCCTTTCACTGCATGCCAGGAGAGCAAAAAGAGATCAGCTTTTGCCTCGATGGAATGCCGGATTCTCCCTAATCAGGTCAAGGATGAACAAGACAGGTTGGAAGAGCAGGGGGGAACTCCTATCAGATTTACTTGATGCCAAGCGGCGGTGCTTTGTAAAGGCAAAGCACGGTATGAATCAGTCCTACGGAATAATATGCACATAAATAAGACAGCACAGCTTAAAGGCGAGGGGGAACACGCACAAAAAGGGCATGTTTATATGATTAGCCGTTGCCTCCTAAAAGTGCAGAAGAAAGCCGAAACAGCTCCCCGTATTATTTCTTTCTCTTCCCCAGTATAAACATTTCATATTTAATCACGATCCAAATTCCCCTTTGGGCTCTCTGCAGCTCTCAGATTTGCCGTTCGCCATACTCGAAATGGCATTTCCTGATTAAGGGAGCACACATTATTCCCCCCACACACCCCCAATAACCCCACACTCCCGTACGACACGGCACATCCTCCAAGAAAGTGTACAGTGGCATTACCATCAAGTCCGCCCGACGTAATTCAGAGCAGAAAAACAGAAAGAGAAGAGCTCCGTTTTGTTTATGAAATCATGCCAGTATTTGCCAAGTGTTCCCCAAAGAATCTTAGCATGAATGCAGGGGAAGAAGACTGAAGGCAGCAAAACGGAACCTGAGGCTTTTGAACTTGCATAACCAAGCGTATTAAACCTTCCTGGGAACTGGACGGATGCTTCTCGGCGCAGATTCAAACTTAACTTCTGGCGTCTTTCAGTGGCTTTCATCCAGACGTCACACCAAGCCATGGTTTGTACTAACCAAAGAGTAGAACCCAAACCGCAGTTTGGAATTTCCCAGTGTAAAACAGGCAAGCCATTGGTTTAAAGCTGCTTGTCAGATTTTGTATTCTGTCCCCTTGATCGATTCAAATGTCTATAAATTCTCATCCATCTCCCTGTGCTGCCACTTTAGGAGGCGGAATAAAGGCTGTAACCATGGTTTATCAATTCAGACAACCTCCGGAATACAAACCATGGTTTGCATGCTGGTTTCCAATTCTGGTTTGCTACCATGATAGTGCTTGCTTGAAGTGTGGTTTGGCACGATGCCAGAACCAAACAACTATTTTATTGATAGTTGACATATTTGACCCCCTCCTGCCGATTTTTATCACAGGCCAATGATCCAAAGAAATTTGCCCAGGAATGCTCTGTCAACAGTTCACTTCCCAAGGGTGTATCCAGATCAAGATGGTAATTTTTGTATTCTAGTTTTGGAAACGAACTTTATTGCATAGATTTAATATGTAGACCAAGCTGGAACCATTTGTGACAACGCTGAATGTAAGCAATATGAACAAAATACACATACGCAACAATACCAACAAGCCACCCTCTGAATAGGACCTCTACCCTTTTTTTAAAACTGCCCCTACTTATGTGACTTTTAACAGCAAAACTAAGTAATTTAGCAGGTGAATCTTTACGTAGCCTAAAAGAGAAGTGACTTCCTCAAAGTCAGGCCACTGTTGAAAGTGTACAAGAAGAACCAGTTGAAAAGTTGACATACATTCCTTTGTAGAAGAAGAAGAGTTTTTATATGCCGACTTTCTCTACCACTTAAGGGAGAATCAAACCGGCTCACAATCACCTTCCCTTCCCCTCCCCACAACAGACACCCTGTGAGGTAGGTGGGGCTGAGAGAGCTCTGTCAGAGCTGTGACTAGCCCAAGGTCCCTTGCTGGCTTTGTGTGGAGGAGTGGGGAAACCAACCTGGTTCACCAGGTTAGCATCCACCGCTCATGTGGAGGAGTGGGGAAATCAAACCCGGTTCTCCAGTTCAGAGTCCACCGCTCCAAACCACCGCTCTTAACCACTACACCTCGCTGTCTTTGCACATTTCATAGCTGATTGATATACTCTTTGCAGTATACAGGAAGGAAAAAAAAAGGAAATATCAAGATCTGTGGGTGAAAGGACTTTTTTAAAAAATGACGTTCTCTGAAGTCCTAATGGCGCTGTGAGAGATCCCCCTCTCTGAGTTTGCTTCTCCAAATCAGTTGCTCAGACGTTGATACAGAAACAATAGATTTATTGAAGCCTTCAGGAGATGAGACAGGCACAGGTAGAAAGTTGCAAGTGAGGGGCTATACGGGTTTACAGAATATATTGACTCCAGGGCACTGGGGCACTGGGGTTCACACTTATTGTTATGGGAAGTTACAAGCTTGGCATAATACAAAACATCAGACGGATCCCAGGAAGTCTGGTGCGGCTATCACACTTCCAAGGCCGCACCGGCCTGAGGGAGTACTGGCAGGAAAACAGCGGGGGGGGGAAGATACATGGGCCATCAGGTCTGGCGCCTGAGACCAGAAGGTGTGAACTGCTTTTACGAGTTCACTGATAATGCCGCAGGTGATGGAAAGCAGAGACACAAAGACAGAGACCCTCACATTCTGCCCCCCTTAAGGCCCCCCTCCGGGAGGACGAGGCTTATCGGGATAAGCGAGGTGGAATTCTCGGACCAAGTGAGGAGCTGCCATGTGGGGTGCGGCCACCCATTCGTCATGAGCGGAGCCAAGGTTTTTCCAGCGAACAAAGTAAAACAGTTTCCCTTTCTTCCATTTGGAATCTAAAACCTTGGATATTTCCAAATGAGTATCCCCTCCTACTACGGTAGGAATTTCATGAGCGGGAGGGGGGTGGAACTGGGGGGCCGCTACATAAGGTTTGAGGAGGCTTATATGGAAGACTGGATGAACCCCCTTGAGTGTCTTAGGGAGACTCAGTTCCACGGTAACCTCGTTGATTACTCTGGTAATGGGGAAAGGTCCTACATAACGGTCGCTCAGTTTTTTGCAGGGGCGAAGAGAGCGGAGATTTTTGGTGGACAGATAGACTTGCTCCCCCACCTTGAGTCCCCATCCCGGAGACCGGTGTTTGTCCGCTTGTTCCTTGTACTTGCTTTTTGCCCTTTCCAGATTTTTGAGCAACCATGGCCAGGTGGATTTAACCACCTGAATCCACTCCTGAAGATCAGGGGTAGACTGGAGCTCTGGCGAGACGGGGGCAGAACCGAAAGGGCCAAAATCCGTCCCGTATATAACTTGGAAGGGGCTAAAGCCGGTAGAGGAATGAGGCGCATTGTTGTACGCATATTCGGCAAATGGCAGCAGGTCAACCCAGTCATCCTGGTGGAAATTTACATAGCAGCGCAAATAACATTCTACTACCGCATTTACTCGTTCTGTTTGACCATCCGTTTGGGGGTGATAGGCGGAAGAAAGGCCCTGTTCCTCCACTCCCATTAACTTTAGGAAAGCCCGCCAGAATTTGGCAACAAACTGGACCCCCCGGTCGGAGAGGACCTTCCTCGGGATCGAGTGTAGCCTGAGGACGTGCGTGATGAACAGTTTAGCTAAGCCCTGGGCTGAAGGAAGACCTGCACATGGAACGAAATGAACCTGTTTGGAAAAGAGGTCTGTGATAACCCAGAGAACCGTTTTCCCCCGACTTGGAGGTAGGTCGGTGATAAAATCCATGGCGATGACTTCCCAGGGACGGGAGGGGTTCTCAAGCGGTTTGAGAAGCCCCGGGGGTTTTCCCATCCGTTTCTTGGCTGTGGCGCAGGTGGGGCAGCTGCGCACATACAACTCCACATCAGACCTCATACCGGGCCACCAGAATTGCCTTCGAACCAGGTGAAGCGTTTTTACGAAACCAAAATGACCCGCTAGCCTGGCCCCATGTACAAGTCCCAACACTTCTTTGCGAAGGGAAGATGGGACATATAGTTTCCCCCCTTGCACCCACCAAGTGTTGGTTCGTTCCAAGCCAGGGGGGAGGAGATTGTGCTCCTCCTCCTGCAAGGAGGCGTCCCGGAGTCGCTGTTGGAACACTTCCGGGATACCTTTGAGCGTAGGGGGGGTCTCCGGTTGGCGGGCTTGGGATCGGGTGGTGACGGCCAGGCCAGGGACTTCCCCTCGCTGTTCGGGAGTGAACAGGGAGTCGACGGGGCGATCGAAATCGTTGCGATACTGGGGAAGTCGTGACAAAGCATCAGCTAGGGCATTTTCTTTGCCAGGGACATGTTTGAGGGTGAACCGGAATTTTGCAAAAAATTGGGCCCACCTAATTTGTTTGGCATTGAGTTTTCTAGCTCCCTTGAGAGCCTCAAGATTCTTGTGATCAGTGCACACTTCGAACGGCAGCTCGGCCCCCTCCAAGAAGTGTCTCCATATGGTAAGGGCATGTTTGACCGCTGCTGCCTCCTTCTCCCAAATGGCCCAGTTGATTTCGGACTGGGAAAACTTCTTGGAGAAGTAGGCGCATGGCCTCAACCGTCCCCCCTCATCCCTCTGCAATAGGGCCCCGCCCATTGCTACATCCGAGGCATCCACCTGCACCATGAAGGGCTTGGTGCAATCCGGGTGAGCCAAAACGGGTTCGGATGAAAAAAGTAGCTTTAAACGTTCAAAAGCTTGCTGGCACTGGGGAGACCATTGCAGACGGGCTGAGGGGAGTGCGGCGCTAGCCCCCCTGTCCTTGGTACGCAACAGGGCAGTGAGGGGAAGCGCAACTTGGGCAAAGTTGGGAATGAAATTCCGGTAAAAGTTGGCAAACCCCAAAAACTGTTGAAGTTGGCGGCGGGTAGTGGGGGTTTCCCAGTCCCGCACCGCCTGGACCTTGGCGGGGTCCATTTCCAACCCTTGGTGGGAAATCACATACCCCAGAAATGTAATAGAAGGTTGGTGGAATTCACACTTGGACACCTTAGCATACAGTTTGTGCTCCCGCAGCCGCTGGAGCACTTCTCGCACTAGGCGCACATGTTCTTCCATGGTCTCAGAGTAAATAAGAATGTCATCGAGAAATACCACCACCCCCCGAAACAGTAAATCATGCAAAACTTCATTAATTAATTGCATAAAGACACTCGGAGCCCCCGAAAGTCCGAACGGCATGACCAGGTACTCAAACATCCCAAAACAACTGGAAAAGGCCGTTTTGGGTTCGTCTCCTTCTTTGATGCGAATGCGGTGGTAGGCTTCTACCAAGTCCAGTTTGGTGAAGATTCGGCCCTCCTTTAATTGTGCTAGAAGGTCAGGAATAAGAGGGAGGGGGTAAGCATTAGACTGGGTGACTGCGTTCAGTCTGCGAAAGTCAATACACAGTCTTAAATCTCCCGTCTTTTTCTTTACAAAGAAAGCTGGGGCTGAATAAGGAGCCTTGGAGGGGCGTATGAAACCCCTCGCCAGATTGACATCCAGATAGTCCCGCAATACAGTCTTTTCACTGGGGCTCATGGGGTAAACCTTTCCCTTAGACAGTTTGCCTTCCCCTACGATCTCGATGGCACAGTCCGTTTCTCTGTGGGGAGGCAGTTCGTCGCACTCTCTAACATCGAAAACATCAGTAAACTGCGAGTATTCAGAGGGTAATTGAGGAGAGACTGGGGCGGGGGACCCTACCAGCGCGGCGGCTGGAGTTCTGAGTACCCGTTCCTTGTCATGCAACCCACAGGGGTTTTCGGGGAAAGAAAGCACCCGTTTAACCCAATCAATAGAGGGATTGTGTCCCCTTAACCAGTTCATCCCTAACACTACAGGGGTTACAATAGGGGCGATGGTGAAATACAACCGTTCCCAATGTTCCCCCACGGACATAATCACGGCTGCAGTTCTGTGGGTCACAGGGCCCCGTTTAAAGTCACTCCCGTCCATTTGGGAAAAACGGAGGGGTCCCGGAAGCCGCTTGCGCCGGACACCCAACTTCTTGGCAGTTTCCTCATTTATCATGGTGCGGGCACACCCCGAGTCGACCAACGCGGGGACCTCTAACGGGGGACCCCCTTTGGGTAGGGACAGATGAACACGCACAAATACATTGTCCTCTTGGGCGCTTACCATCGGTGGAGCTCCTTGCACAACGATAGGGACGGTCTGCTGCGGAGCCCCCTCTACAGCAGACCGACGGCGTTTTTTGCCGGCTGTTCCCACTCTTCCTCCTCGCTGGAAGAGGGGGACGGGGTGGTGGCTTCCGGGGAGCCGTCCGAAGCAAAGACGGTATTTGTAATCCGGGACCCCGATGGGACCGTAGAGTCGGATGCCCCATCCTGGGGGCGCGCGTGGAGAGCGGAGGGTGCGCCGGAGCGCCGGCTCAGAGGTCCACTTCTGCGGCGAGGCTGGCTGTCGGCGGCCGGTTTCGTCGGCTCGGCCTGGGTTTGGCGGGGAGGGGTCGGACGGCCTGAGCGAGAGGGGCATTGCGATGCAAAGTGACCCTTTCCCCCGCAGATCAGGCAGACGCCGGCCTCGAACCGCTTGCGGCGTTCCGCGGCCGAGAGACCCCCGCCACCCCCTTGCCGGAGTTCCCGGCCACGGTCACCTCGGGGCCTGGGGTCTCGCCCAAGCCGTTGCTTGGACAAGTTCAGGAGTTGCTTGCGATTCTCGATGTCAGCAGCATGGCGAACCCAACCTTCCACATCCGGGGGGTTCCCTTGCATGAAGGCCCAATGTTGGAGGTCTGGGTTGAGACCCTCCCTGAAACATTGTACCAAGGTAGCTTCACTCCAGTCCAGAATTCGGCTAGCCAGTGACTGGAACTCACTTGCATACTGCGCCACCGACTTAGTCCCTTGGCGCAGTTGCATCAGGGAGGCTTTAGCCCGCTCACCCAGAGTCGGGTCCTCAAAACGGTTTCGGAGTGCTACCATGAACTCGTCCAGGGTTCGCAGTACCGGCGAGCGGAGTTCATACTGCAACACCATCCAGGCAGCCGCCTCCCCTTGCAGTAAGGAAGCCACGTACTGCACCCGGGACTCCTCAGAAACGAAGGTTCGGCCTTGTTCCCGCATAAAAATGTCCACTTGGACCATAAAAAAGGTCAATTGGTCTCCCGACCCGTCATACGTGACTTTCAGGTCCCGACGGGCCGGGGGGGCAGGGGTTGCGGGCGGAACTACCGGCGCCCCGTCTGGGGGAGCACCGGCTGGAGGTTGCAACTTCAGCGCATCTAGGGCCGTGGCCATCTCACCCATTACGCGTTGCATGGTCTCCATCTGCTCCTGCATAGCCCGGCGGTCTTCCTGCCACTGCTTTCGTTCTTCCTCCATGAGGGCCTCTTTGCGGGCCGGGTCCCCTTCGAGTCCCGTGCTGGGGAAGGCCAACCGGCGATCCTTCGCCGCAGTCCGCGAGAGCGACCAGCCCTTGGGAGAGTCCAGCCAATAAGTAAGCCCCCGGGGACGTTCGTCCCGATCTTGGTCGGGGGCGCGACCCTTCGGTTTCTTTGGCTTGGCTCCCTCCTCCTTCGGGTCCGGCTTCTCCGGCTCGTCCGGAGCCTTGGGGGCATCGGGGATAGGGGTGGTGTCCTCGTCGGCTGACATTCTGTCCAAAGCGGTACAGCTGCAGTCCGAGAGGCAAGGACTTGCAACTTAATGTGAGAGATCCCCCTCTCTGAGTTTGCTTCTCCAAATCAGTTGCTCAGACGTTGATACAGAAACAATAGATTTATTGAAGCCTTCAGGAGATGAGACAGGCACAGGTAGAAAGTTGCAAGTGAGGGGCTATACGGGTTTACAGAATATATTGACTCCAGGGCACTGGGGCACTGGGGTTCACACTTATTGTTATGGGAAGTTACAAGCTTGGCATAATACAAAACATCAGACGGATCCCAGGAAGTCTGGTGCGGCTATCACACTTCCAAGGCCGCACCGGCCTGAGGGAGTACTGGCAGGAAAACAGCGGGGGGGGGAAGATACATGGGCCATCAGGTCTGGCGCCTGAGACCAGAAGGTGTGAACTGCTTTTACGAGTTCACTGATAATGCCGCAGGTGATGGAAAGCAGAGACACAAAGACAGAGACCCTCACAGGCGCCTAAAAGCAGAGTAGCAGCTTTCGAAAAGGGAAGGGACAGCTTGCGTTCCCTGATGTCTCGGTTCAAACCGATTCAGCCTGGACCAATCAGCGCCATTTCCTCGCTGTTTTTCCGCTCAGCAAGGCGTACTGAAAGGCACTCAGAGCACGAACACCTTCTTAACTCCCCCCCCCCACCTCATCGGGTAACGTTCAATACATTTTCACTCTTCCACTTATGGCTTCCCACAGACTAGAAGAGCACAGCGCAATTATCAGCCATTAAAAACAGCCATTTGCCACCAGGGTACGAAGCTCCTAGTGTCTATGACTGCATGCATGTGTGCCCTCCTTGTGGGCTACGTTTCTCAGAATTAACTGAAACAATTTTTAGTTCCTCGACAGCCCTTTTCTGACAAAATGGGGGACGAAAAAGGGTTGGTTTTTATATGCCGACTTTCTCTACCACTTAAGGAAGAATCAAACCGGCTTACAATCACCTTCCTTCTCCTTCCCCACAACAGACACCCTGTGAGGAAGGTGGGGCTGAGAGAGCTCTAAGAGGGCTGTGACTAGCCCAAGGCCACCCATCTGGATACATGTGGAAGAGTGGGGAAACCAACCCGATTCACCAGATTAGTGTCCGCCGCTCATGTGGAGGAGTGGGGAATCAAACCCAGTTCTCCAGATTTGAGTCCAATGCTCCTAACCACGGCTCTTAACCACTACACCACACAGGCTCTCACACTGGGAAAGGACCATGTATACTTCTTTGGAGGAAGAGGGAGTAAAATGAGTGCATAGACTGAATAAATGGGGGGAAACAGAATACTTAAACTAAAAGTAGCGTGTAACGGAGAAAACACATGGAAATTGGCTGGGTGTGGGCCCACCTTCAATTTGTGAACTTTCCCCGTCTTAATCTGCTGTCCATATTTAAAATAAGATTTCAGCTCTTTGAATTCTTTTGTACCACCAACAAGCGATGTACGACAGAGCAAAAAAGACACCCAGAAGATCATATTCAGCAAAGTTAGAGAAGAGAATGGAAAGGGGGAGGGAGAGGGCAGGAGGGAGGGAAACAAAGGTAGGGATTTTGACATCCAAAGCAAAATGGACTCTTCTCAGGACAGGTTGATGGAGTGGGGGAACAGGCTAGGACAGGCTACAATGATTGTGATAGATCACCCCGAGCAGTAAAGATCAGGCATGCTTAGTGAAGTGTAAGAGACCCCGGGGTTGGTCGGAAGGGGAGACAAAAAACTCTCAGGAGTCAGCAGAAAAAATAAAATAAAAATAAAGATTTTGTTTAAAAGATCCCTGACCCAACCCGCACAGGGATTGATGGCCTTTTACAAGCTTGTTGACTGGCCTGAGCAGAGCAAAGGAAATGTAATAAATAACCGAAGTCATCAATTACAGAGTTTTAATTTAAGACCCGAGTTAAAGCCCTGGGGCTGAAGACGCTAATTGATTTCTAAGCTAGTGCTGAAAGAGGGATCCTCCAGAAATGCAGAGCTCTCCGTCAGCAGTCTTTGTTACAAATTTCTTGTTTAATCTTGGTGCATGTATATGGGGGGGGGGGTTTAAAACCTCCCAGGCAGAGCCTTTTGTTCTCAATTCTGGGCCATTGATCTTTAATTGAAGGAAATATCCAACTCGAGGCAATTTTCTTCAATAAAGTAAATGTGTCGTGTGTGCACGTGTGTAGTCTACACTGAGACCGGCAGCGGCAGGATGAGAGAGATATGCCTGCCTTTGCCCATTTTAGCGGAAGAACGGCTTTGAAAAGGCCATGGATAGCCACCGAGGGGCCCCGTCAGAAGTTCAGTCTGAGAGGTGATGTGGTAGCCATCTTTCTAGAGAACTTGCAGAGCCTTTGTCCATCATCTTCCAGACCTCTTGGAGGGCAGGAGATGTGCCACAAGATTGGAGGAGGGCGAACGTTATCCCAGTTTTCCAAAAAGGGAGGAGGGGTGACCCAGGAAACTACAGGCCAGTCCATTTGACCTCTGTCCCAGGGAAGATACTGGAGCAGACATTAAAGAGGTCAATCTGTGAGCATCTGAAAGACAACTCAGTGATCCAGGGAAGTCAACATGGATTCGTCCCCAAAGGGTCCTGCCAGACCAACCTCGTTTCCTTCTTGGATCAAGTGACGAGCTTACTGGATCGAGGGAACATGGTTGATATTGTTTACCTGGATTTCAGTAAGGCTTTTGACAAGGTTCCCCATGATGTTCTGATGGGTAAACTAGAGGACTGTGGACTGGACCCTAGGATAGTTAGGTGGATCGGGAACTGGTAGGAGAACCGAACTCAAAGAGGAGCTGTCAATGGCATTTCATTTGAATGGAGAGAGGTGTCCAGTGGGGTGCCACAAGGTTTAGTTCTGGCCCTGGTACTTTTCAATATTTTTATAAATGATCTGGATGAGGGTGTGGAGGGTCTACTCGTTAAATTTGCAGATGACACCAAATTGGGAGGAGCGGCGAACACACCAGAAGACAGAGATAGAATTCAATGAGATCTGGACATGCTGGAAAAGTGGGCTCTAGGCCAATACTGCATTGAGCAGGGGATTGGACTAGATGGCCTGTATGGCCACTTCCAACTCCATGATTCTATGATTCAAGTATTTGAAGGGCTGTCATACAGAGGATGGTGCGGAGTTGGTTTCTGTTGCCCCAGAAGGTCGGATCAGATCCAAGGGGTAGAAATTATATCAAAAGAGTTTCCAACTAAACATCAGGAAGAACTTCCTGACTGTTAGAGCAGTTCCTCAGTGGAATAGGCTTCCTAGGGAGGTGGTGGGCTCTCCTTCTTTGGAGGTTTTTAAGCAGAGGCTAAATGGCCGTCTGACAGCATGGCTGATTCTATGAATTTAGGCAGATCGTGAGAGGGAGGGCAGGAAGGGATAAGTCAGTGGTCAACTCTTGTGGCCCTTTCTTATAAGACCGTGGCTCAGTGGTAGAGCATCTGCTTGGCATGCAGAAGGGTCCCAGGTTCCATCCCCGGCATCTCCAGTTAAAGGGACTAGGCAAGGAGGTGATGCGAAAGACCTCTGCCTGAGACCCTGGAGAGCTGCTGCCGGTCTGAGAAGACATTATTGAGTAGACAAGACTTACTTCGATGGACCAAAGGTCTGATTCAGTATAAGGTACCTTCATGTGTTCATGTGACCAGGGTAATACCAATTGCCACTTTGGGGTCAGGAAGGAATTTTCTTCCAGGCCAGTTTGGCCAGGGATCCTAGAGGGTTTTTGTTGCCATCTTCTGGGTATGGAGTAAGGGGTCACTGGGGGTGTGGGGGGCGGTCTTAGCTAATGGGCAGCAGAGGTAGGTGCCCTGGGCCTCCATGCTGCAGGTGCCCCAACTAGGGTCGCCCGCTCTGGGTCTGATGGCAAAGAGGGCCCTGGCAACCCTCAGTATATCATCAACTGTTTTGAATATTTCTGTAACAATTTACACTGGTGGTTTTACATGTAGCCTGTATTACAGGCCTAGTGTTTGTAACATATCTATTGTGTACACTTAATAAATTTATTGGATTTGTATCTTGCCCTCATCCCCGGACATTGTTTTATAAGATTTTATAATTTCCAGCTCAACCTCTATTTATTTATTCTTCTATCCCGCTCTCCCCGACATATCTGGGCTCAGAGCTTCTGGGTGCCACATGATAACAATGAGGCGGACAAACAGGAATGGGTTCAGGGGAGAACAACGACAGTCAGAGGTGTACAAAACCACTCCAATTTCCTCAAGCAAAGGAACTGGGTCCGTTTAGCCTTCAGAAGGTTGTAGGGAAATATGATGGCACTCTTCCAACACCCAAAGGGCTGTCATATGGAAGAGAGCAAAGATGTTCTCTTCTATTCCAGAGGCAAGGCTGAGTCTTATGCAGCACATCATATTACCACGACAAAAAAATGTGTGTTTGTGTTTATTTAAAGGAAGGGGGGGTATTGTGGGGAGGGGCTGTGGCTCAGTGGTAGAGCACTTGCTTGGAATGCAGAAGGTCCCAGGTTCAATCCCCGGCATCTCCAGTTAAAGGGACTAGGCAAGTAGGTGATGTGAAAGACCTCTGCCTGAGACCCTGGAGAGCCGCTGCCGGTCTGAGTAGACAATACTGCCTTTGATGGACCCAGGGTCTGATTCAGTATAAGGCAGCTTCATGTGTTCATGTGTGTTCAATGAAAACACTGCTTGATTTGAGTTTCAGTCCAACGATTCCATGAGTTTCAGTCGTAGCTGACTTATGGCGACCCCGCAGGGTTTTCAAAGCAAGAGATGTCCAGAGGTGGTTGACATTGCCTGCCCCCATGTTGGGGTTGCCCAACCTCCAGGTGGTGGCTGGAGATCTCCTGATAGTACAACTGATTTCCGGCCGATAGAGATTAGTTCACCTGGAGAAAATGGCTGCTTTGGCTTTGAAGTCCCTTCCATCTCCAAACCCCACCTTCCTCAGGCTCTGCCCCAAAAATCTCCAGCCATTTCCCCACCCGGTGCTGTCAACCCTACCCCATGTAGCAACTCCTGGGATTTCTTGGTGGTCTCCCATCCCAGTGCTAACCAGGGCCAACTCTGCTGAGCTTCTGAGAGCCGATGAGACCAGACAAGCCTGGCCCAGCCCCACATTTTACTTATGAGAAAAACATGGGGCCAGGAAGTCCATGTTTTTACCGTAATAGCATGGCCCCAGATCACAAACGATCCGGCCCCGCTACCCTCCACCGATGCCCTTTAATTCAGATTCATCGGAACTCAGAGAAATATGTGGCTCCTTTTGTTCTCTTTTCTCTGGGATAAATCTAACAGCAATTACCAAGATAACTACTGCACACCCTTCCTCTCGCTCTCCCCCTGATGAAATTATGTCATTTCTGGAGGAGCAGCTGCTAGGAAATTAATCATACTTTGGTGATGACATTCAATGCTGTTATACAATGAAGGTTTCAGGGAACGGAACGACTGCCAAGCTGTCAATCTATCAGCAGCTTGGCGCAGCCTGCAGTTGCTACCCTGGATCCTAGGGTGCAAGGCTTATAAAACAGGTAAGGTATTTTTTACCAAACATCTGTTAGGCTGTGTTTGCACACCAGTGTACCATCTGAGCAACTCCAGAGCAAAGGGCAGGACGAGGACAGGCTTGCCAGTAGGTGCCCAGCCTGCCAAGGGAAGGAAAGGATACAGACAGGATGGAGCGGGTGCAGTGGAGAGCAACGAGGACTATCAGGGGCCTAGAGACCAAGCCCTGCGAGGAAAGGCTGAGGGACTTGGGAATGTTCGGGGGGGGGGGGCATGATTGCTCTCTTTAAGTATGTGAAGGGCTGTCATTTAGAGGAGGGCAGGGAGCTGTTCCTGTTGGCAGCAGAGGAGATGGGAGACTCGCAATAATGGGTTTAAATTGCAGGCGGAGAGGTACCGGCTGGATATTAGGGAAAAAAATTTTAACAGTAAAAGTTGTTCAACACCTAAAAAACCCCCAACACAATAAAAACAAAACATCAAAAGATATTAATTAAGGAGCCTTAAGGAAAAAGTCAGGAGCCCTGTGGCGCAGACTGCAGTACTGCAGTCAAAAGCTCTGCTCACAACCTGAGTTTCATCCTTCCGAGGTCGGTAAAACGAGTACCCAGCTCGCTGGGGATAAAGTGTAGATGACCGAGGAAGGCAGCGGCAAACCACCCTATAAACATCGTCTGCCTATTAAACGTCGGGATGTGACGTCACCCTATGAGCCAGTAATGACCCTATGCTTGCACAGGGACTACCTTTACCTTTAAGGAAAAAGCAACTTGAAGGCTGCTCTTGCCTGCACTATTCGGACTGGCTGTAGAGTCTGCTATTATAGTGGCTCGAGCAAAATAGGTTTTTATAATCTGGTTTTATTATTATTCTACATCTACATCCAATTATTTTGTAGGGGTCCCGTGGCAGAGTGGTAAGCTGCAGTACTGCAGCCCAAGCTCTGTTCACGTCCATAAACACAGACCATAAAAACAACCCTGGACTTCCTGGGTGGTCTCCCATCCCAATACTAACCAGGGCCAACCCTGTTTAGCTTCTGAGATCTAACAAGATTGGGCTAGCCTGGCCCATCCAGGTCAGAGTCCGTTACTATTGACAGATACAAAACACTTAGAATATCCATTCACAGATTTCTCGGTGTCTAATTTGACCCCACCATTCACTGACTTCTGTCGACCTTTAGCCAACTTATTCTGCTGCAAAAGTTCATCGCAGATCCCAGCAAACACCCATACATTTTAGTATTATACATCCTACCAGGGCCTATCCTAGTAAAATAACATTTTTCCAACTAGATGCCTTTTTTATGATGGGAACTGTATCGCCGTCTAATCTATACTACGGCGTGTTTCTCCATGATCAAAGTCAATTACCACTCAGTCCCAACGTACCTCTAAATGGAGTTTTAATTTGTGTATATTAAAGAGGAGCCTTCCCATCGGGGTATTCAGTGTAATTAGAGAAACTAGGACAGGCAGATTTTACAAGGAACCTCCTACCTTGCTTTGTAATTGCTGAATTGTAAGGTTGGTCCGTTATGGTCAGTATAACTTTATACAAGCTACTTCATTAGACAACCTGTAATTCATGGGGTGGGAAGGGGGAGAACTTAATTGAAGGAGCGTGATTCATATACTTAATTCAACTGCCTCCAACTCGATTCCCCAGCTGCCCCCCATATATCTACCTGAACACATTCAGTCTATGAGTCCAGCCCATTACTATTATCAATTTGATTTATTTATTATACCCTCGTGCCTTCCCACAAGAAGCTGAGAGTGGTCTGCACAAGGTTTCCTGTCAGTCGCTTAGCCTGAAGACCTTGACAGAATTACCAGTCCTCAGAGCACCCCTAGGTCTCAAAGTATCCTAAGCGGGACTGAACCAAAACAACACTCCATTTTCTGTGAATGTTTTGGACAGTACTACAAAGACGCCCCCTCCTTTAGCAAGTATTCATCACTGTTTGCCAAAATGTTTGCTGGTTAGCTTGAACTGCCATTACCGGTCCTCACTCTCCATGGCCATCACTTGTCCTCACTCTCCATTGCTCTTACTGGCAACTCTGATTGGCTGTGTAAGTAGGGTTGCCAACCTGCAGGTGGTGGCTGGAGATCTCATAAGAACATAAGAAAGGCCATGCTGGATCAGACCAAGGTCCATCAAGTCATAAGAACACAAGAAAGACCATGCTGGATCAGACCAAGGTCCATCGAGTCATAAGAACATAAGAAAGGCCATGCTGGATCAGACCAAGGCCCAACAAGTTCAGCAGTCTGTTCATACAGTGGCCAACCAGGTGCCTCTTGGAAGCCCACAAGCAAGACGACTGCAGCAGCACCATCCTGCCTGTGTTCCACAGCACCTGATATAATAGGCATGTTCCTCTGATCCTGGAGATCTCCCGCTATTACAACTGATCTCCAGGTGACAGAGATCAGTGGAGAAAATGGCCACTTTGAAAGGTAGACCCTCCTTTCCCCAAACCCTGCCCTCCTCAGGCTCCATCCCCAAAATCTCCAGGTATTTCCCAACCTGGACCTGCCAACCCTATGTGAAAGTGGACTCAGATCTAGCTCTTCTGACTGGCTGTGACATTGTTCATTTGCATTCGGTAATGTTACTATATTAGACTTAGCGTTGCATCATAATATGGTTCACTGCATAATTCGTATGTGACCAGGTCAGACAGCCAGCATCGTGACGTGGTTAAGGTGTCAGACTAAGAACTGGGAGACCCAGGTTCAAATCCCCACTTGATGGCAAAAAAAATAAAAATCTGATAATTTCAGGAAAAGGAAGCTGGAGCATTGGAGGAAAGGGAAGTTTAAATAAGAGAATGGGGGAAAGGAGGGGGGAATGAGCCTGAAGAAAATAAGTTTTTTTTTTCTTTTGTTCTCGGCTCTTCATTTTGAGACTTAACTCCTTGTCCTAAAGACTTGGAAAAGATGCCTGAAACACCCAAATTTTAGGCCGAAGTCTGGCAACCCTAGGGGGAAAAAAAGTGGTAAACTGGAAGAAACTGATACGGTCTAAAAAGCTGAGGGGGTGACAGGGTGGCAGCTCAATTTGGGAGAATATAGTGGAATTTTGGCAGCGATCCAAAGTGGTCTTGGACTGAAAAGCCAAGGGGGGAGGGATTGAGTTAAGCCTGGGGTGGCAACCCTTTTCAATGGAGAGTCACTACTGTTAATAACTTTGGGTGAGACCCAGCCTGGCAGTTGATAAAACAAAGCTGAGAAATTGGAGGAAGAATGCAGACCACAGAAATGGTTGGCCCCCAGCCAGGGCTGAAGGGTAACCCCAGGAGCCGAACAGAGAATTCAATGTGGAAATAAATTCGCCACAAGGGAGGGGAGGAAGGGTTAGTTATACAAAGCAGAGGGAACGTCCATTGCTCTTTGTCTTCGCGTTTGGCGCGGCGACTCGGCCCCGGTAAAAGTTTACTACATTAAAATGACAGAAAAAAGGGAAAAAAAGAAAATACGGAGGCACGAAGTTCCGACACTTCGTTCGAGTCTGGAAGGTTGAAGCGAGAACGACCGAGAGTTTTATTTGAGCGGAGAAAGCTGTAAGGACGCTGCGCTGCATCCCAAGTCTGCTTGTCATCTTTCTCTAAACGAGCATTAAAAAAACCCGTAAAAAAACTAAAGGTGGGTGGGTGGGGGAGAGACGGAGAGAGAGGCACTTTTCTCCCCTACACAAAAGCCTGGCAAATTGTTACAAATGGTCCCAAATCTGGGAGGGCTGATTAAGCAGCTGACACTGAGAAATTAATGACGTTCTCCCCACCAGAGAACCCGAGTAAAAATCCAGCGCAGTGCGGGAGAGGCATAAATCTAAGCGAATGGGACAGTTCAGAGTAAAGAGCCCTATCAATAATGGAATTTAAGACCGCCCAGCAGCCAGCTCAGGAGGAACTCAGAACTAAGTCGTCAGAGATCGTAGCGGCTCGGGAACGTAGGCATGATCCCTACACGCCCCTCGCGGCCCAACGATAACCACAGAACAGCAAGTTCAACCGCATGCATAAACGCAGGGCATGGTGCTTCTGTTTCCAGACAAATCGGCACCCGGGGCCAGTGCGTGCGGTAAGCTATCCCTCGATAACAATCCCTTCGCCGCTCGGTTCAACTTTCCATTCAACAAACGTTCAAGGGAGGTTGGAAGCGGGCTATAAACAGATCGGGAGCCCTTCATCTCCCTTTTGGGATTTGGTTTTTTTTGTAAAACACCAGCAGAAGTGTAACTTTCTGGTCGGAAAGGTTACGGGCCCCGTAGGCTGGGGGAAGACTGAAGGCAAGCTATGGATAAATACCCTTTTTAAGAGATGGAAGTGCTGCCAGAGAGCCATTGGTACCTGTGACGTGTACCTGTATTTCTAGTGTGCCACTTGCTGTGTGTCAAAACAGATTTTCAGGCTTCTGACACACTACAAGAATCTCAGGCAGCAGTGCGATCAGTGCTTACACCTTCCGGGCAATCATACCTCTTTCATACCAATTTCATGGAATCAGAGTTGGAAGGGACCACCAGGGTCATCTAGTCCAACCCTCTGCACAATGCAGGGCATTTACAACTACCTCCCCTCACACCCCCAGTGACCCCCTACTCCATCCTCCAGGATCCCTGGCCAATCTGGCCTGGACGAAAATGGCTTCCTGACCCCAAAGTGATGATTGGCATTACCCTGGGAACCTAAGAAAGGGCCACGAGAGCAAAGCACTGATGCTAGGGTTGCCAGGTCCCTCTTTGCCACCAGCGGGAGGTTTTTGGGTGGAGCCTGAGGAGGGCGGGGTTTGGGGAGGGACTTCAGTGCCATAGAGTACAATTGCCACAGCGGCCATTTTCTCCAGGTGAACTGATCTCCATCTAGTACCTGGAGGTTGGCAACCCTAACTGGTGCAACCCTTCCTGCCCTCCCTCTCATGAACTGGCTAAGTTCACAGAATCAGCCTTGCGGACAGATGGCCATCTAGCCTGTGCTTAAAAACCTCCAAAGCAGGACAGCTCACCAACCTCCTGGGAAAGCCTGTTCCTCTGTTCAGTTTTCTGCTGAATGTTTAGACCAGGCCTTAGGTCGCTTCAAAAGGGGGCTAGAAAAATTCATGGAGCGCAGGTCCGCCCATAGCTATTAGCCATGGCAACTTAATGGGACTTTTATGTTCAGAGGCAGGGATTAAACAGGGGGCTGGCATCACAGTCGGGCCTGCTCAAGCGTCCCAGGAGAGTCTGGACTGCCAGAGTTGGCAACAGGATGCTGAAATTGATGGACCCTCGGAACGACCCAGCAAGTCAATATTGATGCGACTGCAGTTGGTATCGTGCTCTTTTTTGCAGGACAGAATCTACGGCTTTGTGTGTGCGCGTGAAGTGCTGCCGCATCCCTTCTGACTTATGACGACCCTATGAATTAATGACCTCCAAAACGTCCTATCGTTAATAGCCATGCTCAGGTCTTGCAAACTGTTACAAAGATCTCAACTTTGGCCGATTCCGCACTAATTATTTGTAACGTGTAATGAAATGTTTTATCTTTCTGTGTCTGCTCCATTTCCCCTCCGTTTGGTATCGGATACGTTTTTCAACTGTTGAGATCTTTGTATTCCAGGCCCTGTGTTTTTAATAAACTTATTTACACCATATAATAAATATAATTATTTTGTTATAGATTTTATAGTTTCAAGCTCAACCTTTATTTTGTTATAGATTTTATAGTTTCCAGCTCAACCTTTGAGGCTCCCTGTATTTTTCTGGTTGAGTTTTTTTCCTCCTCCCCTTTTGTTGTTTACGTGCAAACTGAGGGCTGTGACTTCCTTGACTGATAGGGTTGCCATCCTCCAGGTACTAGCTGGAGATCTGCTATTACAACTGCTTTCCAGCCGATAGAGATCAGTTCCCCCGGAAAAAATGGCCACTTTGGCCACTGGACTCTATGGCATTGAAGTCCCTCCCCTCCCCAAACCCCGCCTTCCTCAGGCTCCGCCCCAAAAACTTCCTGTTGGTGGTGAAGAGGGACCTGGCAACCCTATTGATTGAGTCAATCCATCTCATGGTGGGTCTTCCTCTTTTTCTGCTTCCCTCAACTTTTCCTAACATTATTGTCTTTTCTAGCATCTTTTCAGCTTTGTACTCTCTTCCAGCCCTATAATTCAATAACCTCCACTATTTCCAAAATTGCTTCCCACTGCAAGGAGGAATCATTCACCTGCTTTAAGTGCAAACAAGGCGAAGAAAACATTAAGATGCAAACTCAGAGTGTCTTTGAAGTCTACTGAAAAGGAAACGGGAGTGAAAGAGAAGATGGTTGAATTTAATTCAGTGACGTTGCATCCTCTTCCAGATACCATGGCTGTCCCAGACTCTTACTGTGACTGGTGACTGCAAGCGAATGTGTGGCATTTTACAGACAGTGAAAGCAGACGTTCAAGCTCTTTGCCTGCAGTTAACAATTGAAATATGCTATTTCTCAGTAGTTAGTATGAAACGAAGACAGGGACTTGAATAAACCTCCTTTCAGAACTTATTAAGATGGGTAAAGCAAGATTTTGTTCCTGCTCTTGCAAACAATGGCTGGAGCAAACTATGAAGTGGAAACATCTGCCTTGCTCGACCTCAAGTCTATGCCAGGTTTTTTTCCTGGTGTTAGTTGGGACTTTCTGCAACTGAGGATTTCTCATGACCGTTAACAGAAATCCCTTACGACAAGCAAACTTGAAACCAGTGGCAGCCTCAGCTGGCTTGCCGGCCAGATAAGAGCTCTCAAGGGGTCGGAACTGGCCCCCGGGCTGTATGTTTGGCACCCCAATCTCAGCTCTGGAGGGCAGCAGCAGAGGCTCGATGGCCATCTGTCAGCATGGCTGATTCTATGACCTTAGGCAGATGATGAGAGGGAGGGCATCTTGGCCCTCTTCTGGGCATGGGGTAGGGGTCACTAGGGCTGTGGGTGGGGGAGGTAGTTGTGAATTTCCTGCATTGTGCTGGGGGTTGAACTAGATGACCCTGGTGGTCCCTTCCAACTCTATGATTCTATGAAAATAGAGCATCAGAGCCCGGGTTCCTGGTTTGAGTCTCACGATAGCCAAGGAACTGATGAAATCAGCATAAAGGAGACCCGAAAGCCATCCACAGTGTAACCTGACCCAAAAACTTGGAGGATGCATTGGTGGTGGGGGAAAAAATCACAATAAAAACAAATACTTGAACGGACGCGTCTTCTGTTTTTTGGCGCTCCAGCCTGGCATTTTTATATCGTAGGTTTTGGGGGCTTTAAAAAATAATAACAAACTTGCCCTGTCAGTTGCTTTTGGGCAGCTGCTAAACTGGAAGATCGTTCTCAATGTTTTTAAACAATTATTTCCTAGCACAGAAAGATGTTCGTTTTCAGCAGTCGCTGTAGGGCCGTATATCTCCCTTACCCCGTAGCTTTTAAATGCCAGCCTCCAGGTTTCAGGGAGCTTTGCAACAGAAAGAGCAATCTATTACAGCATCTCTCCAGGTCAGCTCCCGACTTCGGTTCGGGTGTCTGTGCGCGCGAACGAATCGATCTTGAAAATAATGGCCCTAATGCAGGCTCTTATATCTTTTAACACTCTTCCTTTTAGAGCGGCAGTTAAATCTTCATACCGTCCCCAGTCCCTGGGCTATGCGACTAACGGGGGCTGCAGTCCAAAGCAGTAATGCCATGTGTGTCCCCCCCCCCAATAAAACCAGAAGGCCTTTGCTCGTGTTAACAAAAAAAAAGGCTTCCAACAGAAGCGTAGGTTTGGAGAGCAAAGAACAATATTATTTGGGCTATATTTAGCTTCCCTCAAGCACGTGGGAAGGCTCGATCAGAAAGAGGAGAGAAAAGGGCGAGAGAAGCCGGGTAGAACTGGAAGCAATTTCCCCATCTTGGGGTTATTATTTTTTTTGCCTTTTCCTTGCTTCTAAAGGCTCGGATAGCGGGCCTGGGATTGAAGTGTGGCTTTTAAGTGCTCAGAAAGGCTGCCTAGACAGGGAAGCTCTCGGCTTCACACTCGTCGGAGGTATATGGATTTGATAAAATTACTGATGGGGTGGTGGTGACTGGAAACCTGATTTTTTTAAATTTTATTTTAAACGACTGGGTTGTGGTAAGCTTCTGAGTCGCTGACGAGGGGGCCGAGCGAGAGGGGATCCTTCGGCGGCAGGACCCGTTCTCGCTCAATGCGCCTCGACCGGCATCATTCCAAGCTTTGTTCTCCCCCACCAGCCGGTATTAATTGGTCTAGGGCACGGCCAAAAAGCCCCCCGGGGTTTCCCACCATCCACGGGAAAGTACCTGGGAGAACGGCCTTCCCAGACACTTTTCTATCGGGGCTGTTCAGGGCCCCTCTCTGGTCGTCCCATCTGTGCATTTATTTCTCTGGAGCTCTTGAGCGGATCAGGTTCCCAGAGACACTTCACAAGGGCGTATTGTGGAACTCGAGGGTGGAATTAACAGAGAGATCATTAAGTGCTAAGTTGAAGGGTCGGAACTGAGATGAAACAAAATCTGCATATAGTTAAGGCCTCGGTTGCTTCACCTTGAAAGATATGAAATGAGTTTTGGACAGAAACCAAAAATGGGGCCTGCTAGATACTATTTTTCCCATTATCTAGGTCAAAGTAAACGTTAATGTACTTTAAAAAAAAAAAAACACAGATCATGAATGCATACCACTTTTGCTTTAGATGCGTATCCTGATAAGGGGGTGAGGAGGGAGGTGCAAGCAGTGGTGCAGTCTTGCTAAAGAGTGAGGCTTTGCCTCTCAAACGTGCTTAATCTACAAAAGACCCAAAGAAGGTTTTTTTAAAGAATCGGAAACTGTGTGTTGAATATATAGATAATTAATATAGAAATAAAATATTAGGGAGTGTCATAACAGTGATGGTTAATTAAATAGCCTTGTATTAACCACATGTATCAACTATATGTTTTTAGGAAATAATATAGTTGTCATAAGGATAAATCTTTTTATTGATTTTTTTTCTAAATATGCTGATATAATATGACTGTAAAAGAATTTTAGATGTTTAAGTAAACTGTTCCCATGTTAATTGATTAGTAGTGAGTATCTCCAGATGTAATAGCATAATTATTATGAGAACTATATGTGTAATGGATATAAAACTAGTATACTTAATAGCCATTTATATAACCCGATTTTGTACAGTTATTTTTTGGTTTTAGAATAACTAAAGCCTGATAGATTGTAGTCCCACTTCACTTACATAGTAATGTCTCGTCTAAGAAATGGAGCTTTTGTATGTTATGTTATGTGTACTTGTTTTGTGTGTGTTTTGTATTGTGTTAAAATATGAAATAAAAAACATTTATTTTAAAAAATGTGCTTAATCTGGATTTGAAGCTCTAGAGGAAGAAAAACTGGGAATTCAGCTGAATTTGAAGCTTGCATGTGACTGTTTTTTATCATATAGCTGAGCTGCTGCAGTTATTAGATCTTTTTTTTTTTTTTTGTGAGACACTGTAGATTTTACCACTTCACTAAATGGTACTGTTTGTTTTTAATGCAATACACGGCCTTGAGTGCCATCAGGCAGAGTCTGGACTTAAAGTGTAATAGAAAGCAGGCGTGTCTGCATATATAATTTTACAGCAACGTACCAAAAAACAGACAAAAATCCAATCACCCCTACAGAGAAAAGATCCAATTAGATACACCAAGAAGAAGCACTTGAGGCCAGGGCTAAATGCAAGAGGCACTGTTAGCACTCAGAGGATTTTAATGAGCCTGGGATTATGAGGAAATAATTGTTTACTAGCACTGATTTGAAATTATATTTGTGAAGGCCTCCTTATATGGGATTAATTCTAATGTGGACATGCTCTTATGACAACTGTTCCTCTGCTTCCTGATTAAAGCGTACGCTGCAATGGGAAAACCACCAGCACTCTGTCGAAGTCTGAGAACGGGGTCATTCTTCAATCTCTTCTACGTTATTCTAGCTAAGATCCAATTTTGGGAAGCTGAAATCCAAAGTCTTGTGTTTGAATAAATACTGTACTAAAGCCCCACACTTTAGTGAGAGCCAGTGTGGTGTAGTGGTTAAGAGCAGTGGTTAGGAGCTATGGGCTCCAATCTGGAGAACCAGGTTTGATTCCCCACTTCTTCACATGCAGCCAGCTGGGTGACCTTGGGCTAGTCACGGTTCTCTCTGAACTCTCTCAACCCCACCTACTTCACAAAGTGTCTGTTGTGCAGAGAGGAAGGGAAGGTAGAGTTTCCAGTTCCCTCTTTGCCACCAGCGGGATATTTTTTGGGCGGAGCCTGAGGAAGGTGGGGTTTGGGGGAGGGGAGGGACTTCAATGCCATACAGCCCAACTGCCAAAGCGGCCATTTTCTCCAGGTGAACTGATCTATATCGGCTGGAGATCAGTTGTAATAACAGGAGATCTCCAGCCACCACCTGGAGTTTGGCAACCCTAAAGGAAGGAGAACTTCCCTGTGATGATTGAAATTTACCTAAGGACTATACCTATACATTGAATCTTCAGTCTGGTTTGTTCCAGCCTGATTGTTGTAGAATACATTGTATTTAGTAGGATAGATTGTTTAGGATGTTAGTTTCAGTAAGTGAATAGTTGTGACTTTATGTTATATGTTGTAGCGATTTATATAAATATTTGCACTTTGCAATATTCATTCGCTCTTGTGCTGATTTCCAAACCCTTCAGGTACATGCACAATGGTGCCTTTTTTCTTTCCTGGAGTTTGGCAACCCTAAGGGGAGATTGTAAACCGGTTTGATTCTTCCTTAAGCGGCATATAAGTCGGTATATAAAAACCAACTCTTCTTCTTCACAAAAAATCAACAAAAAGAGCTGAAACAAAGAGCAAAGCTGTTTGGAGATCCTTTCTTGTCATCGGCAAAGAAAGAACAGAGGGGGAGAGGGCACTGCTCTGCTAGGATGCATCATTTCGGCAGGAAAATGAGTGCAGGCGTGGAGGAGCCTGTGCCTCCTAACTAGGATTAAGAAGCAAGAATTCCTTTCCACGGCAGGCCTGCGCAAGCGCAGTCCCATTGTGGGACTGCACAGAAGGCCGAAGATGAACTATTGCAGTCTCTTCAAACCCGGCCTTCTCTATCCCCCTGTTTTGCCACAGCTCTTTTGCATTACAGACTCGGCTGTTTTGCTCACTGCCTGGCATTCCCTGTCCTCGGGTTTCCCCCCCTCCATGCTCTCGCTTTTTGTTTTGCATAATCCGGTGGCGCTAGGCATGAAGTGCAAAGGAACCCTTTGATGTGCTCTGTCGCCTCCGCGCACCCCTCCTTGAATATCTGCAAAGGGATGAGCTGAAGAATCACAGCTTGGTTAATTCCAACGGGAATATAATGACTTCGGCGAGTTAATACACCTTTATCTTTTTTGTTTTGTTTTGTTTGCCTGTTAATTCTTTAGAATGGTGAGTCAGTCTCGGGAAAGCTTCTGTTGAGTCAACAGTGTTTACCCATCCTACGACTTCTAGGAATCCTGCTTCCCCACAGACAAGAAGTGGGGAAATAAACCCCAAACCAAAACAGAATAACCCTGCGCCAAGCTTCTTCAAAGGAAAGAGAAGGTAGATAAAGACTCCATTCGTTGAAGTCTATGCACTCTTGGGGAAATTGTACAGAAACAAACACTTGAACATTGAAATGGCTTTTCACCTGCAAATAGATATTTAATTAAACCAGACAAATGGGTGAATACTGTTATGGGCTGGCTGACAAATATGTCTGGTGCTGGTTCTTACCTATAATCCCTTCACATCCTAGGACAAACACACCTGAAGGATTCTCTGCATCTCAGGCCTTACAATTTAACATACACCCTCCACCTGGTGGGTCCTTACAGCTTCCGCTGGGGTTTCTGCTTGCGCTTCTGAGGCTCCTGCCTTAATTGTCTGCTAGAGGAAGTTCGGAAAGTAAAGTAAAACTCTTAAGGTCCTTTCACTGGGCTTGTAAAACCATGTTGTTTCACATGGCGTTTCGTGGAATTTTGGGTTGAGGACTGCACGGTAATATGTTTTCAGCTTGTTAACATGCGTATGCGGCTCTGAAAATTAGGAAGGAAAGATACACACTTCCGAATTCAATAAAATGGAATGTAAATAATTCCAAAAAAGGACCCCCCGCCTCTTGGTTTTCATATAGAGATTTGGTAGCACCAAAACCAAGATAATTCATTCTATAGTATTCCCCGTTATTATGTATGGTTGTGAAAGTTGGAAAATGAAGAAATGGTGGCAGGAAGACTGATCTGAAATGAGGTGTTGGAGGAGCATTTTATGGATACCGTGGACTGCCAAAAAGACATATAAGTAGGTTCTAGATCAAATCAGGCCTGAATTCTCCCTAGAAGCCAAAATGACTACCGGTAAATGGAAGCTTTGGTCACATCATGAGAACGCAATCTGGAAAAGACAATCTGACGAAGGGAGCTTTGACTCTCAAAAGCTTTTACCCTCAAAATCTTGTTGGTCCCTAAGGTGCTACTGGACTCAAATCTAGCTGGAAAGGACAATCATGCTAGGAAAGGTTGGTAGGAAAAGAGGAAGACCCAACATGAGATGGATTGACTCAATAAAGGAAGCCAAGGCCTTCTGTTTGCAAGACCTGAGTAAGGCTATTAATGATAGGACGTTTTGTAGCTCATTAATTCGTAAAGGTAAAGGTAGCCCCCTGTGCAAGCACCGGGTCATTACTGACCCATGGGATGATGTCACATCCCAACGTTACTGGGCAGACTAATTTTACGGGGTGGTTTGCCGTTGCCTTCCCCAGTCGTCTTCCCTTTACCCCTAGAAAGCCGGGTACTCATTTTACAGACATGGAAAGGATGGAAGGCTGAGTCTACCTTGAGCTGGCTACCTGAAACCAACTTCCGTCAGGATCAAACTCAGGTCATGAGCAGAGCTTTTGACAGCAGTACTACGGCTTACCACTTTGACCCATGGGGCTCTCATTAATTCATAGTATCACCGTAAGTCAGAAGCAACTAGACACACATACAACACCAACTGTCACCTTAATCCAGTGTTTCCTACTGCGGTTTGTCACGGAAGTATACCATGCAAGATGGTGCTGAGGTGGTGGCTGGAAAAATTAAGCAGCCATATTGGATGCCTTCATCAAGCTATGCCCAACAGGATACACTGAGCCTACAGAAGTATCGACGAAGCCCCTGAAGCATCTTTGTTGCCCAGAGAAACTGGCCCCAACCCCCAACCCTGGAAACCATGTCAACTGGTCCATTAAGAGTGTACAAAGAAGAGGGTGTGCCCACTGTTCTCACAGGTGACACAATACCCGCTGCTAGCAAGTCGGGGCTCTCACCTGATGGGTTTTACAGGGTGCGTGACTATCCACAAGAGATGGAGTTACAGAAATACCCTTAAGTGTCTTATGAGGCTTACATTATGTCCCTAAGCGTTTCTCCCCTACTCTAACCAAGCTGATTACATCCTGCATTGTGTCTTTGAATCCTGATTCCCTTCTTTGCAACATCCCTCTGACTGGGATATAAGGACTCCGGGATCTCCATTCCTACTCGTATCTGACCAAGGTCATTTATGCATGGGAGTTTTACCTGAGATTCATTGATGGCTGGACCCACACTTTCCAGTTGGGAATCTCTGCACCAGCAGCCTCCAAACTCAAATCAATTCCCGGCCCATTGAAATGCTGCTTTGCAATTGGCTTACTTTGCAGTGCTCACTGTGAGAGAAGATTCCCCACCCCAAAACCCAATTGCCACATAAAAAAAGCATTTTAAGAATAAAAAACTAAAACCGGAGCAATCTGAAAGAAAGGGGGGGGAAAGAGAAATCCAAGCTTCGGTTTTAAAAAGCCTTTCTTTTGCTCAGAAAGAGCCCCAAGGAAGCAGGAAGCTTTTGGATCCCAGCCTTTTTACACGCTGCTTTGTGATTGGCTGTTAGAGATGCAATCTTCCTGTGGCCCGTGCTTTGCCTTCTGCATGGAGATTTCAGCCAGGCTGTGCTCAGGGCAGATGGAAAAGCTGGGTTAACTGAGGAACGGGAAGTTGTAGACATTGCGAGGGCTGGCAGTGAGGTCATTTCTAATGGACGGAAAACATGTGCAGAACTCCAAGGAACAACCAAGTCAGAGAGGGGGCAAATGTGAGTTCAAATACCCATGCATAAATGACCCATGTCAACTGGTCCATGAAGAATGTACAAAGAAGAGGGTGTTCCCACTATTCTCACAGCTGACATAAAACTCAGACATATATGTGTGTGTGTGTGTTTTGAGTCTAGAGTGAAGAATACCCTATTATTTAAAATATTTTTTACCTCACACTCTCAAGTAAAAAAAAAAGCTCTCAAGGAAAGTTATACTCTAAAAAAAAGTAATGTATTTCAGCTATCAAAAGTTGTCTTGACCTGGATAACTAGAACACTTTAAACTTTCTGTGACATCACAGAAGCTCTGCCAATGTCTAAGGAGGGCTCAAAAACCAACAACCAGCTGCTTATCTCTCATCTTGTTCTTTTATGAAATGTGATTATTTTTTTCGCACCCTACAAAGCAATTATTTTTCATAAAATATGTATGCTTTGCAGTTTTGTCCGGCTCCTCTCTCATTCCCTACAATCAAGTTAAGTTTCATATAAGTGTGTTCATGCAGGCTTGAGATTGAAAATAACATAGAGATCTTAATAGAAGCTTTGGATTTCCTATCTCTTGTAAAATTCAAGTGATTATAATAAGACTTAAGAGTAACTGATGTCGATATCAGTTGATGGGTTAAGCAGAGAGAGGAGGAAAAACTTCGCTTAATTTGATATTCTGAGGTAACAAAATTAATTGTTCCTCTGCAGAATTATACATTGAAATCACTAATCTAAGTTTTTTTCTTAGTTAGCTATCTAATATAGTTTAGACTCTTTGATGTAATAAAACCAAGCTCATTAGTTTCCTTAATCTAACCCAAGCTACTGTAGAATGCATTTTGTCAACGTGGCTCAAAATTAATACTGAAACTTAATTAAAATTAGTGGTATAAATTGAAGAATGAAATATTACCCAGCAAAAGTAAAAGTATATAAAATATGATTACAAATGCACAACAAAATTCAGAAAATAGGAGCCCATCATTTTAAAAGATCCGGGGAAATACAAAATACGTGTTTTCATTAAAACTTTCACTTTAAAGTCAGAAAAGAAAATTGTGACAGAAAGTTAATCCCCCCCCCCACTTTCTCTTGTTAGGTGATAAGATTTTTTATCTTCAGCTTGACAGGATGTAGAAAATAATTACAAATGAAAAGGTTATTCATAATTTTTAAATGAGTTAATTAGTAAACCCAGTCAGAGTCGCTCATTACATTAATTAATAATTGATTATACTTGAAATTAAACACAATTTTTCATTAAATCTAATTAAATATCTGCATTTTTTCCACCTGCTGATTAGATCAGTGGGCCTGATAACGGCCGTCTTCATTAAATATGTTTATGCTGAGCTGAACCAATTAATTTGAATTTGAATAACTGATAGTTCTTTTAGAAAATTACTAATTACCGCTCATGGTAACCACCAGTTCAACATGACCAGCATGTTCCTGGCATTTTGCCAGTCTCTCCTACAACATGGAGAAGGGGACAGATGTGGCGTGGAAGATACGTGATTTCTTTTGGATGGAATCTACATGCCAATGAACACCGTATGTGCTCCTGCAATGCTGTGAAGAGCATTTAAGATGCTTCCACAAAGGAGTGGACTCGGACCTCCAGAGGAACTGGTTGGCCACTGTGTGAGATGGGCCACTGGTCTGATCCAGCAGGGCTCTTCTGATCAGGGAAAGGCTCTTCCTATCATGGAAAGGTCTTGGCCTCTGTACTCTGTTGTTAGGCCTCCAGAGGAACTGGTTGGCCACTGTGTGAGATGGGTTGGTGGACTAGATGGACCACTGTCTGATCCAGCAGGACTTTTCTTATGTTCCTATAAAGAGAAAGCCTTGGCCTCTGTACCCTGTTGTTGGACCTCCAGAGGAACTGGTGGGCCACTGTGTGAGACAGGATGCTGGACTAGATGGACCACTGGTCTGATCCAGCAGGGATCCTATCAGGGGAAGGCCTTGGCCTCTGTACCCTGTTGTTGGACCTCCAGAGGAACTGGCTGGCTACTGTGTGAAACAGGATGCTGGACTAGATGGACCACTTGTTTGATCCAGCAGGGCTCTTCTTATGTTCCTATAAAGGGAAGGCCTTGGCCTCTGTATCCTGTTGTTGGACCTCCAGAGGAACTGGTTGGCCACTGTGTGAGACGGGATGCTGGACTAGGTAGACCACTGGTCTGATCCAGGAGGGCTCTTCTTATATTCTTAAATAGCCCTGAAGCATGCTGAGTCAAGTGGTCTTTGTGGTGCTGGACCTCACTTGGACCCAGGCTGTTGGGTAAGCCTACACCAATTGGCACCGTTGGCTCAACCTGTCAGATAGAGTCCAGTATCATGGGGCCCTTTGCCTCAGCTTGCTCCTGGCTGCTGGTGACCCTCCAAGCCCTACCTATAAACTTGCTGGCAAATTGAAGAGCCAGCACCTCGACCTGAATGGCCCAGGCAAGGCCTATCTCATCAGATCTTGGAAGTTAAGTAGGGTTGGCTCTGGTTACTACTTGAATGTGACACATTTCTTGTTTTTTTTTTAATCTGCCACAATGAGGACTAAATAGAAACGACACATCTTTAGAAGAAGAAGAAGAGTTGGCTTTTGTACCCTGATTTTCTCTATCTTTAAGGAATCTCACACCAGTTTACAATTGCCTTCCCTTCCCCTCTCCAAAACAGACACCTTGTGAGGTAGGTAGGGCTGAGAGTTCGGAGAGAACCATGACTAGCCCAAGGTCACCCAGTCGGCTTCATGTGTAGGAATGGGGAAACCAACCCAGTTCACCAGATTAGAGTCTGCCACTCAAGTGGAGGAGTGGGGAATAAAACTCGGTTCTCCAGATTGGAGTCTACCGCTCTTAACCACTACACCACACAGGCTAAATGCTAGCTGCTATAGGGGAAATCATTTTTTTCTCACCTTTCTGGAAGTATAAAGGGAGGGTGGAAAGAACTTGCACGGCCCTTTCTATTTTTGATGGACGCCGACGTTCGACACGAACTGGGCAGACGTTCCTCTGACATTCAGAGATAATGTCCAACGTCAACTTGGTGTGTAAGGATAATGCAAGATAAATGGGGTACCAGAGGTTGAATATACTTGGCAAATGATGAAAGGTGATTGCACATTCCATCACGCTGCTACCAATTTAATGCTCGCTGATTAATCATTTCTGATCCTATTACGGCACCTGCTTAGGAAGGGACCCAAGCACGAGGCAAGTCTAGGACCCGGCGTGGGGGGAGGGGGAGGATCATTACGAAAACAGCAACAAACGAGAGTCGTATGAGAGTAACAAATTGGGCATTGGCGGGACCAGGAACCCAGTGTTTCGACTCACACAGGAATGCTGCAGCTAGTGATAACGCTAACATATTACCAATCGGTAACTGGAGAGAAAGTGAACGCAAAAAATCAAAGCTTGATTGTCAAAAGTCCTAGGAGCACGACTATAGCAAAATGTGAGCTCATCTTAAGAGCTGCAGAATTCCCCCTCCCCCGTAACCCTGAAAGCCGTGAACAAACCTTAAAAATGGAGAAAAAGATTTGCTGTGCTTCGGTCCGCTATTTTGTAATGACCTCGAAATAGAGGAGAAATAAATTCCGGCTATTGTGTGGAGAGAATATCTTCCCTGTCACCCTCAAAAGAGTCCTCAAAATATGCGCATTTCACAGGCAGGTAAAATCTGTAATCTGCTTTCCTAGATAGCCCCTGATGAGCCGTTCTGTTCACTTGCGCAGGGTTAATTTGATGCAAATGTGAATGGGCGCAAAGTCGAGGAATGATGCAAAACTGCACAGTGGGGGTACTCGGGAGACAAGGAGCAGTTCCTGCCAACTGCCTAGCCTTGCTCTTTCAGACACTATTCCGTTAAAATGCACATTAAATAAACACTCCTTCAAATAAGAACTCTTTTCTTCCCCCCACCCTCAAAGTAATTGGAAGTGTTTCCTCTAAGTTTAAAATATGCATTTTTTTCAGTAGCATACAACAAAGAAAAAGCATTTAGAGCAGGGGTGTCAAACATAAGGCCTGCGGGCTGGATGCGACCCCTTGAGAGCTCTTATCTGGCCCACGAGTCAGCCAAGGCAGCCACTCCCACCTTGATCTGGGCTGGCAAGGCATGGCCCAGCCTGGCCAAGTAGCATTTATATCATATCTGGCCCTTGTAACAACACCCCTGCCATAGGGTTTCCAAGGAACGAGACGTCCGGAGGTAGTTTGCCATTGCCTGCCTCTGCGCTGGCTGAGAATGTTCTGAGAGAACTGTGACTGGCCCAAGGTCACCCAGCAGGCTTCACATGGAGGAGAGGGGGAACCGAACCCGGTTCTCCAGATTAGAGTCCACCACTCATGTGGAGGAGTGGGGAATCGAACCTGGTTCTCCAGATAGAGTCCGCCACTCTTAACCACTATACTACATTGGCTCTCTCAATCACAATCATGCCCCTCTCCCCCAAAAAACCCATCCATGTTCTCTTTGTTTTCCGTATGAGGTGATAAGCAAGACCCTGTTTCTCTCAAAGGCCATGTTGAAGAGGTATTGGGGAGGAGGTTCTTAACAACAAGGAAAAATAGTAGGCTCTCTGCCCATTAAAACATACAAAGAATAACTAACAAACAGTGCGATATTGTGGTCATGTAAATATGGAATCTCTCTGATGCCACATTTTGCCCTGTTCTCCACCCACCTATGTTCAAATGCCCTACAATGTCATTCAGTTGTTACTCGCTCCACATTGTGGGGAAGGGCCATGGCTCATTCGTTCAGCATATCCAGCAGTCCCCAGCATCTCCAAAGGATCTCCGGCAGCATGTGCCGGGAGAGGACTGAAACCCTGGACCGCTTTTGCCAGTCAGAGTAGACAATACTGAGCTAGCTGGACCAATACTCTGATTTGGTCTTTACGTAACAGGGGAAGTTGTGGAGGCACCAAAGACTACATTTCAAACTCCCACAGCTAATGCAACCTATGAAATAAGGCCTAACTCTTATTTGCTTTGATAAGCTATTCTCTGTGCCAGGTGACTCTGCCAACGCCAAATTATATCCAGTGTTTTCAATGGCCCCATATTTATTCAGGGCTGATTGTTGTTCCTGGTGGCCAGACGTTTTTCCTTATCACTTGTAAATCTGGTAGAAAGGAATAACGGGCCATATCTCCCTCACTTGGACATTAAAAAGCAACATGAGTTCCGCATTGTATTGCAGCTGCAGAGCCCTTTGTAAGCCGTTCTGTAACTATTCTTTCTTGTTCTAAATTCTGGCGGCCAATCCAGCAGGAAGGAGATCATGGTGAAGGGGAGCATCCCCTTGATTCCCCTTCTGTCGCCAAAAGTCCCGAAGGACTCAGCGTTGAATTACAATGATCCCTGCCAAAGTATGAAGGAATAAACAGTAAAATCAACCCATAGGTGAAACACAGGATCTTTTCCCTTCAGCTGAAGGACAACAAAGCCAGTTTTGTATGAGACTAACGTCATCGTATGAATTCTACAAGACAAGAGGAACTGTCCTCAAAACCTGAGATGACGGCACTTCAGTACCCAGAAGATAGGTCCCATGCAGATGTAACACTGGTTCCTTGCAAATCCTGGTTTGTAAATGCCAGTTACAATGGGAACCTTAGCTTGTACTTAACTATGGTTTGTTGCTGCACATATCGCACTAAACCATAGTTGATGCAAACAAGGGGAGGGAGGAGACTTTGAAACGAGAATGCATTTGGGAGGCAGGCTCTTGTTTCTCACGAGGAGTCAGCACTGGGTTTGCACTGCAAAATAACACTGCCTTTGTAATTTGGCCCTCTTCTTGCAGTTGTCAAATGGGGGGGGGAACCTATCAGGATGACTGAGGTCTCTGTATCTCATCTGGGAAAGATGAATGTGGATTTCTCCAGCAAATTCCTTCAGCTGAAAAATAAAACTGTTACGGTCACCCCCGTGTACAAAGCAAAACTGTCCTCCGGGCGATTCAACAGTGACAACAGAGTAGCCCTCCCCAGCCCTAACCACATAGACCTTACAGCGGGAATGAGCGGCTTCCACGATTTTTATAAACGTTGAAATGGAAAGGCAGGCTTACCGATAAAATACGCCAGCAGTATCACCAGCGCAACAGAGATGATAATGGCACTCAAGGCAGCACATTTCCAGGTGCAGTACTTGTAGGGCTTCTTCAGGTTAAAGGCTGGCCTAGAGAAGGTGCTTCTGGGAAGGGGCCTAGGAGGAGGTGAGTAAACAGTGCTGGATGTCAAGGGGTAACCCTGCGACGTTGTACAAAAGAGGGGAGAGGTCCCACCCGGCTTGAACAGAAAGTGCCTGTGGAAAGAACGAGAGAGAAAAAAGTAGGTGATCGACTCGCACTATAAAAAGCAACAGCCAAGAGTTTAAGAGACTGTAGTTTTGTTTTTTTTAACATCAGCACCATGCATCAGAGAGAAGAAATTTTAGAAGAAAAAGAAGAAAACACATATAACTTAAAAAAAGAGAGATAAGACTGCAGACGACACTGAAGCTATCAATTCATACCTCCACAAGGAAAAGAAAGCTACGAGTGAAATGTAATTGTTCCAAGTACTGGTTATGGGAGGCTGTATGTACGTGTGGCTGGCCCCTCAAAGTTATTTATGGAAACAGTTTACACAGAGCATCAAGGAAGGCCTTGTTTACACCTGCGCCCCTTTTGATGAACCCCCAGAGATTTTGCTATCATTGGTTGTCCTGAGTAGATATTTACACATTCCTTTTTGCACAGAGCTTCTTTCCTTTTGGAAAGAACTAAACTTTTATATGGAGTCAACAGTTTGGGGGGTGGGAAACACATGCTGAATGTGCTCCACATATGCCAATTACTTTCTCGAAAGCGTGCAACTAATGAACAAACAAAAGAATTAACATGTCTCTTCACAGGAACGGATGTACCGACCGGACAGTTAAGGGCTTGTCAGAAAACTGTCATCTAACTATGAGCTGGATTGGAATTTTTTGTTCAAAATGTACTTTTGGGAAAACGCTAGCTTGTGTTTAAGAGCCAAACTACACATTATGGGAGGACACGGGACAACCTGTGGCTGCTGACACTATATTAGATGAGAATTCAGCAGTAATGGGGGGCTGTTTTGGCACAAGAAAAGGTGTGGGTGAACGAAACCAAATGGTGCTGCCATGCTGCGGGCCCAGCCAGGATCAGGCCCTCGTGGCAATTTTTAAGTTGCTAAATTCTCACCTAAAATGGCGTTGGTGGGCGCAGGTGTTCCTACGCCATCCCGAAATGTGTAGTTAGCTCAAAGACCTGAAACATTCTCTGTGTAGAAGTGAAGCATCCGAAGACTGTCACCCAGGCAGGATGCTGTTACAGTGTGGTTAAGATCCCTGGAGATGACGATTTGCCCCTCGGGGGAGTGCAGAGCCTTGTTGGTTGCTCAGTACTAAGCAACTGTAACTCAGGCGGGCAGAGCCAGGATGGGATGCCGCTCTTCCCATAGTTCCACTGAGCTGTTGCCAGATTTTGAAAAGTACATAAAGAGCAGGGCCCGAAAGAGGGATGTGTGGATGCAGAGGACCATGCAATGAGCATCACTTTCAGAAAATTCAACCATGTTTTCATCGTCACAGTCACACAAACTTTATGTTATCGGGCAAACCCAGGAGTTTCGAACCCAGTGTGGAAGCAGTGAGAGAGGGAAGGGGCTATTTAATCTATCTTTCACCCACCAGTTCTCCCAGGCAAATACCACCTGCCACATGTACACACACAAGAAATTTGAAAAAGCTATTTTCCACAGACAAGCAACAAAACTAGTTTTGGCTAGGGGAACACGGTCTCTTCTGACTTGTTTTTTTAAGGGAATGTGTGTTTGACAAGATAAAATGTGGATCTGTCCTTGGTGTTAGAAAGTGCCATCATGGCCATTTATCCATGGCTGTTTCCTCACGGTCACCACAATGACTACTTCGGGGCTTTGCTTTGGTTATGCTTGCATTTTCCGAGTGTCAGGGGTCTCCTTGCTTTCCCTGCGTGTTTCTGCTCATTTCACCCGCGTTTTGTGGCTTTGTGTTTAGCCAGTATCCAGAAAACGCGGGGGAAATGCGCGGGAACTTGTGGGGAAAGCGTGTCCTCTGACAGTCGGAAAACGCAAGCATAATCAAAGCAAAGCCCCGAAGTAGTCGGTGTGGTGACCATGAGGAAACAGCCATGCATAAATGGCCCATGAGTATATTTCATACATGGATTGTACATGCATTCTCTGTAATATGTGAACAGAGCTTGAGTGTTTACATAACAAAAGCAATGGCCACGGGTAACCTGTTCAACATGGCTGCTGTCCCTTCTATGGCCACGCCAACATTGTTCTGGAAATAATACTTTGCAGTGTTATTTACTTAAAATGCAAATCGCAGACCTTGAGCAATCCTTGGATCATAGATAAAATACACAGTAAGTAAAATAATTCCAGGAACCAAGTGGGAAGTAGGCTTGAGCACAAAATAATAATAATTTTTTAAAAAATCAGTAAATTTCAGGTTCAGGTTAGTGGGCCCGAATTTTTTCAGGAAACCCCAAAAAGCCGAATTCCCATACTGGTAAATATGGGAATTCAGCTTATTTTCAGGTTTCCTGAAAAAATTCGGGCATTTGTGCCTATGGGGATTTTTTGCGAAGCTCCTTGGGGGGCATTTTTTGAGGTAGAGCCCCCAAATTTGCCCTGTAGCTGCAAGGGACTCTCCTTGCCTGAACCCCCAAGTTTGGTGAAAATTGGGTCTGAGGGTCTGGTTTTATGGGGTCTGGAAGGGGTCGTTCATTGCTTTCAATGGTGGGAAAGTTTGCTGGGCTCTTCCATAGAGAAGCAAAGCAAAGTTCGCAATAGAGAATCCGACTGTGGCCACTTCACTATTTCTTCTCTATGGAGGAGGATGGGGGCAGGAGTTTCGCAAAGCCTGGGCTTTCTTCCCCAGGTTTTGGCATTCAGTAAACCCGAACCCGAAATTTACCAAAATGGCTTTTTTTGGGTTTATGTTTGGTTTGGGTTTATCAATATGCACAACCCTAGTGGGAAGAGGCAAAGAGGTAATCACTTGGCTACAGGAACATGGAGCAGAATTCTGCCTCCTGGAGAATAGTCACCAAGCCAGGTTCTTGCTGAGTTTGCTTTTGCTCTGCCTGCCCAGCTACCACGAAGATCCACTTGGCCAAATCTACCCGGGACCATCTGGCCGGTCCCTATCAAAAGAAAGAATGCTGAGCTAGATGGACCATTGGTCTGGCCCAACATGACAAGCCTTCTGTGCTCACACAGCTTGCAAAGCAAAGCTGTAATATGAACAACAGTTTAGGAACAACCTATTTGATTAATTATAAGTAGACTGGTCTGTTGTTTTAACGTCTGTCATTAGGTTAATCCCATTACTTCTTGAACCAAAAGGGATTCCCCATTGGGGGAGAAAGGACTGTCCAAAGAATGGTGCACATGCCCTATCCCTGAAATGTAGGGAAATCTACAGACAGATCAAAGTACTGGGCCATTTGGGTGGGTGGTGGTGGAAAGTGCCATCAAGTTGCAACCCACTTATGTCAACCCTGTGGGGTTTCCAAGGTAAGGGATGTTCAGAGGGGGTTTGCCATTGCCTGTCTCTGTGTAGCAACCCTGGACTTGCTTCTCAGTCTTCCCATCCAAGAACTAACCAGTGCTGACTTTGCTTAGCTTCCAATATCTGATGAGATCTGGCTAGCCCAGGCCACCGAACTCCGGGAGCTATTTGGGTATTTAAAAATAAACATGGAAGGAATGCTGTCAAATAAAATTGTTACAGTTATCACTCCTCTCCCCCAAAATCATACATGCAAAACATCAGATTAGAACGTTTACAGTATTGTCAAGATGGCACACGGCTGCTTCAACCATCTCCAATGAAATGCAAAGCAAATGTCGTGGCCCGTTAAACCATTACCGCTGCTTCTGTGTTAGTGAAATGATTTCCAAGGTGTCGCGAGGGAGCCAATGAGATGCTATGGTTCGGCATATTAACGAGGCTGCCATTAATATGTACAGGACCCTCAAGAACCTCATTGTTTTCATTACAACTTATTTGTCTGGTGGGGAGGGGGGGCAAAGGGGGAGGGGAGGGGTCAGCTTGTGCAAGACAGAAAGTGAAAAATAATAATAATAATAATAGTATGACCAATTAGTTGTCATGCAAGGATCAGAGAAATGAGAGCACGAGTAAAAAGAGGAAAAGACCACATTAAGCGTCAAACATACCCATCATTGTAAGCACCATCATGTCGGGAGGAAGTAAGAATGTCCATCTCAATGAGGTTGTCCTGCAATGTCTCTAGGAATGTCTGCTTTGCTATGTTTCTACATACATATGGAAACATGAATGAAGGCAGTGAGACATGCATCTATGAAGTGTGACCTTAAAAACCCACCATGGTTATAGTGTAGCTGGACATGGAATTAGAATGATGGACCATTTTTGCTTAATGTAGAGTACACTTCAAAATCCAGACATGTTCCAGAATGTTTACTTCCATATATACATATGTCTCCTGTACAACACACACATACACATGATGATAGTTTCAGAGCACAGTAGATCTGCTAGATTCGAGTCCAGTGGCACCTTAGAGACCAACAAGATTTTCTGGGTATAAGCTTTTGTGAGTCAAAGCACTCTTTGTCAGATAGGGACCTCCATTCCTACTTGGATCAGATAAAGGGAGCTTTGACTCTCAAAAGCTTATACCCAGGAAATCTGGTTTCTCTCTAAGGTGCCACTGGCCTCTCTAAGGTGCCACAGGCCCCGAATGTAGCTATACGTATAACGATAATCTAAACCTTGGTGAATGTTGACATTCATATAGCAGTGCTGAACACCCCACACACATTTTGTGAATAACCAACAAAAATAAATACATAAACCCCTTCCCCAAGATTGCTGAACATACATCAGTGAATGCTGACCAGGAAACTTATTTTTTATTATTTATCACGTTTTTATCCCACCCTTCCTTCATGGAACTCAGGGTGATTCTTTCCTTCTCATTTATCTTCACGACAACCTTGCGAAGTAGGTAAGAGCGAGAGAGGGTGATTGGTCCAAAGTCACCCCAAAGAGCTTCATGGAGAGCAGGGATTTGAAACTAGGTCTCCCTGGGTTGAGTCCAACATTCTCACAACCACACACCGGACTGCACATTGACGGAAAACACTCGTCAGAATATTGGCTGCTCAGGGAATTTACCTGAGATTATCCCCAGTCACAGGTAAATGCCGATATGTACCAAACGGCAGACATTCACCGCAACCACATTCCTCTGTGCCCGCACACATATACAAGAAATTAAGACATTCTTTGATGTCACCGTTCCCATTTCACGGCTTGGCTGCCAGCTTAGCTGTCCCAAACAATCACATATAAATCTATCTGATCTACTGGACATCTTAATTTTGCACAGCAAGCGTCCACAATAATGAGTCTGCCTCAGTGGGTGCTCTGGCGAGAAGACGGAATATGCCAGTCGGTCAATAATCTTCTTGGAAACCCTGTCTTCACAAATCCACAGATAAGAATTCAATCAGACAGAACTGCATTCCCTTGCTGTCCCTTTTTAGTCAGACACTCATTTCAAACTGAATTGTTAACCACTAAAACAAACCTCAACATTCTTACCTTGCAGGACAGGTATATAGCATATGGGAACCATTTCAAACTCACAACTGCATGTCTTGGTTGTGGTTTGAGAAGTATACAGCTCAGTCTACATTAGGACTAACTTATCCACGACAATAGTTTCAGGAGGGTAGCCATGTTGGTCTGCAGTAGAAGAGCTAGATTCGAATCCAGTAGCACCTTAGACACCTGCAATATTTTCAGAATATATGCTTTCAAGAGTCAAAGCTCTCTTCATCTTGCATCTGACCAAGGGAGCTTTGACTCTTGGGGAGGGGCTGTGTCTCAGTGGTAGAGCATCTTCTTGGCATGCAGAAGGTCCCAGGTTCAATCCCTGGCATCTCCAGCTAAAGGTACTAGGCAAGTACCGGTAGGTGATGTGAAAGACCTCTACCTTGAGACCCTGGAGAGCCGTTGCCGGTCTGAGTAGACAATACTGACTTTGATGGACCGAGGGTCTGATTCGGTATAAGGCAGCTTCATGTGCTCACATGAGAAAGCTTCTAACCGGATAATCTTTTTTTAAAATTAATTAAAAAAACAATTTTTTTAAATATACCCCGAAAATTTTGTTGGTTTCTAAGGTGCTGCTGGACTTGAAGCTAGTTCTTATCCAGAATGAGGGAAGGGGAAAAAAGGATTGGGGCCTGGGTCCACCCCTTGAAGTCACAACAACCTCTTGTTTGATTACAAATTCCAGGGCCGCATCTGAGCTTGAAGTAAATCAAGGGTGAATGGCAACCAATGCCCCCTGCACCATCAGCAGTTCTTGCTTCTCTTCTTCTGCTCCCCCAGTGAAGCTGATATTGAACTTGCTGTTTCCAGAGAACCTCCCGTAATCAGCCTCCTGGATCTTTCTTACTGGACTTCACCGAATCGCACAAATTGGATCAAATTTTATACTTCCTCGCCGGGGGTGGCAGGGCTCTCCCAGTCCATCTGCACTGGTTCTCCGCATCTGACGTCTGGACTCTGTTCACATCTCTCAATTGCTACCTTTAGCCATGCCCACATATGTTTGGATCCGGCGATTTGTTAGCAGAGGACATTAACTGTTGGGGAGATTCCCCATTGTCCCCTGCCTGCTAGCAGTGCCTTCTGATCACAGGAAAGTTGACGCCTGGAGTCGTGGGACACACGTGTATTAATAACCATGTTGGGTGGTAGCCTGCAGCGATGGAGTCAAATTTGGCTTTCCTGCCTCTTTCGGCAGGAGAGCTGTGCTAAAAGAAGAGGGGGGAGGCAGCAACCCCCCCCCACTTTTACTGCAGCTCACCAACCCACACAGCTATTAGTCTCAGGAGTCCCATGACCCTAGGTATCAACTTCTCTGGGGTCACACATGAACACACCCGAAGCTACCATATACTGAATCTTGCTCTTGGTCCATCAAGCTCAGCACTGTTGACTCAAACTGGCAGCAGCTCTCCAGAGTCTCAGGTCAAGGTCTTTCACATGCCCTACTACCTGTTACTTTCAACTGGAGATGCCGGAGACTGAACCTGGGACTGTCTGCAGATGCTGTGCCACTGACCCTTTTCACATCCCTGACTACCCGTTCCTTTCAACTGGAGATGCCGGGGACTGAACCTGGGACCTTCTGCATGCCGAGCAGATGCTCTGCCACTGAGCCATGGACCCTCCTCAGGAAAGGATTGCTGCTGGGTGGGGAAAGTGGGCAAGTTCTGCACTTCTTGTGCTGGCAGATTGCTGGATCCAAATATATTTAGTAAAAGAAACATTCACTGTGTTATTTATTTCTTTTTTTAGGAGGAAGGGAATCCAAAGTTTTAACGTTAAAGCAGAACCTCAGTATGCTGATGGAACTATGGTTAGCATTTTTGGGGGCAGAAACTAGCACAGTGATGCATCCTATTTTTTGGGCACTTTAATCATTTTAAACTCTGAGGCTGCGACAAGAAACGATCCTCTTTGCAACAGAAGCTGAATTCAAGTAGCAGCTTTCATGTATATAAAAATGTGTTGGTCCCATCGAAGAAGAAGAAGAAGAATAGGAAGAGTTGGTTTTTATATGCTGACTTTCTCAACCACTTAAGGCAGAATCAAACCAACTTACAATCACCTTCCCTTCCCCTCCCCACAACAGGCACCCTGTGAGGTAGGTGGGACTGAAAGAGTGTGACTAGCCCAAAGTCACCCAGATGCCTTCGAGTGTAGGAGTGGGGAATCAAACACGGTTCTCTAGATCAGACTCTGCCATTCCAAACCACCGCTCTTAACCACGACACCAAGCTGTCTCTCCACACACAACTGAAAATACATCAGCTATATAAGAGTCCATTAGCACTTTAGAGACCAATGGAATTTTTGGGGTTTAAGCTTTCGAGCGTCGAAGCTCCCCTTCTTATACATAACCAAGGCAAAGACATGTCAGTAAACAAACATGGCTGCCCCCAGCCCATCACGTTTGGTTCCTAATTTCCCCGGAGAATGCGTTTTTCCATCAAACTACATTTCCCCCCCTGAAGGAGTGGTTTGTCAAAACTCATGCAGGGAGCTGACCGCTGAGGAATGATTTAAACTGGGGACTTCCTGGCTCTTGGCCATGCAGTTGAGAGCCAGGGAGGTGTAGTGGTTGAGTGTCAGACAAGGATTTGGGAGACCCACATTCGAATCCCACCTCTGCCGTGGAAGCTTGCTGGGTGACCTCAGGCCAGTCACATACATTCAGCCTAAGCAACTTCACAGGGTTGTTGAGAGGATAAAATGGACAATAGTGTCAGCTCCTTTGGGTCCTCATTGGGGAGAAAGGTGGGGTGGAAATGAAGTAAATAAGTACCTAAACAACTGTGCGGATAAGGAGGTGTTGCGGCAGTTTGTGTATGAGAGACACAAAGAATGAGTGATGGCAGTTCTTGCAGAAACAACATGGGGGTGTGGTGGAAAGTGCCATCAAGTCGCAGTCGACTGAGGGCGACCCCGTAAGGTTTTCAAGGCAAGGGCTATTCAGAGGTGGTTTTGCCATTGCCTGCCTCTGCGAAGCAACCCTGGGCTTCCTTGGGGATCTCCCATGCAAGGACTGACCAGGGCTGACCCTGATTTGCTTCTGAGGTCTGATGAGATCAGGCTAGCCTGGGCCATCCAGGTCAGGGCAATGAAATCCAGAATTGGATTGCCATTGCCTGCCACTGCATAGCAACCCTGGACTTCCTTGGCGGTCTCCCATCCAAGTACTAACCAGGGCAGATCACGTTTAGCTTCTGAGATCTGACAAGATCAGGCCAGCCTGGGCCATCCAGGTCAAAGCAAGAGATGAAATGAAGCAGTTTGCCATTGCCTGCCTCTGCATAGCAAGCCTGGACTTCCTTGGCGGTCTCCAAGTAATAACCAGGGCTAAAACCGCTTAACTTCTGAGATCTGATGAGATCAGGCTAGCCTGGGCCCGCCAGGTCAGAGCGCCAAAGACAACTGTCAAAACCAACAAGCTGGGAAGTGCCCCTTGCAAGCTGCAAGGAGCAGAGGAAAAAATGTCTGGAAGCCAGTGTGAATCAATGGTTAGCATCAGGCTAGAGTTGGGGTGAGTTCAAATCCCAGCCTGGCCCTGAAACTTTCTTATGTTCTTAACTCACTTGGTCAGCTTAACATTCCTCACAGGGTGGTTGTGAGCGGAGTAGGAAGAACCATTCACACTACCCTAAGTTTTCCAAAAGAGGTGTGTATGTGGGGCAGGGAATTAAAAATATATGAGGCAATTACTTTAGAAACTACTCAACAAATGCTTATAATAATGTTTATATGCTTAAGAGGATTTATGTTATTTTGATGTGATGATAGTTTAGACTGTGTAATGCTCAGAAGAAGACATAGATTTGACCCTTTCCCTTTCATTCCCTTTTTTACCTTTCGTATCCCTTTATAAAAACAATTAAATATATCAAAAAATATATGAGGCAAAGAAACAAAATTAGAAGGGCCATTCCTTGCCTCCCTGGTGATCTCCACTTTCCACTTCTCGTAAATGACCCACGGGGGTTAGGGCTGCCAGGTCCCTCTTTGCCACTGGCGGGAAGTTTTTAGGGTGAAGCCTAAGGAGGGTGGAGTTTGGGGAGGGGAGGGACTTCAATGCCATAGAGTCCAATTGCCAAAGTGGCCATTTTCTCCAGGTGAACTAATCTCGATCGGCTGGAGATCACTTGTAATAGCAGATCTCCAGCTAGTACCTGGAGATTGGCAACCCTAATGGGGGGGATCAGAAATGCGCATCGGCACGCCTGAGCCCGCAAATGTAAGAGTTGCCAAGATGAGCCCCTAAGACTCAGAATAAGTATGCAGCAATCTTTGGTGACATTCTGCTTGACAACACCTTTAAAAGTGATGGAATTCCTCAGGAGCAATAAAGACGAACCTGTAACGTGTAATTATCCAAAGACAGAAGGAGGAAAGAGAGATGGGGAGGGAGAGAGAACGCTAATGGAAGTGATACTAATTGACTGATGGGGCGCTTTGCAGAGTTTCCAGACTTACCGAGCGATATTTCAGGACGAGCCAAACGCAGCCGCCGACATCTCGCCCATTACATCTTAATAAGATCAAGTTCCCCTGCATTGTAGACCAACAATTATACTCGCCGTGACTGGCGCAGGCCGGGAGGCTAAATCTTTTCAATATATTGACTGATTTCAGTTTCTTAAATAGGATATTGATTTATTCCGCTTCAGGGGGGAAAGAAACTGCGGCGAAGAGCGTACGTGCACGTAAGCCCCTTTTGAATTTATGTTTCTCATTCCCCCTTTTAAATGGGGAAAATAGCCTTACAAGCTACCGTTAATACGGACGATATTTTCCGAGTGTGGAAGTCGACTGCAGGGCCATTTCCTCTTTTGTTCATCCGAGTAAGGGGAGGGGGGGGGGGAAAGGTGATAGAAGACGTTATGAAGCTGCCGCTAAAATAAGAAACAAACAAAAAAGGAACACTGAACTACGCCCTCGATGAAATTAAAGAGGAACAATGGATCAGTGACTAAACATCTGCTTGGCATGCAGAAGGCCCCTTATTCAATCCCCGGCATCTTTATTTAATAGGCTGGGCAAGAGGTAATGTGAAAGACCTACACCTGAGACCCTCATGAACTGCTGCCAGTCAGTGTAGACCACAGGTATGGTTGCCAGGTCCCTCTTTGTAACCAGTGGGAGGTTTTTGGGGCAGAGCCTGAGGAGGGTGGGGTTTGGGGAGGGGACTTCAATGCCATAGAGTCCAGTGGCCAACGCGGCCATTTTCTCCAGGTGAACTGATCTCTATCGGCTGGAGGTCAGTTGTAACAGCAGGAGATCTCCAGCTAGTACCTGGTGGTTAGCATGGAAAATTGGTACAAAAATGCACATAGACAGGTTGCAAAATAGCAAGTATATAATGAGTGGTGAAGCTAGCTGGAGATCTGCCTCCAAATATACACCAAAAGACTATTTCATACTTACCTGTAAATTTGTATATATTTAGCTACCTAGTTGTTAAGTTTTCATGTTGTACACCCGTCTTGTCCTTTCTAGCTTCACCACTCATTATACACTTGCTATTTTGCAACCTGTCTATGTGCATTTTTGTACCAATTTCCCATGCTAATTTCCAAACCTTTTGGTACAGGCACGGAGGTGCCCTTGTTTTTGTTTTGCTCAGTACCTGGTGGTTGGCAACCCTAACCACAGGTCCCCAACCTTTTTGAACCTGCAGGCACCTGGGGGATTCTGACGCAGTGTGGTGGGCGTAGCCACAAAAGGGTTGCCGTGGGAGGTGAAGCCAACCACAAAATGGCTGCCACAGCTCACCTTCGGTCCCACGTTCCCTGTGGTGGGGAGGCAGCTGCGGCCAAAGCAACATTTTTAAAAATCTACACAGCCAATCAAATCTCCAGTGGCCAACCAGAAGCCTAGGTGGGCAAAAGCCTCCCTGGCCCTGCCCAGTTTCTAAGAACACTTGGTGGATGCCATGTTAGGGATGCCTGGTGTAGACAGAGCTAACTTGGACAGACCAGTGGTCTCATTTAGTAGCCCTGTTCATGTTACAGTGAATACATGTACATCCTGCGTGTACTAGTATACATCTGTTCATAATAAAAAAGCTATCTTGCATTCACTTTACAAATGAAACCGGGTACCAGCACCTGTATAAAATCATAGAATCGTAGAATCATAGAGTTGGAAGGGTCCCTAGAGGCCATCTAGTCCAACCCCCTGCTCAATGCAGGATCAGCCTAGAGCATCCCTGACAAGTGTTTGTCCGGCCTCTGCTTAAAGGCTGCCAGTGAAGGGGAGCTCACCACCTCCCTAGGCAACCGATTCCACTGATTTACTCTTACTGCAAAAAAATCCTTCCTAATATCCAGCTGGTACCTTTCTGCCCACAATTTAAACCCATTATTGCGAGTCCTCTCCTCTGCAGTCTACGGGAACAGCTCCCTGCCCTCTTGTAAGTGACAGCCCTTTGAATAGTTCAAGAGAGCAACCATGTCCCCCCTCAACCTCCTCTTCTCCAGGCTGAACATTCCCAAGTCCCTCAGGGATACATGTCACCTGTTCAATTGTACTTGGGTTGAACATAATGTGAGGATTATTCAAGGCTCTTATCAAGCAAAATCCAGCATACACTGTACGTGGATTGTACATGTGCTCACTGTAACTTGTGGACAGGGCTAGTAGGAAGAACCTTCATGTGTTTATTATTAAGGGGAGGGGTCTTCAGCCTGGTTTATGGAGGACAATTTTTCTCTTACGTTAGTCCCCTCCCCCTTTTGCAGTCTTGGCCTCTGTTCTACGCCAAAATAGATTGCCTTTTTTTAAACAGAAAAGTACGATCTTTCAAAATCTGAAATGTCTTAATAAAGACAACAAATACAATCCAAGACAAAGCAGACCTCTTTTAAATCCTTTTGACTGCAATAGGATAAATTAAGCATCTTTTCCACTGAAATCAAAAGCACTTCACAATGCCTGGATCGTGCCCGCTGTTTCAAAAACAGAAAACAAGACGTTTTTCTTTGACAAGCGAGCAGCCTTGACTGGCGGGCACTTCTGCGGACGAATATGAGCAGTCCGACAGGAAAGCGTGGAAGACTTCTTTTCACACATCCCTTCGGTGAAGACTGCTGGCTGGGTGGCCAGTCAGCTGTTTACAAGAATGAGTAGCTGTGGCAATTTGCCTGCAGAAGAAAGGATTTCATGTGAATCAGTCCCATCCATAGGGTTGCCAGCTCCGGATTGGGAAACACCTGGAGATTTTGGGGGTGCAGCCTAAGGAGGGCAGGGTTTGGGGAGGGGAGGGACTTCAATGCCATAGAGTCCAATTGCCAAAGAGCCCATTTTCTCCAGGGGAACTGATCTCTATCGGCTGGAGATCAGTTGTAATAGCAGATCTCCAGCCACCACCAGGAGGTTGGCAACCCTACCCATCCAAATATGAAACTTTCCCATTCTTAGTGTTAAAGCAGAAAAGCAAGAAATGTTGAAAAGGCCGGAGCAAAGTGGCTCCCAAGAACTCTGTGCCTAGGTTTGCCAGGTCCCTCTTCACCACCGGTGGGAGGTTTTTGGGGCAGAGCCTGAGGAGGGCGGGGTTTGGGGAAGGGAGGGACTTGAATGCCATAGAGTCCAATGGCCAAAGCGGCCATTTTCTCCAGGGGAACTGATCTCTATCGGCTGGAGATCAGTTGTAATAGCAGGAGATCTCCAGCTAGTACCTGGAGACTACAATAACGGATACACCTGTGCCGTATTTAACTACGTTAAAGAAAATGGCGGCACGAGGGCTCAAATACAAAACCACACTGGAACTGAACAGAAATCATGTATTATGCTGAACAGCATTACCTCATACAAAAACAATACAGAAAAGAAACATGCTCAGCACAGGCATTCAAGGCATTCAAAATAAACATTCAATGTAACATAAACCAAGGAAGCAAAGACGCAAATGGGGCAGAATGCTCCCAAAGTTCTCAGTTGCAATCAAAAGTAAGCGGGAAAATCCCGTTATCAAGGTCCAAGTCTCAAGTCCTAAAAGTCCGTAGTAACAAAAGAAAGAAACAAAGGAGAACGTGTGGCTAGTCGTTGGTGCACGTTTCAAAGACTTGAGACTTGGACCTTGATAACGGGATTTTCCCGCTTACTTTTGATTGCAACTGAGAACTTTGGGAGCATTCTGCCCCATTTGCGTCTTTGCTTCCTTGGTTTATGTTACATTGAATGTTTATTTTGAATGCCTTGAATGCCTGTGCTGAGCATGTTTCTTTTCTGTATTGTTTTTGCATGAGGTAATGCTGTTCAGCATAATACATGATTTCTGTTCAGTACCTGGAGACTGGCAACCCTATCTGTGCCGAATGCCAGTTCCCACATGTAAATGATCTTTAGTAAAGGAAGATCCTCATGGGAAAAAATAAAAAGTCACATTTTCCCAAAAGGGCTGGATGCACACCATGCGCACCCTCAAAGACCTTATGCTTGTACATCCTAGCAAGGCCCATGGCTGTTCATTATCTGAAATCCTAGAAAACCAAAATCGTGCTTTCAAGGAAACCCATATTTTAATGCTCAGGGCACATTATCCATTTTCTCTTCTTTGCCTCTTTGATCTAGGTACTAAGTGAACTGGGACGGGGCCCAGTTGCTGGAGCACTTATTTTGTAATTGGAAAGTCCAAGGGTTCAATCCCTGGCATCTCCAGTTAAAACAGCATCTCACGCGGCAGGGCTGGATAAGACCTTAGACCCAAAGAATTAACCCAAAGAAGGTCTCCCTCCGTGGGAGACCTGTTCACATATTCAATTTGGAGGGAGTTTTGTGTGTCCTGGAAACAGGGTGGGGTGGAGGGGAAAGGGTTCAGATTGTCAGTAGGGCATTAGACAGAAGACACGAAGAGCACAGAACCCTACCCTGTCCAGATTCACTCCAAGGCTTCACCAGACTCCCTAGACATATTTCCAGGTTTCTGTCCTTATCCCATGATTTAAGACACATGGAATAAATATTTTTATATAAAGGCACACAGAAAAATAGGTAAATCTGTAATTTCAATTTAAATTGGGGGGGGGGGTGTCATATTATTTATTAAGGAAATACTAATTGGGTTTTTCACCCCTCTTTTTTCTCCTTCCAAAAAGCTTCTGTATTTCTTTACCTTGTATTAAACCTGTGTAAATGTCAGGATGTGTATTGTAAAATTATGCATGTATGACCACGGAAGGAGACCTTTTAAGGGCCGAAATGCATCTGGTCTTATTTTGGTCATTGTATGGACTAACACCAACGGTAGTTGTGTTGGTAATATTTGTAAACATTTCTGAGCTTTTTAGGAAGCCTTATTTTAGGCCCTGTGTTTTTGTAAAATACAACTGTGCACAATATATAATAAAATAAATGCATTTTTTTGTTTGTTACGGCAGATAGTGTTCAGATCAACCCCTATGGTTTCCCCCACATCCCATTAGGACCAGACACTCGGCAGAAGCAGAACAAGATGGGCCTTACCTCGTCTCAAGGGGGATGTTACTGTTGAGTAACCAGTTGTCCTGAGCGTGCGTGGACTCTTGCGTACCGGCCGGCTGCTCTCCGGAAAGGGAGTGGTCCGTGGGGGCCGGGCTGGGATTGCTGCGTGGAGTGAAGTTCCCTCGATTTAAGGAGTTGATGGAGGCCGCGTGATGCTGGTTCGGCGTGTGGGCGTGCGAGAGGGGAGGAGGGGGAGTTCGGAGTCGCGAGTGGTTCTGAAGATTCGGCGGATGATCTGGGAGGGGGAGAAATATATTCGTCGGTGAGCTTTAAGGAAACACAGGCGAGAGATACCTTTTACGTAAGAACATAAGATCCTAAAAAAAGCCATGCTGGATCAGACCGAGGCCCATTGAGTCCAGCAGTCTGTTCACACAGTGGCCAACCAGGTGCCTCTAGGAAGCCCACAAACAAGACGACTGCAGCAGCACCATCCTGCCTGTGTCCCATGGCACCTAATATATTAGGCATGCTCCTCTGATCCTGGAGAGAACAGGTATGCATCATGACTAGTTTCCATTTTGACTAGTAGCCATGGATAGCCCTCTCCTCCATGAACATATCTACTCCCCTCTTCAAGCCTTCCAAGTTGGCAGCCATCACCACATCCTGGGGCAGGGAGTTCCACCATTTAACTTTTACAGGACTGACTCATATGCAGGTTTTTGGGGCTAGGCTGCAAGAAAACCGCCGGCAGCCTCGGAAGGGTTATTTTTTGACAACTGTATTTTCAATTATTTTGTTACACCACAGAGACAAAGCAGCTGGTATGACAGACATCATGCGAGACAAGAAAACAACGCAGAGAGCTAACCACAGGGATAATCGCTACCACCTATCTGTTACCATTCCAGAGGAGTTTCAAAACCCAGCCCAAGGTTTTAGTATATTGAGACTTATTATATTCACACCTTCTCTGATTTCCCCCCCACATACTTTCGTTTCATTATGTTTGCAAAGCCCCAGCTCTTAATTAGAAGCTGATGCATAGAAGGTGTGTTCTTTTGTTTCTAGGCTTTAGCAATTAACAGTTGTCGCTAACAGAAACCACCATTTTACCTTTGGCCCTTTTTAGAAGATCCTGGCATAATTTCAAGAGCAGGAGACACGACGACAACAAAAATCCAGTATATCGTAGAACTCCATCTTAGGATTTGGCAACAATTGAACAAAATAAAGATAGCATATTTCTTGCCCCCACAAAGAGCAACCAGATTCACTAGACAGAACTAATTTTCCTTGTTGCATAATACTAGAACTTGCGGATACTCGACGCAGTTCATGGGCAGCAGATTCAGGGTCGATAAAACTTCTTTTCTCCACAAGTTCAGTAAATTTAATTAAATTAATTAAACTGTGGGGTACACTACCAGTGACATGAGGGTATTTGAGCACAGTTGTCATGAAAATGGAATTCGACAGATTCATGGAGCAGATGTCTATTAAGGGCTACTAACCACGGTGACTAAAGGAAACCCCCACATCCCACCGAATACCAGTGCTAGAAGGCCATATAAGGGGAAGGACTTGGCCTCTATGCCCTGTTTGTCGATCCAGAAGGTCACTGGTTGGCCACTGTGTGAAACATGATACTGTACTAGATGGACTGCTGGTCTGATCCAGAAGGGCGCCTCTTGAATTTCTAGCAAAGTCTGCACAGACATTGCTTGACCAGTAGAAAAGAGCAAGAGTCCAGTAGCACCTTAAAGACTTAACAAAATTTCTGGCAGGGTGTGAGCTTTCATGAGCCACAGCTCCCTTCTTCAGAACAAGGAGTGAGCTGTGGATCATAAAAGCACAGACCCTGCAAGACATTTTGTTAAGTCTTTAAGGTGCTACTGGACTCTTGCTCTTTTCTACTGCTACTGACAGACTAACATGGATACCCATCGTGTTCTATCTCCATGGATTGCTTGACCAGTTTTTTTTAAAAAAACCTTTACCTTTACCTCTAACCACTCGTTCAGATAGTTATGCAAACCTGGGTTTCCCCCCTAGTTTGTAGGAAAATCCCTCCTGTTTGTGCACGGCCCCATTGTTCGTATGTTTGGTGCTGCAATCTGGAAGTGTGTTCAAAATTAGATATACAGATACTATTTGGCTGCCTAGTTTATTATGAGTGGACTTATCACTACGGTTTTGAGGAGCCAGCATCCAATGCATGATCAGAGGTTTAAAGACAGAAACCTAATGGTTCCTAATTGGCTGGACATCTCTCTACAGCCTTTGGAGTGTCACCCTTGTCACAAGGGGAGAGGTAGAAGCAGCAAGAATACACATGAACACATGAAGCTGCCTTACACTGAATCAGACCCTTGGTCCACTGAAGTCAGTACTGTCTACTCAGACCGGCAGCGGCTCTCCAGGGTCTCAGGCAGAGGTCTTTCCCATCACCTACTTGCCTAGTCCCTTTAACTGGAGATGCCGGGGGTTGAACCTGGGACCTTCTGCATGCCAAGCAGAGGCTCTACCACTGAGCAACAGCCCCTCCTGAATATGGACAGAGACAGAAACAGAGAACAGAGAGTTTTCAGCTGGCGCTAGCTAAGACTGAAGCACACTTGGGGTACAATTTGAGCTTTGGGGAATCCAATGTAGTATTAGCGATTATGCCACTTATTTCCTTTCAGTTTGTTCTCCCTTCCCACTTACGAATATTATGTAGAGACACCGGCAGCCTCCAGGGTTTCTCCCCTTCAAACGAAACCCAAATTGACATCAGTGAACCTGGACCACATGGGAAGCGCACAACAAATGCGATCACAACGGTCCTTCTGTGAAGTCCTTTCCATATGACATGACTCTTCTTACTAGAAATACACAAGTCAACCTCTGCTTCTGAAGAGCTTCTATGTAAATTCCAGTTTTCATCTTTACATGCAGGCAAGCTGTCAGCCCTACTGCAAACAGGGCCTTCTGCATTAAGAGGAAGAAGTGTCATTTCTGTTCGATGTTTACATTTCCTCTTCAATTTCTCCACTAGAAGGACAGCATATTTATCCAACTCCTGATTTTTTTTTAAAAAGGGGGATTTATAATGAACATTCCTTTCCTCACAGTCATTTACCATTCTGCCCGCCACTCCCTTTACCCTTAAGCCTTTTGATTGCATCCATATACACTTGCTTTACTTTGTCATGCCTCGATATTACTAAATGTAATATATCCTAACTAGGATTAAAGCGGATTTCTTCAGCTTTGCGCGCTCTCTCTCTTTTAGAAGTTTTCAAACTGGAGACTTTGATCAAACAAGCTATGAAATCTGAGTAATGTAAAGCTTTGTGTGCAAGTAGGGCTTTTGGAGAACGCCTAAAGTCAAAATCTTGATTTATAGTTTTCAAAGGACATAAGAAGAATCCGGTTCGATCAGACCAACGGTCTGTCCAGATGGACATTCTGATTGCTATAATTGCCTGGGGCTGCAAGGGGAGCAACACCTTATAATGTTTTATACCTCCAGGTAGGGCCTGGAGATCTCCCAGAATTAAAATTGTTCTCTCCAGACTACAGATGACAGTTCCCTGGAGAAAATGGCTGTTTTGGAGGGTGGATTCTAGGACATCGAGCCCTGCTGACGCCCCTCCCCTTCCCACATCCTACCCTCCCCAGGCTTCACTGCCAAGTCTCCGAGAGTCTCCCAAAGCAGAGCTGGCAATCCTAGTTAAATTGTGGAACTCCCTGCCCCAGGATGTGGTGATGGCTGCCAACTTGGAAGGCTTTAAGAGGGGAGTGGACATGTTCATGGAGGAGAGGGTTATCCATGGCTACTAGTCAAAATGAACACTAGTCATGATGCATACCTATTCTCTCCAGTATCAGAGGAGCATGCCTATTATCCTAGGTGCTTTGGAGCACAGGTAGGATAATGCTGCTGCAGTCGTCTTGTTTGTGGGCTTCCTAGAGGCACCTGGGAATACTTCCTTTTGTCAGTTTTGAATCTCTCACCCTCCAGCTTCAGCAGATGACCCTGTGTTCTAGTATTATGAGAGAGGGAGAAAAGCTCCTGTCCACTCTCTCCACACGATGCATAATTTTATAGATCTCTAGCATGTCTCCACTTAGCCACCTTCTTTCCAAGCTAAACAGCCCTAAGCATTTTAACCACTCCTCATAGGGCAGTTGCTCTAGTCCCCTGATCATTTTGGTCTCTCTCTCTCTCTCACACACACACACACACAAGCACACACACACACACACTTTCTTCTTCATCCTGAGCAATAATTATAGCATAATGAAATACACTTTTTTTGGTTGCAACATTTGCGCAGTATTAACTTTCCTGATGTTACTCTGTGAAACGGCACTCTTCTGAATTATACAGGAAATCAGATTAACAGCCTACTTATGCCTCCATTAAAGAAATGAATCAAAGCAGGGAGGTTACTTTTTTTTTTTTTAATGTCAGCCATCCGCTTTCCATTCCTTATTTTACAACAAGAACTAATTACACGGCACAGCTACTGCAAACTTTAGGGGCTAGTCTGAAGAATGCTGACACTCTCTCTCTCTCTCTCTCTCTCTCTCTCTCTCTCTCTCTCTCTCTCTCTCTCTCTCTCTCTCGTATATCCCCCCACCCCCCGCCAGAGCATTCAAATGCAGGAAAGATCCATGCGGTCTCTCCCCTGATGGGGGGTGGGGGATAAGCCAACCAAAATCTTCCAAGAAACCTCATCTCCTCACATGCTTTAACATTCTGCTATACATTCCCTTAAAGGCCCTTTTCTTGGCATTCAGGAGGTTTAGCCTACACCTGAAAGTACACCTGAAATGACATGAAGATGCAGGCAAAGGAGACCAAGTCCTATGAGGAAAGGTGGAAGGAGCTCGGTATGTTTAGCCTGGAGAGGAGAAGACTGAGAGGTGATATGATAAGGGTGTCATATAGAGGATGGTGCCGAGTTGTTTTCTGTTGCCCTAGAACACTGGTTCCCAACCAGGGGTCCATGGACCCCCAGGGGTCCGCGAGAACTAAATTAAGGTCCGCGAAACAAAGTTATAAACCCATAATAAATTAATATTTTCAATTAAAAGTTCTCTATTATAAAATATATAGTCAAATATTATTCTAAGTTTAATGTTTAACTAACAGTTATGATTGAAGTTTATTTTCAAATTCTCTGAATTTTTATTTTGAACCTTGGGGTCCCTGCGCCGAACAAAAAAGTCCTAGTGGTCCCTGGTCAACAAAAGGTTGGGAACCGCTGCCCTAGAAGGTCGGACCAGAACCAACGGGTTGAAATTAAATCAAAAGAGTTTCCGTCTAGACATTAGGAAGAATTTTCTAACCATTAGAGTGGTTCCTCAATGGAACAGGCTTCCTTGGGAGGGGGTAAGCGCTCCTTCCCTGGAGGTTTTTAAGAAGAGGTTAGATGGCCATCTGTCAGCAATGCTGATTCTATGACCTTAGGCAGCTCATGAGAGGGAGGGCATCTTGGCCATCTTCTGGGCATGGAGTAGGGGTCACTGGGGGTGTGTGGGGAGGCAGTTGTGAATTTCCTGCATTGTGCAGGGGGTTGGACTAGATGACCCTGGTGGTCCTTTCCAACTCTATGATTCTAAGTTTTTCAAAGTAGTTTCTACAATACTATAAATTGGTCCACAGACGTGATCTAGTTGCGCTACTGTTGCACTAAGTATTTGAACGGCTGTTACTTAGAGGAGGGCAGGGGGCTCACAGTAATGGGTTTAAATTATAAACAGAAAGATGGACATTAGGGAAAATCTTCTTGACAGTAAGAGTAGTTCAGCAGTGGAATCAGCTGCTTAGGGAGGTGGTGAGCTCCCCCTCTCTGGCAGTCTTCAAGCAGCAGCTGGACAAACACTTGTCAGGGATGCTTGAGTCTAGGCTGATCCTGCATTTTGCAGGGGTTGGACTAAATGGCCTATATGGCCCCTTCCAACTCTAAGATTCTATGATATAGCAATCATCTACAGCTGGACTGCACTGCCCACACAGGAAAATCCAGTTGCAAATGGCTGTTGTAATACAGCAATAGCACAGTACCCAAGAACGAATAAATGCAGCGACTGTGTTTACTTATGTTTTTTATCCGTTGGTTCTTTCCTCAAAGTTTTGCAATATTTTGGTTAAGGAGATCATCTGGGTTAAAGACACAATCTGCTCATCCTTACTGGAAAAGCTGTGCTTTAATCATAATGTTTAGTTCTGCTCACGGTGGAAGCAGGTGGATGTGAAAGAATAAGCCAATTGGATTTAGCTAGAGGCTGGTTTAGGATTTCAGGTGCGGCGGCTGCTTGGAGACTAGGACAGGTGGCTTCCCTGGCCCAAATTGCCAGCTACACCTGTATCATGGTAGATAAACAGATTCTTCCGAGAGCACGGAAAATGCCCCAAAGAAAAGTCTCCCGAAAGGATATTCTAGCTACTAAATAGTGTCAACATTTGGGGAGGGGGGTTAATTCTCAAAGATTATGTTAATTCATGCCATCGTACTCCCTATTACTATGTATGGGTGTGAAAGCTGGACTTTGAAGAAAACTGATAGGAAGAAAGTAGATTCCTTGGAAATGTGGTGTGGGAGGAGAGCGATACAGATACTGTGGACTGCCAAAAAAACCCCTAATCAGTGGGTTATAGATCAAATCAAGCCTGAACTGACCCTAGAAGCTAAAATGACTAAACTGAGGCTGTCGTACTTTGGTCACATTATGACAAGACTAGAGTCACTGGAAAAGACAGTCATGCTAGGAAAAGTTGAGGGCAGCAGGAAAAGAGGAAGACCCAACAAGAAATGGATTGACTATAAAGGAAGCCACAGCTCTCAATTTGCAAGACCTGAGCAAGGCTGTTAAGGATAGTATGTTTTGGAGGACACTGATTCATAGGGTCGCCATGAGTTGGAGGCAACTTGACGGCACTTAACACACACACACACACAATTCTTGAAGAAAGAAAAGGAAATCCTACATTGCCGAATCAAGTCGTTGAAATACCTCATAAACAGATCTAACCCTGGCTTCTACCCCACCTTCCCAGTTTTGGGATCAGATTCTACCCAGGAATGGCTGGAAGCGTGGGGGGGAGGGGGGGACAGACCCGCTGGCTGATTTTCCTTGCTTGCATTCATCACTTCGCCGTCAACCCTAACTTGCCCTTTTTCAAAACTTCCCAGCCCATACATGTTCAAACAAAGCCATTTTTGTGCAAAGATCTCCAAGTCTAAACCAGGGGCAGTTTCTCTCTGGCAGCTGCTACTCTGACACTGAGTCTGTCAAAAATAATAATTAATATCTCACTCTCTCCTGCCCCCTCAATTGCTTACTGCACAAAGCCCCTCTCATTCCCCCCCAAAAAAAACCATGGGTGCGTTTAAGTGTAAAATTTCCTTGCAAGGTGGACAAGTTTATTCCCTTTTGGCGACTCAATCTGATTTGCGAGCTGCGGTTGCTGTGACCTTCTCTTTCTTAGGCTCCATTTGATATTCTCTGGATTGTGGGAGGAAGGTTGTGTTGATTTATTCCAAAACGGACATCTAATGTCTATTTTTTTTTATCAAGACTTGGAAGGAGTCAGGCAAAGAAAATAAAAAACTATGAATCTGTCAGGAAATGCACACTCCCCCCACCGTAAACACACACACAATTCTGAGAATGCCAAAAAGGAAGGTCAGGCAGTCATTCCTGGCCCATCAATCTTGTCTCCCTCTTTGACAGACTCTCAACTATCATTGTCTACAGCAACACCTATAGGTTATGATATACCCATAAACCTCTGCAATTCTCTACTGGGTTTGAAACCATCCAGTATTTCACTAATCCAACCAATAAAGATGCTGTTTCAAGAAACTTAACTTGAGAAGTTAAAAGTCAATACATTTTATCTTAGGTCGTTTATGCATGGGTACTTTCACTCATGTTCACCCCTGGTCTGTCTCGGTTGTTCCTTGGAGTTATGCATGAGTTTTCCATCCATTAGAGATGACCTCGCTACCAGCCCTTGCAAAGGATCTTGGGGTCTTAGTAGACCAAGCACTGAACATGAGTCAGCAGTGTGATGCGGTAGCTAAAAAGGCAAATGCGGTCTTGGGCTGCATCAACAGAAGTATAGTGTCCACTGTCCAGATCACACGAAGTGATGGTATCGCTTTACTCTGCTCTGGTTAGACCTCACCTAGAGTACTGTGTTCAGTTTTGGGCACCGCGCAATTTAAGAAAGATGTAGACAAGTTGGACAAGTGTCCAGAGGAGGGCAACAAAGATGGTGAGGGGTCTGGAGACCAAGTCCTATGAGGAAAGGTTGAAGGAGCTGGGTATGTTTAGCCTGAAGAGGAGAAGACTGAGAGGGGATATGATAACTATCTTCAAGCATTTGAGGGGCTGTCATATAGACGATGGTGCTGAGTTGTTTTCTGTTGCCCAAGAAGGTCGGACCAGAACCAACGGGTTGAAATTAAATCAAAAGAGTTTCCGTCTAGACATTAGGAAGAATTTTCTAACAGTTAGAGCGGTTCCTCAGTGGAACAAGCTTCCTCAGGAGGTGGTAAGCTCTCCTTCCATGGAGGATTTTAAAGAAGAGGTTAGATGGCCATCTGTCAGCAATGCTGATTCTGTGACCTTAGGCAGATGATGACAGGGAGGGCATCTTGGCCATCTTCTGGTCACTGGGGGTGTGTGGGGGGGAGGGAGTTGTAAATTTCCTGCATTGTGCAGGGGGTTGGACTTGATGACCCCGGTGATCCCTTCCAACTCTATGATTCTATGTCCAGGTCTTCCCATTCCTTTGTTAACCCGATTCTATGGCATTATACCCCATTGAAGTCCCTCCCCAAACCATGTCCCCCTCAGGCTCCACCCCCAAAATCTCTAGGTATTTCCCAACCCAGAGCTGACATTACGTCCCACTGAGGTCTCTCCTCTCACCAAACCCTGCCTCCTTGGGCTCCGCTCTCAAATCTTCAGGAATGTCTCAACCCAGATTTGGCAACCCAAGCTGCAACCCATATACAACAAGAGCTCCATCATACCCTCTTGTTTCTATAAACAACTCCAGCTGCCACACAAGCCACCCCCAAAATGTGAGAAAGAACCTCATAAAAACATAAGGAAAGCCCTGCTGGATCAGACCAAGGCCCATCAAGTCCATGCTGGATCAGACCAAGGTCCATCAAGTCCAGCAGTCTGTTCACACAATGGCCAACCAGGTGCCTCTAGGAAGCCCACAAACAAGACGACTTCATAAGACGCCTCCCACACAGTATGAGGAAATGAGGCCTGGAAGGAGACAGGAAAGGGACAGAACCTGGTGGCAACATGCAAACAATATCCAAGACTTCTCAATACTAAAGGTTTCTACGTACTATCAACTATCATAAGAACCAAAGAAGATTCCTGCTGGGCCATCTTGTCCAACATTCAGTTCCCAACCAGATGCCTCTGGGAAGCCCCAAAACAGTGCACAAAGGCCAATCCTCTGTTGCTAGTCTCCTCCTTCTGAAACAGGTATTCAGAGATAAAGTGCCCCTGAATAGGGAGGCTCCATTTTACTTTACAACTACTGATGGATTCCGCCCCCCACCCCCATGAATTAGTCTGTCAGGGATTAAGCAACCAAGGCTTCCATCCTAAAGACACTTTACCGGGAATAAACCCCAATATTGGACTTACTTTTGAGAAGACCTGCTTAAAAATACTCCCTGGCCATTTATGCAGGGTCATTTGTGATGCTCGCTCAAAGCTCTTTTTTTAAAATGCAACCTTTAAAATGCCTATTCATGGTCCCGACACAAAAGGAGAAATTCCACCCCCCCACTTGCCTGCTCCTTCGTTCCTTCCATTAGAAACCACCGTTTGCATGGCTAACACGTGGCTGTGATTTTGCATGCTTCCTTGAGAGGATTCTTCGAGGCAGGGACGGAGCAAACCCAAAAGGTCGCGTTAAAGGGGCTCTTAAGAAATGCGAAGCAAATATGCGCCAGCTTCGCAGTAACTTCCTGAATGACGGTTCAGCGTGAAAAACTAAAATATGCCCAGCACTTCAGTCTGGAACGCGCTGCTAATTACCAAGCATAAATGGCCCCTGTCTTTGCGGTATGTATATGTATGTGTGTTTTACACCTCTTCCTTCCTTATTAACATCTTATCCTGATACTACACATTGTTACTGGCTCAGTTTCATGGAAAGGGCAGTAAACGAGCAAAAAAGCCAGATATATAAATAGTATAATCCACTCTTTTCTTGTTTCACCTCCTCACCCATCCTGAAATCTTGTTACCTTTCTTTACAGCTTGCTACCGGCATCGAATGGTACCACACAGAGAAAAATGACAACAAATTGGGGTAATTTCAAGAGCGCGTCGTCAAGATATATTATCTGTAACTCCAGAAGTACATTGCCATCTCTCACGCTCCCTTTTTAAACACAGAGAGAGACCAAAACTGCATTCTGGAGCCGGCTGCTTCATAAAAGCCTATAAATTAAACAATAGAATGAATAACTGACTGGAAGGTTTTATTAGATCTAATGTAATACACGGCGTTCAGTCAGCTGTAGGGGGGGGGAAAGCTCGTTCGGAATTTCATTTCGAAAAAGGAAGGCTACAACAATGTAATAAAAATGAATTAAATTAATAGGGATTGGAATTCAGAATACACCGAGGAAGCCTGGATTTCATCGCGCTTGTCGGATCGTTACTGACGGATCCGAAATGAAGTCTTACCCCAGTTTTACCTGAGAAGTGATTTCGCGCGCCAGCCAAGCCGGGCTGGACCTGACGGTGGCTTTGAATGGAGCATTGATGCGGGGGAATCGGATGCATGTGTGGCTCATGCTTCCAGATCCTAACGCCTCATCAGAAATCAGGGGCTGACTGGTCAGTTAAAACCGGGGCGGTGGGTGAAGCTTGCCCGTCACATCTAGCGCCACACTCAGGAAGTCTAAGATTAGCAGCCCTAGCTTTGCTACCAGCACTATTGGGGTTGGCTTGACTCAGCCGTGGTTCCCAACAGCCCATGGGTGCAATGGTCTACCAGAAACTTTCCCACGAAGATAAAGGGTCGCTCCAACCTCCAGGTGATGGCTGGAGATTGCATGGGGTTACACTGATCTCCAGGTGACAGGAATCAGTTCCCCTGGAGAAAATGGCCGCTTTGGAAGGTGGACTCTACAGCATTATACCCCACTGAAGTTCCTCTCCAAACACCGCCCAGCTCATGCTCCACCCCCAAAATCTCCAGGTGTTTTCCAACCTGGAGCTGGCAACCAAGTCCTATGAGGAAAGGTTGAAGGAGCTGGGTTTGTTTAGCCTGGAGAGGAGAAGACTGAGAGAGGATAGGATAACCATGTTCAAGTACTTGAAGGGCTGTCATATAGAGGAGTGTGCCGAGTTGTTTTCTGTTGACACAGAAGGTCGGACCAGAAACAACGGGTTGAAATTAAATCAAAAGATTATCCGGGTTGTGTGACCGTGGTCTTGGTATTTTCTTTCCTGACGTTTCGCCCACAGCTGTGGCAGGCATCTTCAGAGGAGTAACACTGAAGGACGGTGTCTCTCAGTGTCAAGTGTGTAGGAAGAGTAATATATAGTCAGAAAGGGATTGGGTTTGAGCTGAATCATTGTCCTGCAAAAAGTATCAAAGGTACTTTTGCAGGACAATGATTACTTTTGATACTTTTTGCAGGACAATGATTCAGCTCAAACCCAACCCCTTTCTGACTATATATTACTCTTCCTACACACTTGACACTGAGAGACACTGTCCTTCAGTGTTACTCCTCTGAAGATGCCTGCCACAGCTGCTGGCGAAACGTCAGAAAAGAAAATACCAAGACCACGGTCACACAGCCCGGATAACCTACAAGAACCGATGAACTCGGACTGTGAAAGCCTTCGACAATATTTTAAATCAAAAGAGTTTCCATCTAGACATCAGGAAGAATTTTCTAACAGTTAGAGCAGTCCCTCAGTGGAACAGGCTTCCTCGGGAGGTGGTGCGCTCTCCTTCCCTCAAGGTTTCTAAGCAGAGGCTAGATGGCCATCTGTCAACAATGCTGATTCTGTGACCTTAGGCAGATGATGAGAGGGAGGGCACCTCTGCCATCTTCTGGGCATGGAGCAGGGGTCACTGGGGGTATGTGTGGGGCGGAGGTAGTTGTGAATTTCCTGCATTGTGCAGGGGGTTGGACTAGATGACCCTGGTGGTCCCTTCCAACTCTATGATTCTATGAACCCTAGTCACTCCCCCTAGAGCCAGAGCGGTGTGGTGGTTAAGAGCGGTGGACTTTAATCTGGAGAACCGGGTTTGATTCCCCGCTCCTCCACATGAGCGGCGGACTCTAATCCGGTGAACCGGGTTTTCAAAGTTCGATCCCGGCTTGTGGGGAGTAAACAAAACTCTGATTCGCTTGGGTCACTGCATTCATCCTTAACAGAGAACCGGAGTGTATTCCAAACCAGGAATCCTTATCGATTCTCCACTCTAAAAGGGAAGGGGAGAGTCAAAGGCAGTGCCCGCACACAAACAGTTTTTTTTCACGCCCCGCGCAGCAAACTGTGGCTTAGCCTGCCATCTGGAATGCGGCCGGCGTTAACAGAAGTTCAGCACGAGAGTCAACCGCTTCAACGTCATACCCTTTCCAGTTCTGGCAATAACAGAGGGAACAACAAATCCCAGAAGTTGCTGTTTAATTGCAAGGGATCCAGGAAAGGTGTTATAAAGACATTTCAACTCTTTGTGGGGTGACATTTTCGGAATCATCTGTTCTGTAGCCACAGGAGTCCTGACCTTTCCGCAGGCGCACAAGTTGTATTTTGCTATTATCTCCTGACTTTCACCCCATATAATATCAGAGCGCTTTGTGAGCATGGCAAGGAAGTTTGAAGGATAAGAGACAGCATGAGTCTAAGTATCTTTGCACAGGAGTAAGTCTCACGGAGCTCAATCTAAGCTTGTACAGGACAGCGGCTATACCATGGAGGAATCTGTGGCCATTTATGCACAGCTGTTCCCTCGTGGTCCCCCACTGACTACTTCGGGGCTTTGCTTTGGTTATGCTTACATTTTCCAACCGTCAGAGGCCGCCTCTCCCTCCCTCCTACATTTCCGCATTTTTCTGGATTTGTGTTTAGCCAGGATCCAGAAAACACAGGGGAAAAGCACGAAAACGTGAAGGGAGAGTGGGGTGACCTCGAAACAGCCATGCATAAATAGCCTGTGCTAACAAGATTATTATTATGAGGGACCCTGGCTGGTTCTCTAATTGTCTGCTGAAGGCAATTGCTTTGACCTTAAATCTGCAAACATCTAAACCGAAAGTCTACATTCAAACTCCAAATTCAGGTTTGAAGAGGCAGCATCTCTTTCCAGTACATGAATGTTGCTGTGGTCACACCTCTTGTTCTCCAGTCTTTGGGATGTGATGACCAGATAGGATAAAACTGTGATCGGTATCCAACCACCCCCTCGGCGAAGTCCGAAGCCTTCTTCCAGCTTATATGGCTCTTTGCATGCCTGTGATAGCAACTTCTGGATAACGGCACCATTCAAGAAAGCAGTGCGTGATCAACCTTCTCACTTGCCAAGCCTGATACAAGAGGGGGGCAAATTTTTCACACTTAAGGGAGGGGCCGTGGCTCAGTGGTAGAGCATCTGCTTTGCATGCAGAAGGTCCCAGGTTCAATCCCCGGCATCTCCAGTTAAAGGGACTAGGCAAGTAGGTGATGGGAAAGACCTCCACCTGAGACCCTGGAGAGCCACGGCCAGTCTGAGTAGACAATACTGACTTTGATGGACCAAGGGTCTGACTCTAATCTGGAGAACCGGGTGTGATTCCCCGTTCTTCCACATGAGTGGCAGACTCTAATCTGGAGAACCGGATTCGATTCTCCGCTCCTCCACATTAAGCCATCTGGGTGACCTTGGGCCAGTCACAGTTATCTTCAGACTCTCTCAGCCCCACCTACCTCACAAGGTGTCTGTTGTGGGGAGGGGGAGGGAAGGTGATTCTAAGCCGCTTTGAGACTCCTTACGGTAGAGAAAAAAGCAGGGTATAAAAACGAACTCTTCTTTAAAATTAATTCAAATTCTGGGGGATTATATTACCTCCAAATTAGTGCTCTCTCTCTCTCTTGTTAGATTAGATTGTTTTTCCAATCTGGTGGTTCCCCCAAGGTTGCAGGTGTTAAAATGGTAGTCACGGCTGGCCCTGTTGCCAATCTGCATGCAGGCCAACCCTTGGCTTTTGGATACAGGGAGATTATATATTATACATATTATTGTAATCAACCCCGTGGAAGTTTTATGAAACAAATAATCCAAGAGTGGGAGAAATTTAATCAAAGGCAGCAGTCATATTTCCATCTTCAGGTATCAACGGCTGCTGTTTCTTATTTATGCTTGCCCAAATTGTCAAAACAGGGAGAGAGAAAAAACTCGCTTGGCATTTTGAGTGACTGCAACAGGAACAGGGGAAGACATATATAACAAGTATATCTTTCCAGTCAGCATCTCAGGGATATTAAACAACTTGGAAACAATATCCATGAGGGATTATGCCTGTGAGTAAGCATCGTAAAGTTGGTAAAAAAAAATTTAAAAAAAGAGAAGTGCAAAGTAAACTTTTCATTTTTTTAAAAAAAGTTCATTTTAGTTTCCCACAAAAAGAAAATTAAAATTGTTGTTGCTTGTATGGGCCTGCACAGTCACCGTATAGAAAACATATACACTTACTCACTGATAAAATATCTACCTTCAGTCAGGTTTAGAAGAAGAGTTGGTTTTTATATGCTGACTTTCCCTACTGCTTAAGGAAGAATCAAACTGGCTTACAATCGCCTTCCCTTCCCCTCCCCACATCAGGCACCCTGTAAGGTAGGTGGGGCTAAGAGAGCTTTAAGAGAGCTGTGACTAGCCCAAGGTCACCCAGCTGGCGTCATGTGGAGGAGTGGGAAACCAACCCACTTCACCAGATTAGCCTCCGCCGCTCATGTGGAGGAGTGGGGAATCAAACCCAGTTCTCCAGATTAGGGTCCACCGCTCCAAACCACCGATGTTAACCACTACACCACGCTTACATCATTATTTACCCTGAGGTGATGAACTTCGTAACTCCTTCAGTCAGTGATTTATATGAATTATCAAACATCAGTTGACTAATTTGAGGCAAAAGGCAAGGAAAGATCCCATGAGCATCTAAGGTTCTTGGTATGGCTTTTTCTTACATGCCCAGGGGAATGCCGATCGCCACTTTGGAGTCAGGAAGCAATTTTCCTCCAGGTCAGATTGGCCAGGGATCCTTGAGGGTTTTTTCCCCCCCATCCTCTCAGGCATGGAATAGGGGTCACTGGGAGTGTGTATGTGTGGGTGGTAGTAGTGAATTTCCTGCATTGAGCAGGGGGTTGGACTAGATGACCCTGGTGGTCCCTTCCAACTCTACGATTCTATCCTCGCAACTACGCTGTGAGGTAGGTTAGGCTGAGACAGGGTAACTCGGCCAATGTCACCCAATGAGCATCCATGGGAGAGTGGGGATTTAAACATGGTTCTCCCAAATCCTTGCCCTGACCTGGAGGGCCGAGGCTAGTCTGATCTTGTTACATCTTGAAAAGTTAAGCAGGGTCAGCCCTGCTTAGTACTTCAAAGGGAGACCACCAGGAAAGTCAAGGGTTGCTACCCAGAGGCAGGCAATAGCCAACCACCATCTCTTCCCTAGAAAACCCTACGGGGTCGCCATATGCTGGCTCTGACTTGACTTCACTTTACAGACCCACTCCCAGATCCCAGCCTGACACTCTAACCACTACTCCCTCTCTCATAATACTGGAACGCGGGGTCATCTGCTGAAGCTGGAGGGTGAGAGATTCAAAACTGACAAAAGGAAGTATTTCTTCACACAACGGATGGTTAAATGGTGGAACTCCCTGCCCCAGGATGTGGTGATGGCTGCCAACTTGGAAGGCTTGAAGAGGGGAGTGGACATGTTCATGGAGGAGAGGGCTATCCATGGCTACTAGTCAAAATGGACACTAGTCATGATGCATACCTATTCTCTCGAGGATCAGAGGAGCAGGCCTATTATCTTGGGTGCTGTGGAACACAGGCAGGAGAATGCTGCTAGTCTTGTTTGGGGGCTTCCTAGAGGCACCTGGTTGGCCACTGTGTGAACAGACTGCTGGACTTGATGGGTGTTGGTCTGATCCAGCAGGGCCTTTCTTATGTTCTTATGGAGGACGGGGCTATCCATGGCTACTAGTCAAAATGGGTACTAGTCATGATGTGTACCTATTCTCTCTAGTATCAGAGGAGCGTGACTATTATTTTGGGTGCGGTGGAACACAGGCAGGATGGTGCTGCTGCTGTCGTCTTGTTTGTGGGCTTCCTGGAGGCACCTGGTTGGCCATCGTGTGAACAGACTGCTGGACTTGATGGACCTTGGTCTGATCCAGTAGGGCTTTTCTTATGTTCTCATGTTCAGCATTCATGCTGAGGATGGACTAATCAGAAAACACTTCTATGATTCCATGCTACTAACTAATGAAGTTCCATTGTTATTGTTTTGCCCTGCCCAAGGCAGATGCTTTGACATGTAATTGGGAAGAGAACATACCAGCCCCGATCCCAATAAGATTTTGCTCCCGGTGCCATTGGGTGGCAGGCGGCACACGAAGCTTTTATTATACCTCACCGACGTGCGCGTCCCTTCTTATTACATCGTGCCGCATTAATTGAATTGCACTGGAGTCTCTATTAGAATGCTTAACAGATAAGGGAAGGGGGAAAAATCCATAGCATCTTTCCAGAAAGCCTAAACAATTTGATTATAAAAGCTGTAAGGTCGTCAAAACACATTAAGCCGAACAAACGTCATCCACAATGACTTTCCTCTTCTCCTTTTCTTCAGCATTGTTTCTGTGCCATCGACTTCTTCGAAGAGAATATTGCTAATTACACTTACTTGTATTGATTACCCCCGCTGCCTCAGTCCCCCCACAAAAGGATGGATTACCATGTCCTCCTGGGGTCCTAATGATATAGATTAGAATAAAACTGCAGCCTGATAACATCCTACCAGGCACCTTTAAGGAAGACATCAAACCGACCCCTGCCTCAATTCTTTCTCCTTGCCCTGAACAGTGTGGTGTAGTGGTTAAGAGCAGTGGACTCTAATCTGGAGAACTGAGTTCGATTCCCTGCTCCACCGTATGAAGCCATTAATTCATAGAATAATAATAGAATCATAGAGTTGGAAGGGACCACCAGGGTCATAAGAACAAAAGAAAATAAGAAAGGCCCTGCTGGATCAGACCAAGGCCCATCAAGTCCAGCAGTCTGTTCACACAATGGCCAACCAGGTGCCTCCAGGAATCCACAAACAAGACGACTGCAGCAGCACTATCCTACTCCATTTCCCTGCACAATGCAGGAAATCCACAACTACCTCCCCCCCTACACCCCCAGTGACCCCTGCTCCATGCCCAGAAGATGGCCAAGATGCCCTCCCTCTCATCATCTGCCTAAGGTCATCGAATCAGCATTGCTGACAGATGGCCATCTAACCTCTTCTTAAAAACCTCCAGGGAAGGAGAGATTACCACTTCCCGAGGAAGCCTGTTCCGTTGAGGAACAGTTAGAAAATTCTTCCTAATGTCGAGACAGAAACTCTTTTGATTTAAGAAGAAGAAGAGTTGGTTTTTATATGCCAACTTTCTCTACCACTTAAGGGAGAATCAAACCAGCTTACAATTACCTTCCCTTCCCCTTCCCACAACAGATACCCTGTGAGGCAGGTGGGGCTGAGAGAGTGTGACTAGCCCAAGGTCACCCAGCTGGCTTCATGTGGAGGAGTGGGGGAAAACAAATCCAGTTCACCAGATTAGCCTCCGCCACTCATGTGGAGGAGTGGGGAATCGAACCTGGTTCACCAGATCAGAGCCCACCGCTCCAAACTATCGCTCTTAACCACTACACTACTCTGGCCATAGGTCGCCATAGGTCATAAGTGACAGCACAGAACACACATACTGGAGTCACCCTGTGAGGATGCATATAAGAGCAAATATACAGAGGACTTATAAAAGAACATTTACAAAAACAGTACAGTTATATTTGTAGAGTTACTATAGCTATTGGAGGGGTGGAATTATGAGCTCTTACTCTTAATAGCATTACACCTCTGTAAATTATAAATAGACCCTACTAATCTACCAGAAAAGCGTTAAGCAAAGAATGCATATTTTATATACGGCATGTGCATTGGCTGTGTGAAGCAGTAGGGAAATATTTGGGGAAAGGATTTTTGTCGGTTTTCTAAGAGATAATTGGGGCAGAGTTTTCATTTCACCCTCTAGTCTACCGGTTAAACAAAACCAGTAGTGTTAGCAGTAGTGTTTTGTTAGCAGTGGTGGAAATGACTGTGGGAAAGAGCTGGAAAAACAAAGAGTCAACCTTCCAAGATGTAGGTTTAGGAATCTTTGGCATATCATGCTAATTAATAAAATAACAGCAATTTAAGCAAATGTCAGCAGGAAGAATTAACACAGCCGCCCAATTTACAAAGGTGGAAAGCATTTACTTCTAATACAAACCAAGCCTGTGGAATCCACACCACCTCCAGCTTCTGCATGTGTTAGGTGCCGTCAAGTCGCTTCCAACTTAACGGCGACCCTATGAAATAATGACCTCCAAAATAGTTCTATCATTAATAGTTTGCCCAGGCCTTGCAAACTTAAGGCCGTGGCTTCCTTTATTGAGTCAATATATCTCATTTTGGGTCTTCGTCTCCAGCATTAAAGGCAAAGGTAAAGGTAGCAAAGTGATGGTATTGCTTACTCTGCTCTGGTTAGACCTCACCTAGAGTATTGTGTTCAGTTTTGGGCACCACAATTGAAGAAAGATGTAGATAAGCTGGAATGTGTCCAGAGGAGGGCAACAAAGATGGTGAGGGGTCTGGAGACCAAGACCTATGAGGAAAGGTGGAAGGAGATGGGTATGTTTAGCCTGAAGAGGAGAAGACTAAGAGGTGGTATGATAACCATCTTCAAGTACTTGAAGGGCTGTCATACAGAGGATCTCTCCTTCCCTGGAGGTTTTTAAGAAGAGGCTAGATGGCCATCTGTCAGCAAAGCTGATTCTATGACCTTAGGCAGTTCATGAGAGGGAGGGCATCTTGGCTACCTTCTGGGCATGGAGTAGGGGTCACTGGGTGTGTGGGGGAGGCAGTTGTGAGTTTCCTGCATTGTGCAGGGGGTTGGACTAGATGACCTTGGGGTCCATTCCACCTCTATGATTCTATGTAGTCCCCTGTGCAAGCACAGGGTCATTACTGACCCATTGGGTGATGTCACATCCCAACGTTTACTAGGCAGACTATGTTTACGGGGTGGTTTGCCATTGCCTTCCCCAGCCATCTACACTTTACCCTGGAAGGATGGAAGGCTGAGTCAACCTTAAGCCAGCTACCTGAAACTGACTTCACTCAGGATCAATCTCAGATCTTGAGCAGATCTTTTGACTGCAGTACTGCAGCTTACCACCCTGCGCCACGGGGCTCCAGCATTACAGATGCTTTAACAGATGTTGTTTGTTAGTGTCTTATACAGAGAACTGGTCTTTTTTGTGTTTGAAGCTTGCATTTTTGAGAATATTTTCGAATTATTTTTAAATCTCCGTTTGCATGCTCTTTTTTTAGTTTTTGTAATTTTGGTGTTTTTGAAGGTATTTTTTTTAAGTCCCTTTTCAGCCGGTTCAACCAGCAACAATTGTGAGATGAAATGGGCACTGCGTGACCTGCCACATGAACCCATGAAGCTGCCTTAAACTGAATCTGAGCCTTGGTCCATCAAAGTCAGTATTGTCTACTCTGACCAGCAGTATCTCTCCAGGGTCTCAGGCAGAGGCCTTTCACATCACCTACTCGCCTAGTCCCTTTAACTGGAGATGCCAGGGATTGAACCTGGGACCTTCTGCATGCCAAGCAGAGGCTCTACCACTGAGCCACGGCCCCTAACCTGCTGTGACTCTTCCACCTTCATCTGCCTAGAAAAACAAAACAAAATATTATCTGTCTCCAGTCCTGCCTTGGCTGTTTTCCTTCTTTCTTTGTTTCGAGGCCAAATGTCACAATAATATATTTTGAAGGCAGTGCTGGCCCACAAAGCTGTCCCTAAGCGACATTTCAGCTTGGAAGAACTAGGCACACAGATTCCTTACGATTAGCGCAACAGATTCCCACCCTGGCCTCTTCCTGCAAGCGCACATGTAAAAAAGCATTCACATTACTCAGCGGCTGTCAATCCACCTGCAAAGGAGTAAGTAAATCTCTGTGGGCCTGGATCCAAATTAAGCTGTCACATAAAGGTCAGTGACAGCCACGTGACAGGTGCCAATTGTTCCAACCGAGGATGCCAGCATTGAAAGAGGACCCTGCCGCTCAAAACAGCTGAGAATATGGGATGCTGGCCCCTTTACCGGCTTTAAACCTTGAAAGGTTGCTGCTGTCTTAAGAAACTGATGGAAGCCTGTAGGGCATTGTGATAGCTAGTAACGGTACTTCATGTGTGTATGTATAGATCTGCAATAAATTGGTATTATTACTCTATATTAGAAGAAGAAGAAGAGCTGGTTTTTATATGCCAATTTTTGCTACCTTTTAAGGAGAATCAAGCCTGCTTACAATTTCCTTCCCTTCCTCTCCCCACAGCAGACACCTTGTGAGGTAGGTGAGGCTGAGAGAGTTCGGAGAGAACTGTGACTAGCCCAAGGTCACCCAGCTGGCTTCATGTGCAGGAGTGGGGAAACCAACCCGGTCCATCAGATTAGAGTCCGCCGCTCATGTGGAAGAGCAGGGAATAAAACTTGGTTCTCCGGATTAGAGTCACATGAACACATGAAGCTGCCTTATACTGAACCAGACCCTTGGTCCATCATAGTCAGTATTGTCTACTCTGACCGGCAGCGGCTCTCCAGGGTCTCAGGTGGAGGTCTTTCACATCACTTATTTGCCTAGTCCCTTTAACTGGAGATGCCGGGGATTGAACCTGGGACCTTCTGCATGCCAAGCAGATGCTCTACCACTGAGCCATGCCCCCCCCCCCGCTCTTAACCACCACACCACGCTGGGGACCTAACTGGATAGGGGAGAGAAGGCAGCATGGTATAACCCGATCTTGTCAAATCTCAGAAGATAAGCAGGGTCAGCACTGGTTAGTACTTGGATGGGAGACCACCAAGGAATACCAGGTACTATGCAGAGGAAGGCAGTGGCAAGCCACTTCTGTTAAGTCTCTTGCCCTGAAAACCTTATAAGGGGGTCACAATAAGTCGGCTGCGACTTGACGGCACTTGACACACATACACAACTGGATAGACCATGTACTCACTGGATGATGTGTTGAATGTGCCCCCGGTTCAGGTGAAATTTTATCCAGGGACTCCCCAGCTCAAGTAAGAACAGGGGCCTTTTGGATCAGAACGCAGGTACATCTAGACGACCATACCCTCTCCCATAACTGCCAGCCGGAAATCCCCAAGGATGTCCACAAGAAGAACAAATGGGTAATAACCGGTTTTCCAACTGTCAGAGGTCGCCTTGCTCTCCCCCCGCGTTTCTGTGCGTTTTGCCCACGTTTTCTGGATTTGTGATTAGCCAGCATCCAGAAAATGTGGGGAATATGCACGGAAACGCGACCTCTGATGATGGGAATGTGCATGCATAATCAAAGCAAAGCCCCGAAGTAGTCAGAGGGGTTACCGCAAGGAAATGTGTGTGTGTAAAGTGCCTTCAAGTCGCAGCCGACTTATGGCGACCCCTTTGTGGGGTTTTCATGGCAAGAGACTAACAGAGGTGGTTTGCCAGTGCCTTCCTCTGCACTGCAACCCTGGCATTCCTTGGTGGTCTCCCATCCAAATACTAACCAGGGCTGACCCTGCTTAGTTTCTGAGATCTGACGAGATCAGGCTAGCCTGGGCCATACAGGTCAGGGGCTGCAAGGAAATAGTTGTGCATAAATGGCCATAGCTGCCATTTTCTCCAGGCGAACTGATCTCTGTTGCCTGGAGGCCGGCTGTACTCCCAGGAGGTCTCCAGCCACTACCTGGAGCTCCAGCCGAGTTGGGCCATACAGGCCATCTAGTCCAACCCCCTGCTTCATGCAGGATCAGCCTAGAGCAGTGATGGCGAACCTTTTAGAGACCGAGTACCCAAACAGCAACCCCAAACCCACTTATTTATCGCCAAGTGCCAACACGGCAATTTAACCTGAATACTGAGGTTTTAGTTTAGAAAAAACAACTCATACATTAACATCTTTTGTCTTAAAAGAAAAACACAATAACAGAGCTTTCAATTATGCAAACAACTTTTTATGGAAAGGTAAAAGTTTGCATTTGGCATGCTTTTGAACAATCTAGTCAAGCTCCTGTATCTCACAGTGGCCCACATCTATAATAAGGAGGTAGCACATTCCACTGTTAAACTACTCTTACTGTAAAAATCCAGCCGGTACCTTTCCTCCTACGATTTAAACCCATTATTGTGAGTCCTATCCTCTGCTGCCAACAGGAACAGCTCCCTGCCCTCCTCTAAGCGACAGCCCTTCCAATACTTCAAGAGAGCAATCATGTCCCCCCTCAGCCTCCTCTTCTCCAGACTGAACATTCCCAACTCCCTCGGCCTTTCCTCGTAGGGCTTGGTCTCCAGGCCCCTGATCATCCTCGTCGCTCTCCTTTGCACCCGCTCGATTCTGTCTACATCCTTCTTGAAGTGAGGCCTCCAGAACCGCACACAATACTCCAGGTGCGGCTCGACCAATGCAGTGTACAGCAGAACTATGACATCTTGCGATTTGGATGTTATGCCTCTGTTGAGGCACCCCCAAGATCGCATTAGCTTTGTTTGTCGCTGCATCACACTGTCTGCTCATATTTAACTTACGTTCCCCCAGTTAGTATTGTAGACCATCTTGCCTAGAATGAATCCCAGAGCAGTTTGGGAACGAATGTCCATGTGCCCCTCTTCCCCTAGAAGCCTTCCAGGCCGGACGTGAACCCAGACCACCCCGGCGCTGCTCTCCGGCACGCAAGGCATTAATCTCGGTGGTAAATCCAGCCCCTCACATGGACAAAGAAACAGCAATCAAGCAATTTCCATGCGAGGCAGGTAATTACGGAATCTGCAAAATTACAGTGATTAGACCCCGCTCCGGAGAAGCACAAAGAATACTGCAAGCAACTTTTGGAGGAGGGGAGAGAAAGTTTTAATTAAAACAGCTGCGTGCCTCTTCCAACGGATTCGAATCCTCCCCCGACAAACACAACCCCCCCCCCAGTAATCCACCACCTCCCTTAAAATAGCAAGGGGGTTAACAAGAGACAAAAGGCAGAGAAGGGTAGATAAGTGGATCAAGGGGGAGCCCTGGGAAATCCCGGCACAATAGGTCTGAATACCCCCATTAAATGATTCATTTGGTGGAAAGTGATTAAACGGGAGAGATTTGCTTTTCTTATGGAAATAGAAGCCTCTGGGCTGTTGGACCTATGCTAATGACCAGAAAGAAAAGGATGGCAACGTTCAAATGCTATATAATGCACTGCTTGGCCGCTGGGGCTCCAAAAGGTCATTTGCATGAATACAGTCATGCAAAAGAATCTGAACGCCAATAGATTTGGGGAGGAGCGGGGAACGGGCAGAAATCATTCTCGTCGATGTCAAAAGTTCACAACACAGAAATTGGTATCTGGTTCACAAACAACAATGAACTTCTTAGCAGTTTTTAATTTTTTTTTTAAAAGCAGTGAAAAACAAAGAAAGGGTGTTTTTTTATTTGCTGAAAGCGGCATTCAAAGGTTAATTGAAATTAGCTTCTTAGGTGGGAAAAGCTAAGTTAGGACAGCTGGGAGAAAATGAATACATATTTTTAAAAAGCTCTTGCGCTTAAGCCATGTAAATCCTTTAGAATCCCAAATTACATTTCAAAATATAAGCTAGTTAGGGCTTTTGGTTCCAAACCTCCCGTCACAATAGCAGGTCTTTAAAATGCCACTGTGCTCGCGGCTGATTTTTTAAAAAAAGGTAAACTATGCCAACAGCGATATCCCAGTGGGTTACAGAAAGGAAGAGTCTGATTGCTGAAGAAGATGAGCTGGAAAAGATTCAAGAGAGACCTGAGTTCCTGTCCGCCATGCAAATTCCGCTTCCTGATTCTCAAGCTGTTGTGGGGGGGGGGGGGCTGTCAGTTAAGCCTTCGTCGCTTTAGCATCCTACCTAACACTTCTTTGGTTGCATTCCTGTAAAAATCTCTGATGGGGAGGAAGGAGGAGGGGGAAAAACGGGGGGGGGATTCAAGAACTAATTGCTGCGAACTTCCAAAATCACTCCAAGCGGATGGTGCTGGACCAGGAGAGAATACACGTCAATGCAGCTCATTAAATGGCGAGAAGAATTGCTAGCCCCAACGTGATTTTTGAAATCTATAGGTGCACCAAACTTCAGAACTCAACTGAACTCTTCTCAAACTTCCAGGCTGAGCCTCAATGGCACCACGCTCAGGTTGAATCTGTCTTCCAAATGGCAAAGCGTAGCTGGAAAAAATAGCTGGATTTGAGTCGAGCAGCACTTTAGAGACCAACAAGATGATGATGATTACTATTATCGTTGTTGTTGCTGCCCTCCCTCTCATCATCTGCCTAAGTTCATAGAATCAGCATTGCTGACAGATGGCCATCAAGCCTCTGCTTAAAAACCTCCAGGGAAGGAGAGCTTACTACCTCCCGAGGAAGCCTGTTCCACTGAGGAACCGCTCTAACTGTTAGGAAGTTCTTCCTAATGTTTAGACGGAAACTCTTTTGATTTAATTTCAAACCATTGATTCTGGTCCGACCTTCTTGGGCAACAGAAAAGAACTCGGCACCCTCCTCTATATGACAGCCCCTCAAGTACTTGAAGATGGTTATCATATCCCCTCTCAGTCTTCTCCTCTTCAGGCTAAACATACCCAGATCCTTCAACATTTCCTCATAGGACTTGGTCTCCAGACCCCCCACCATCTCTGTTGCCCTCCTCTGGACACATTCCAGCTTGTCTATATCCCTTTTAAATTGCAGTGCCCCAAACTGAACGCAGTACTCTAGGTGAGGTCTAACCAAAGCAGAGTAAAGCGATATCCTCACTTCGCGTGATCTGGACACTATACTTCTGTTGATGCAGCCCAAGATCGCATTTGCCTTTTTAGCTACCGCATCACACTGCTGACTCATGTTCAGTGTTTGGTCTGCCAAGACCCCAAGATCCTTTTCGCACAATACTTTCAGCCTGTGGCAGTTCCTTCTGAACCCAACCCAAAGGACTAAGTGTGAAAGCCCAGCAGAAAGTTGCAATGATATGGGACCATTTTTCTAAGACTTATCTTTCACACATAATAAGATAAAAGCTTCTGTGCTGCACAGATAGCTCTTCCTTACCCATAAAATGCAGAGATCTAATAGATAAACCAATGATTCCACATTTAAAATGCAAACTTCAAACAAAATAATACATAACTCGGATCCATAAAATGTTAACATAATTTTATTTTAAAAGAAGCTTTCCATTTTTATCACTTCTAACACTTCCCTAAACAACTGTCAAGGATCTTCTTCGCTGCAAGTAAAAACAGGGAAACTAATTATGACATGCCCTTCATATCCAGTGTGGTGTAGTGGTTAGAGCGTTTGACTAGGATCTGTAAAAACATGTTTAAAACCCTGCTCTACCATGGAAGTGTTCTGAGTCACACACTCTTAGTCTAACCTACCTCACAGGGTTGTTAGGATAAAACAAAGGAGAGGAGAATGACATAAGCCACCTGGTCTCAACTGGGGAGAAAGGTGGGATATAAATGAAGAGAAGAAGAAGAAGAGGAGGAGGAGGAGGAGGAGGAGGCGGAGTTGGGATTATAACCCGCTTTTCGCTAACTGTAAGAAGTCTCAAAGTGGCTTACAGTCGCCTTCCCTTCCTCTCCCACAACAGGCACCTTGTGAGGTAGGTGGGACTGAGAGAGCTCTGAAAGAACTGTGCCTGGCCCAAGGTCACCCAGAAGGTTTCAGCTGGAGGAGCGGAGAATCAAACCCGGCTCTCCAGATTAGAGTCCACCACTCTTAACTACTACACCACGCTGGATAGCAAATCGACAATCTGATCCTCAGGTGACCACCCAGTACAGTGCAAGACTAAATCTTTACTCTTGGGGTACCATAAAGTAGGAAAATAAATGCATAATGAGCTAGATCTTCAACCCAGCCATTATGGCAGATACACAATGAGTAATAGGGATGCACTGATATCTTCCCTCCGAATTAGCTACGGGTATCTGCTGGAATCTCAGTTTTGGAAATGCTTCCCTCAGCATAGTAGATGGTCAGCTCCATCTCCCACGGCCCATTGCCCATCTGAACCCTCTCAGGCTTCAGGATCAATTGCTCAACAACCATATCTTTGCTTCCAGGCATACAAGATGCACCAAGAGTCATTTTTCTTGCTTGCGCGCTTGTTGCTTTGGGGTTTTTTTGTGTGAGTGTGTGTTCTGCACTCATTCTGCTCCCTCTAGTGGTTGATTAGATAATATATTGCTTTATGTCAAGGGGGGAAAACCTGCAGTTTACATCTGCAGGGGGATACGCCGGACATAAAGCAATGTAATATCGAATCGATCACTAGAGGGAGCAAAACACATGTGGAAAAGAAAAAGCTCCCCAAACAACTGGAACATGCAAGCAAGGAAAATGAAAATAATGACAAGTTCCCTGTTGGCAATATCACAACTCCTTCATAGACCTGCCAAATTCTGTGTCTCATACCTGGTCTATATATGAAGTGGAGTGAGGTAGTAAAATTGATTTTCCCCACATCAGACAGCAAGCAGGCATGTCATTCTTTTACGTTCCACCATGTAAAAAAAACAAAAAAAAACAAACCCTCCCTGCAACTAGAAAACCACCACACCAGGAAGAAAAGTTCTAGCCCAGCTCATTTCCCTTCTCTGTAGACCTAGTTTTCTATTTGCAAGAATTTTTCCCAATACCCACTTTCTGCATAATGGCATATCATGCTCAGACAGTTTCTGTTTCTTTTCACTGCTGCTGCTTTTTGCACTGTTTCCAAATTCTGTAATGCTATCCCTGTTGCATTGTTTATTGGAGGTCCTTGTGGTCTGATTGAACTGTTTTTTTAAAAAAAGTTTTGTAATTAGCCTTGATTCTTAGTTAGAAAGGCAGGCTATAAATTAAGTAAGCAAATAACATTTAAATTAAAAAAAAAGAGATCCCACTCTCAGTACTGCAATCCAGAATCCAGACACTTCATTTTCAACTGCTATGCAAAATTTCTTTCATTCATTTTCTTTCATTCATTGGGGAGGGGCCGTGGCTCAGCAGTGGAGCCTCTGCTTGGCATGCAGAAGGTCCCAGGTTCAATGCCCAGCATCTCCAGTTGAAAGGACCAGGCAGCAGGTGATGTGAAAAGACCTCCGCCTGAGACCCTGGGGAGTTGCTGCCAGTCTGAGCAGATTACTGATTTTGATGGACCAAGGATCTGATTCCTTGTAACACAGGGAATGTGTTCATTGGCTTGGTGGAACTCTCTTTGTTAGGAAACTGGCCAATACTCCAGTTGCTTCCAGGAGTGTTATAAGATATTTATTTGTGGGCTGGCTTTAAGATACATGAGTTGAGAAGGGTGGTGGTGGAAGGATGGGTATTTCAGCATGTGTTATCTTTTAGAGGTTTTAGGAGGATTTTAACTTGATACCGTTCCAATGCACTCCTGGACTTAAGGCTCAATTTGAGGGTATGGAAGACTATACAATATTGCTCTTTTAGCTGTAAAAGGAAACATTTTTGGTTTTTGCACGGAAGCACAAATTCCTCTCAAGCAGGTTTTTATTAAAGTGGTTGCTTATTCCAGTGAAGACAAGAGATCCACCAATTCAGGCTCTATATGATTTATTGCAAGCACCAAACAAAAGAACATAGGATGCTGAGAATTGCATATCTCAAAGCAACATTTTAAACTAGGGGTTGGTAATCAGAGACACCCTCTAAACCAAGTCCTCCCCTCTGACTGTGTTCTGAGTTAATTTCCTAGGGCAGTGGTTCTGAAATTGTGGGTCAGCTCCCAAAAGTGGGATGTGACTCTCTCACGGGTGGATAACAAGAGCGGGAGAGGAGAGGAGGAAGAGGGTGAGCTGGAAGAAACAGAGGCAAATCTGGGTTTCGTAAAACCAAAAAAAAAAAAATCCTATTAAAAATGTTCTGCTCCTTTAAGATGCCACTGGTTTTTTGTTTTATTTTGCAAAGGCAGACTAACACAGCTACTCTGTGGCAAATCAAATTCATGTGCAAACTGCCCGGAAACACCTCCCGCTGCTCAGTAACGCTATTCATGAAGCTGGCTTCATGTGGAGAAGTGGGGAAACAAACCCGGTTCTACAGATTTGAATCCACCGCTCCAAACTACCGCTCTTAACCACTACACCACGCTGGCAGAAAGGCAGGGCAGTAAATGAATTAAATACATACATAAAGTCACAGCCGATTTATGGCAATTGCTGCTAGGGGTGTGTGTGTGTTAAGTGCCGTCAAGTCGCTTCCGACTCATGGTGACCCTATGAATCAATGTCCTCCAAAACGTCCTATCTTTGACAGCCTTGCTCAGGTCTTGCAAACGGAGGGCCGTGGCTTCCCTTTATTGAGTCAATCCATCTCTTGTTGGGTCTTCCTCTTTTCCTACTGCCCTCAACTTTTCCTATCATGATTGTCTTTCCCAGTGACTCTGGTCTTCTCATAATGTGACCAAAATATGATAGCCTCAGGGTAGTCATTTTAGCTTCTAGAGTCAGTTCAGGCTTGACTTGATCTATAGCCCACTGATTTGTTTTTTTTGGCAGTCCAGGGTATCCGTAACACTCTCCTCCAACACATTTCAAAAGAATCTACTTTCTTCCTATTAGCTTTCTTCAATGTCCAGCTTTCACACCCATACATGTGTGTGTGTAAAGTGCCGTCAAGTCGCAGCCGACTTATGGCGACCCCTTATGGGGTTTTCATGGCAAGAGACTAACAGAGGTGGTTTGCCAGTGCCTTCCTCTGCACAGCAAGCCTGGTATTCCTTGGTGGTCTCCCATCCAAATACTATCCAAGGGTGACCCAGCTTAGCTTCTGAGATCTGACGAGATCAGGCTAGCCTGGGCCATCCAGGTCAGGGCACACCCATACATAGTAATAGGGAATACGATGGCATGAATTAACCTGAACTTGGTGGCCAGTGACACATCCTTACACTTAAGAATCTTTTCTAGCTCCTTCATGGCTGCCCTTCCCAATCTCAGTCTCTTTTTGATTTCCTGGCTGCAGTCTCCCTTTTGGTTGATGATGGAGCCAAGGAATAGGAAGTCTTCAACAATTTCAATTCCCTCACTGTAAATATTAAAGTTGTGTAAGTCTCCTGTAGTCATTACTTTTTTCTTCTTGATGTTCAACTGTAGTCCTACCTTGGCACTTTCTCTTTTAACTTTCAGCAGTCGTCGTTTTAAGTCTTCGCTATTTTCTGCCAGTAATGTAGTATCATTGACATATCTCAAATTGTAGGGCACGATAAAAACCATGAAAATGGTCGGATAGACTGAAAGCCACTTTAAAAGAACCTTGCTGTTTTATAGCACACACTGCATTTCTTTTAAATCCTATTTTATTTTATTAAAGAGAATGCTCCAAGTATCAGGAATACGAGTCCCAGGCCTTCATTTGTCTCTCCCCACCCATCTCAAATATTGGGCACATCTGCACGGAGGCTGGATTTTCCTATACCAACAGGTGGCTGATACAGCTGGGCCCTGTTCTCTGCTTTCGGACAATTCCTCAGCACGCAGCTGAGCCACGCTCTGCCTAGTAAAGAGACAATCATGTTCCAGTCCCCAAGGGGCAGGCACGTACTTGCCCTTCTCTCTCGCTCTTGTATCACTTGACCTATCCCAAAGCAGCAAAACATTTCAAATATCCGGCCTGGAAAGGAAAGAGAGATATCAAGAGCTACCTGTTATTATGCCAAAGCCCTCAGGCAGGGCTGTCTGTTCTCGGAGCTTGAAAATAAAGTCGGCCCCCACTTAGAAGACTAAGAGGGCCCTGGCCCTCTCATAGAAGGGGCCATACAAGGCCATCTAGTCCAACTCCCTGCTTAATGTAGGATCAGCCTAGAGCAGAGGTTCCCAATTGTGCTCCAAGGAGCGCTTGGTGCTCTGCTAGGGTTGCCAACTGCCAGGTAGTAGCAGGAGATGTCCTGCTAATTCAACTGATCTCCAGACGATAGAGATCAGATCACCTGGAGAAAAATGGCCACTTTGGCAATTGAACTCTATGGCATTGAAGTCCCTCCTTTGCCAACCCCGCCCTCCTCAGGCTCCGCCCCAAAAATCTCCCACCGGTGGCGAAGAGGGACCTGGTAACCCTATGCTCTATGAAGCATCTCCCAGTGCTCTGTGAAGAGATTGGAAAGCAAAATACTACTGTCATTTGGGAGAGCCAGTGTGGTGTAGTGGTTAAGAGTGGTGGTTTGGAGTGGTGGACTCTGATCTGGAGAACTGGGTTTGATTCCCCTCTCCTCCACATGAGCAGCAGAGGCTGATCTGGTGAACTGGATTTGTTTACCCACTCCTACACATGAAGCCAGCTGTTATATTGCTATTTTAGGGCAATTTTTTAAAAAATTGGAATCACTCATCTGGGGGAAAGGGCATGGTTTAACAATCATAACAGTCCTATCATCGATAAGTGGGCTGGAGATCGGTGGGACAAAGAAAACTGATAGAAACATCACACACTAGGAAAAAGCAGACTCAAAATCGGACTCAAAAGAGCCAGAAATTACCTGGGGGGAGGGAATGACAAAAAAATGTTACAGGCATGAAAAATGAATGCAGAAATCAGGGAACAAACCAAAGCAGTATGGGGCCAGAGCTGATGAAAAAATCCATGCAGAAAAACCCTTATATGAGCTTTTAACTGGAGATGCTGAGGACTGAACCTGGGACTTTCCACACGCCAAGCTGATGCTCTACCACTGAGCTATGGCCCCTCTCCATGGCTCTCTAGGGTCTCAGGCAGAGGTCTTTCACATCACCTACAGCCTGATCCTTTTAACTGTAGATGCTGGGGATTTGGACCTGGGACCCTCTGCATGCAAAGCAGAGACGCTACCACAAAGAAACGGTTTGTAGAACACCAAGGGGCAAACCTTCAGCAAAGGGTAGTTCATTTGAAAAATATATTCCTTATCTTTTGACAAATTGATCCCCGGAGTGGCTTACAACAGAGGGCAACTATAAAGCCACATGACTTTCAGTGGAATATGGTTCATTTTTTTGGTAGCTGGGGAAACTAAGGTCATTTACGCATGGTCGCTTTACCCTCCTTTATTCCCTGATTTCAGCCGGGATCAATTTTTTCAGTATGCATGTTACCTTATTCCTTGGAAGCTCAACGCTGCTTCAACACAAAACAAACCCGGCTTTTCCCATTCCTCTTCTGGCCCGAATTAAACCGTTCATCCTGGCTCACTCCGGAGTCACAGAGCGTGCATACTCTGTTCTCAGGTTGAGCTTCGCCCCACCCTTTTCCAAACCCCTCTTCAAGGCAGAATTCAGATAGCCAAACAGGGGAAGCACAGAAGATTGGCTTCTCTCACAGCCAATCACAAAGCAGTGTAAAGAGGCAGGGATTCAAGTGCTTCCTGCTTCCTGCTACCTTGGAGCTCTTTCTGAGCAAAAAGAAAGGCTTTTTTAAAACGAGGCTTGGATTTCTTACCCCCCCTTCTTTCAGATTGCTCCGTTTTTTGCTTTTTGTTCTAAAAATGCTTTTTTATGGGGCAGTTGGGTCTGGGGGGAAGGAAATCTTCTCTCAGGGTGAGTACTGCAGAGTCAGCCAATTACAGAACAGCATTTAAAGGGGTGGGACGTGATTTGAACTTGGGAGACTGCTTTTCTGTATTCATGCCTCCATTAGCACACAGTTTCGTCCCTGATCGTTCCAGCCAGTGCATACAGTTTTCCCCAAACCGGGTTACTTTGATCCTGGCTGAAACAGGGAATAAAGGAAGTTAAAGCGACTGTGCGTAAATGACCCATGAGAGACACTGGGGGGCATGTGATGGTAAAGCTTTCCCAACCAGCTTTCCAGTATTCCTGCTATCTTTACGGGACCCACACTGAACCCTGGGGAAAAAACCCCGCTAGGAAATAAGCTGTTAAAGCACCACCAAATGTAAGCTTTTAATAAACAGTGCTTACATTCGTGAACTAATTGAACATGGACCCCTGCTTAGAGGTTAAAAGAAACGATAATTATTATAATAATACATTCTACCCTGCTGTTCCTACAAGGATATTGGGGCAGTATGCACACATCTCCCTCTACCCTAATTTTATCCTCAGAACAAGCCTGTGAGGTAGCTTAAGGGTTTGAGAGAGAAGTGGGTAAGCCAGGACCTAGTGTAGATTTGAACTTGGCCCGCCCCAATTTAAGCCTTACAGTCCTACCGCTAATGGAGTGGAAAGTGGCATCAAGCTGCAGCTGACTTATGGTGACCCCATAGAGTTTTCAAGGCAAGATATGTTCAGAGGTGGTTTGCCACTGCCTGCCTCTATGTGGCAACCCTGGACTTCCTTGGGGGTCTCCCATCCAAATACTAAACATGTCCAATCCTGCTTAGCTTCCGGGATTTGATGAAATTAGGCTAGCCTGGACTATTCAGGCCAGGGCAAGAGACATACAGAAGTGGTTTGCCATTGCCTGCCTCTGCACAGCAACCCTGGACTCCCTTGGTGGTCTCCCATCCAAGGACTAACCAAGGCATACCCTGCTTAGATTCTGAGATCTGATGTGATCAGGCTAGACTGGGCTGTCCAGGTCAGGGCAAAAGACATACATAAGTGGTTTGCCATTGCCTGCCTCTGCGTAGCAACCCTGGACTTCCTTGGTGGTCTCCCATCCAAACCCTAAACATGGCCAACCCTGTTTAGATTCCGGGATCTGACGAGATTAGGCTAGTGTGGACCGTTCAGGTCAGGGCAAAAGACACACAGAAGTAGTTTGCCATTGCCTTCCTCTACGTAGCAACCCTGGACTTCCTTGGTGGTCTCCCACCCAAGTATGAACCAGGGCCAGCTCTGCTTAGCTTCTGAGATTTTATGAGTTTGGCTAGCTTGGACAGTTCAGGTCACAGCGAAAGACATACAGAAGTAGATTGCCATTGCCTGCCTCTGTGTAGCAACCCCAGACTTCCTCGGTGGTCTCCCATCCAAGTACGGACCAGGGCCAGCCCTGCTTAGCTTCCGAGATCTGATGAGATCAGGCTAGCCTGGGTCATCCAAGTCAGGGCTTCTTAAACTTTTTCCGCTCGCGACCCCTTTTACGCTCGAGAAATTTTTATGCAGCCCCGATGTGAGCTCCAGGCCTGGGAGCGCAGCTGGCCTTCAAGGTTCTGTTTCTCAGAAGTTTATGACTGCTTACTCTCCATTTGCGTGATAACTGTAATCTACCATGGGAACCAGGCTCGGCCTGGTAACCAACTGTGCCTTTGGTTTTCTGTATATGTTCCAACCTGCTTGTATTCCCCCCAGTAGAGTCCTCGTACCTTCCCCTGTAAGTTCCTGCTACTTACCTTATGCTTTCCAAATAAACCAGCTTCTTAGAATACCCTGTCTGGACGTTTGGTGATTGGGATTCAACAGGTGAACTCAGACCTTACACCGGGGTATATAGGTATATAAAATAGGTATACAAATCAAACATTTATCAATAATAAATCATAAAGAAATTTATTTTAAAACAATTATTTGGTAGACATATAATTTTACCATTTACTATTGCCAAATATTTCGTGTTCCCCCCACATTCAGTTATATGCGGTCGCGACCCAGTTTAAGAAGCTTTGATCGAGGTCAGGGCATACCATCATACTCATATGTT